>NC_135233.1:993711138-994019947 GCF_051348905.1 Ranitomeya variabilis | reverse complement strand
GGATTCTGTGGTGGATAGGTTGCAGCAGATTTGGAATCTTGTGGTGGACAACTTGAAGTTGTCACAGGAGAGGGCTCAGCGCTTTGCCAACCGCCGCCGCGGTGTGGGTCCCCGACTACGTGTTGGGGATTTGGTGTGGCTTTCTTCCCGCTTTGTTCCTATGAAGGTTTCCTCTCCCAAATTTAAACCTCGTTTTATTGGTCCTTACAAGATATTGGAAATTCTTAATCCTGTATCCTTTCGCCTGGATCTACCTGTGTCGTTTGCTATCCACAACGTGTTTCATAGGTCCTTGTTGCGGCGGTACGTTGTGCCTGTGGTTCCTTCTGCTGAGCCTCCTGCTCCGGTGTTGGTTGAGGGCGAGTTGGAGTATGTGGTGGAGAAGATCTTGGATTCTCATCTCTCCAGGCGGAGGCTTCAGTACCTGGTCAAGTGGAAGGGCTATGGTCAGGAAGATAATTCCTGGGTGGTCGCCTCTGATGTTCATGCGGCCGATTTAGTTCGTGCCTTTCATGCCGCTCATCCTGATCGCCCTGGTGGTCGTGGTGAGGGTTCGGTGACCCCTCACTAAGGGGGGGGTACTGTTGTGATTTTGCTTTTTGCTCCCTCTAGTGGTCATTAGTGATTTGACTCTGGAGCGTCTGTCTTTTCCTATATCCTCACCTGGGCCGTTAGTTCAGGGGCGTTGCTATATAAGCTCCCTGGACCTTCAGTTCAATGCCTGGCATCGTTGAAATCAGAGCTAATCTGTTGTGCTCTTGTCCTCTGATCCTGGTTCCTGTTTTTCAAGCTAAGTCTGCTTCTTTGCTTTTTGCTTTTGTTTTGTTTGGTATTTTTGTCCAGCTTGTTCCTATCTGTATCCTGACCTTTGCTGGAAGCTCTAGGGGGCTGGTGTTCTCCCCCCGGACCGTTAGACGGTTCGGGGGTTCTTGAATCTCCAGCGTGGATTTTTATAGGGTTTTTGTTGACCAGATAAGTTATCTTGCTATATTCTGCTATTAGTAAGCTGGCCTCTCTTTGCTGAACCTGGTTCATTTCTGTGTTTGTCATTTCCTCTTACCTCACCGTTATTATTTGTGGGGGGCTTGTATCTTGCTTTGGGGTCCCTTTCTCTGGAGGCAAGAGAGGTCTTTGTTTTCTTCTCCTAGGGGTAGTTAGATTCTCCGGCTGGCGCGAGTCATCTAGCGATCACCGTAGGCATGATCCCCGGCTACTTCTAGTGTTGGCGTTAGGAGTAGCTATTTGGTCAACCCAGTTACCACAGCCCTATGAGCTGGATTTTTGTATCTTGCAGACTTACACGTTCCTCTGAGACCCTGTCCACTGGGGTCATAACATGGGATTAGGGTTGGTTGTGTGTTGGGGTTAGGGTTGGGATTAGAGAGGGTTGGGATTAGGGTTAAGGGTGTGTTGGGGTTAGGGTTGTGATTACGGTTATGGTTAAAGTTGGGATTAGAGTTAGGGGTGTGTTGGGGTTAGTGTTGGAGTTAGAATTGAGGGGTTTCCACTGTTTAGGCACATCAGGGGGTCTACAATCACAACATGGCGCCACCATTGATTCCAGTCAATCTTGCAATCAAAAAGTCAAATGGTGCTCCCTCCCTTCCGAGCCCTGACGTGTGCCCAAACAGTGGTTTACCCCCACATATGGGGTATCAGCATACTCAGGAAAATTGTACAACAATTTTGGGGGTCTAGTTTATCCTGTTACCCTTGGAAAAAAAATGGGGGCTAAAAATTATTTTTGTGGGGAAAACACATTTTTTTTATTTTCACGGCTCTGCGTTATAAAATTTGGCGAAGCACTTTGGGGTTCAAAGTGCTCACCACAAATCTAAATAAGCTCCTTTGGGGGTCTAGTTTCCAAAATGGGGTCACTTGTGGTGGGTTTCTACTGGCTAGGTACATCAGGGGCTCTGCAAACGCAACATGACGCCCGCAGACCATTCCATGAAAGTCTGCATTTCCAAACGTCACTACTTCCTTTCCAAGCCCCGACGTGTGCCCAAACAGTGGTTTACCCCCACATATTGGGCATCAGCGTACTCAGGACAAACTGGAAAACAACTATTGGGGTTCAGTTTCTCATGTTACCCTTGTGAAAATAAAAAATTGCGGGCTAAAAAAATCATTTTTGAGGAAAAAAAATGATTTTTTTATTTTCACGGCTCTGCGTTATAAACTTTTATGAAGCACTTTGGGGTTCAAAGTGCTCACCACACATCTAGATAAGTTCATTGGGGGGTCTAGTTTCCAAAATGGGGTCACTTGTGTGGGGTTTCTGCTGTTTAGGCACATCAGGGACTCTGCAAACGTAACATGACACCCGCAGACCATTCCATCAAAGTCTGCATTTCAAAATGTCACTACTTCCCTTCCGAGCTCTGCCATGCACCCAAACAGTGGTTTAACCCACATGTGGGGTATGAGCGTACTCAGGACAAACTGGACAACAACTTTTGGGGTCCAATTTATCCTGTTGCCCTTGTGTAAATAAAAAATTGTGGGCTAAAAAATAATTTTTGAGGAAAGAAAAATGATTTTTCATTTTCATAGCTCTGCGTTATAAACTTCCGTGAAGCACTTGGGGGTTCAAAGTGCTCATCACACATCCAGATGAGTTCCTTGGGGGGTCTAGTTTCCAAAATGGTGTCACTTGTGGGGGAGTTCAAATGTTTAGGCACACAGGGGCTCTCCAAACGCGACATGGTGACCGCTAACGATTGGAGCTAATTTTTCATTCAAAAAGTCAAATGGTGCTCCTTCCCTTCCGAGCCTTGCCGTGTTCCCAAACAGTGGTTTACCCCCACATGTGAGGTATCAGTGTACTCAGGAGAAATTGCCCAACACATTTTATGATCCATTTTATCCTGTAGCCCATGAGAAAATGAAAAAATTGAGGCTAAAGGAATTTTTTTGTGAAGAAAAAAGTACTTTTTCATTTTTACGGATCAATTTGTGAAGCACCTGGGGGTTGAAAGTGCCCACTATGCATCTAGATAAGTTCCTTGGGGGGTCTAGTTTCCAAAATGGGGTTACTTGTGGGGGAGCTCCAATGTTTAGGCACACAGGGGCTCTCCAAACAGGACATGGTGTCTGTTAACAACTGGAGCTAATTTTTCAATCAAAAAGTCAAATTCCGCTCCTTCCCTTCTGAGCCTTGGCGTGTGCCCAAACAGTGGTTTACCACCACATATGAGGTATCTATGTACTCAGGAGAAATTGCCCAACAAATTTTAGGATCCATTTTATCCTGTTACCCATGAGAAAACAAAAAAATTGAGGCTAAAATAATTTTTTTGTGACAAAAAAGTACTTTTTCATTTTTACGGATCAATTTGTGAAGCACCTGGGGGTTGAAAGAGCTCACTATGCATCTAGATAAGTTCCTTGGGGGTCTAGTTTCCAAAATGGAGTCATTTGTGGGGGAGCTACAATCTTTAGGCACACAGGGGCTCTCCAAACGCAACATGGTGTCCGCTAAAGATTGAAGTCAATTTTTAATTCAAAAACTAAAATGACGCTCCTTCCCTTCCTTGCCCTGTCATGCGCCCAAACAGTGATTCCCCCTCACATATGGGGTATCGGTGTACTCAGGACAAATTGTACAACAACTTTCGGGGTCCAGTTTATCCTTTTACCCTTGGGAAAATAAAAAAATTGTTGCTAAAAGTTCATTTTTGTGACTAAAAAGTTAAATGTTAATTTTTTCCTTCCATGTTGCTTCTGCTGCTGTGAAGCACCTGAAGGGTTAATAAACTTCTTGAATGTGGTTTTAAGCACCTTGAGGGGTGCTGTTTTTAGAATGGTGTCACTTTTGGGTATTTTCAGCCATATAGACCCCTCAAAGTGACTTCAAATGTGAGGTGGTCCCTAAAAAAAATGGTTTTGTAAATTTTGTTGTAAAAATGAGAAATCGCTGGTCAAATTTTAACCCTTATAACTTCCTAGCAGAAAAAAATGTTGATTCCAAAATTATGCTGATGTAAAGTCGACATGTGGGAAATGTTATTTATTAACTATTTTGTGTCACATAACTCTCTGGTTTAACAGAATAAAAATTAAAAATTTGAAAATTGTAAAAATTTGAAAATTTTCGACAAATTTCCGTTTTTTTCACAAATAAACGCAAAAATTATCGTCCTAAATTTATCACTAACATGAAGCTTAATATGTGATGAAAAAACAATCTCAGAATCGCTAGGATCCGTTGAAACTTTCTTGAGTTATTACCTCATAAAGGGACACTGGTCAGAATTGCAAAAAATGGCCAGGTCATTAAGGTCAAAATAGGCTGGGTCATGAAGGGGTTAATCATTATTATGATACAATAATCAAGCCATTTAGATAGAACATAAAATATATTTATTGGAATACAACTTTAGAACAAAAAAAACGTTGCATATTTACAATTTATTATACACTCTGCAGTAACTGGAAAAAGACAGTTTTCAACAAAAACGTACTGAATAGCATTTGTGCAGTCTATGAATTTGTTCTGAGAAATAGTATCGCCTCCATCAGATTCTCCTTCATAGATTACCTCAAATCTGACCTAATTATTTTAATGCTAGAGAACAACCTCGCTACACTAACTTGGGTTGGTGGCAAAGCAGTAACCACATGGGCAACATCTCTAACAATTTCAGGGTATTGCCTCGTGCACAGTCAGTTTTGATGAACGAGTGAACTCCTCTACTTCTTTGAGAGCAAGTGAAAAATATTGCTGAAATATGGTCAATCTGTTTTTTATGGGAGTGTAATCTTTTTCCCTGCAGCAACGCTTTGCCTGCTCCATGTCATCCAAATACTTGTCGAAATCAAACTCCTCATGAGGATGAAGGAACGGCAGCAGCAGCCCTGGAGGACCCGAGACCTCTTGCTCTTGGCCGTCCTGTAGCCCACTCATCCTAACTGCTACCTCAATCAGAGCTTCTTTTCCTTTAGTAGCTGTTGATCATCCAGCAATATACGATGACTCTGGTTCACATAAACAGCTGCCATAAGAATTTTATTTTCTAATAGCAGTGTCTCTCTCTGTTTTATTGAAGCAGCAATGCCATCTGCGATTAAACCTCCTCTTTGGGACAGGCAAAACAACAAGTTGTTCCACTGCTTTATAAAAATGCCAGGAGTTAAATCCTCGGCTTGTAACTTTTTAATCACTGTAAATGGGTGATGAAGCAATTCCTTCAATTCAGCCACCTGTATCCTTTGCCTTTCAT
Organism: Ranitomeya variabilis; assembly: GCF_051348905.1. Taxonomy (NCBI): domain Eukaryota; kingdom Metazoa; phylum Chordata; class Amphibia; order Anura; family Dendrobatidae; genus Ranitomeya; species Ranitomeya variabilis. The sequence continues at coordinate 994,014,722 of NC_135233.1, read as the reverse complement.
GTAGTGTTTTGAGGGTTGGCCATATCTACAAGGAAGGATTTCAGCTCAATCAATCGCTCAATCATTAAAAATAGGTGCTGCCCCACTGAGTGGCTTTATCCACAATTGACCCTTTTCCAGCACGTCTCTTCAAGATGGAATCAATTTTAGGGGTTCTGGCAGCAATAGCCAATGTCCTCACTTTGCTAATCAGAGTTCCAGCATGTCCCTCTTGCAGACTATCTCTTATTGCCAGCTGCAGTTTGTGCACAACACAGCGCATGTGCTGAACAGGAAAGAGGTGTGAAGCAGCTTCAACAAGATCATCTAATTGTAAAGAATCATTTTGCTGTTCTTCTGTAGTAATATCTGTGCTGAATCACATTCCAGAACACACATGCAATTATATGTCCTCATCGATCCTGTTAGTCTATTTCCGAATTTGAGATGTTAGAAAACATTTTTTGCCCTGATATTCTATGTATAGTGTATATAAGTCATCAGAGCAGCTAATTTCTCCAAACATGAGCTAAGAGGAAAAACAAACTAAAACATCAAGTATACAGAGACAACATATACTGGACTATTGATTTATGCACAGTTTATTGAAAGTTTAGATATGCCTTAGGAAGTACTTACCATCTTTAATCCTGCTTTCCTGCTCACTCCAGAAATTCTGAGATGAATGTAGGCTTTCCTTCCCTGTGTGTTTATTTTTTCCCTTTATCTGTAGAGGAGGAGCTTCACTACTTATCATGAACATAAAATGCAGCACAGATTCATCTCAGCTAAAAGTCTACACCTTAGATCAGGAATAGGACAGACATTTATAGGACATTTAATAACTTTCTCAAATTCTTATGAAAAAAATATTCCCCACAAACTGCACTGAACTACTGTACCCAATTTATTACATATTTTAGGAGTTGGCCCATGGGCTCCGACTCCACAGCTCTGCTCGAATGTGTGATTCATCTGATGACGGATCATCCAGGTGCAATACATAATAGACCTGCAAAATTCCTTGTTTTGGGAATTAATATGGCTTTATTGGTACTTAGTAAGTTTGCCAACATTTTCAGGGATGGCTCCCTTTTCTCGGTGAGTCTCAAAGACAATTTGGGAGAGTTGGCAAGTATGATTTTTTAAATGAGAAAAACAAACATAAACATAAAAACAAACAAACATAAAACTGTTGGGCTGGCCACGAGTACTAAAAAATAACAAAAAAGTAAAGACTATATATGCCATTATTTACTTCTTCAGGATAATCTTTACTTTGAACTCAACTTTTAGTCAAGGAATTGAAGATGAAATTGATATAAATAATGAAACAAACATCACTGATCTGCATTAAAACGTTTACTGGTCCCCAATGTCATACAAATATACAAACAGTCACCAGGTATAAAACATAATGCTAAGATTTGCAGAATTATCCTGAACACTCGCCCTTATTCTTGTCCTTCCCATGTAGTGTACCAGTAACAATCGTGTGCACTTATAAAAACAATACATAGATCTTCACATTAAAAAGAAAAAGATTCAGTATAAAATGGCTAAATGCATCTCCGGCAGGCGACTACTGATCAAGGGCTAGACATAAGCTTTAGAAGTTGAAGTACTTTCTCTCATCTCTTTGAACTGCATGAACTCATTGTCAGGTGGCTTGTTGTAGTTGTATATATTGCCTCTGCAAGAAAGAGAAAAATGCTTAAATTACATGTGTTATCAGGGTGTAGAGACATATGGCTGTCAATGAAGATTCTCGGTAGTGGAATACACACTGCCATATTACAGATGTCTCGTACAAAGTCAGGTTCCCTGTCAAGTGCAAGGGGGTCTGTTCTGATGTCCCCATATGTGTCTGATTTGGTATGGAGGCTTATAGATTCTTTTTTGTCACATATTAAAAAAATACATTCCATGCTCACTCGTAAGTATACCAGGTATTGTATAATAAGAAGCAGTCAGTCCAAAACAAGCTTGAACCAGTAATTCGATAAAATTTAAACTTTTACTGAAATCCACCATTTTGGTACAATGGTACAATCGTATCAGAGGAAAATCCATTTGGAGAATAATAGGTTGATGGCGCGTTTCAAAGTGCAAGACTTCTTTATTATAACCATAACATAACTTATGATTTAGGAGTCATGAATACGATTTTAACTGGATTTCAATAAAAGTTTCAATTTTATTGAAGTCCTGAATCAAGCATGTTTTGGACTGCTATCATCCTCGAATTTGGATCCTTTGCACTCATATGGACAGATGAGAGGGTTATATCTCCTTTATATTGTACTAGATGGTGGCCCGATTCTAACGCATCGGGTATTCTTGAATATGTATGTATGTATATAGCAGCCACATAGTATATAGCACAGCCCATGTAACACAGACAGCCACGTAGTATATAGCACAGTCACGTAGTATATAGGAGCCACGTAGTATATAGCAGCCACATAGTATATAACACAGCCCATGTAGTATATAACACAGCCACGTAGTATATAGCACAGCCATGTAGTATATAGCAGCCACTTAGTATATAGCAGCCACTTAGTATATAACACTGCCCATGTAGTATATAGCACAGCCGCGTAGTATATAACACAGCCCACGTAATATATAGCACAACCAACGTAATATATAACACAGCCCACGTAGTATATAACACAGCCCACACAGTATATAACACAGCCCACGTAACACAGACAGCCACGTAGTATATAGCACAGCCACGTAGTATATAGCATAGCCATGTAGTATATAGCAGCCACTTAGTATATAGCAGCCACTTAGCATATAACACTGCCCACATAGTACATAACACAGCCACGTAGTATATAACACAGCCCAAGTAATATATAGCGCAGCCCATGTAATATATAACACAGCCCACATAGTATATAACACTGCCCACGTAGTATATAACACTGCCCACGTAGTATATAACACTGCCCACGTAGTATATAACACAGCCCACGCAGTATATAACACTGCCCACGTAGTATATAACACTGCCCACATAGTATATAACACTGCCCACATAGTATATAACACTGCCCACGTAGTATATAACACTGCCCACGTAGTATATAGCACTGCCCACGTAGTATATAACACTGCCCATGCAGTATATAACACAGCCCACGTAGTATATAACACAGCCCACGCAGTATATAACACTGCCCACGTAGTATATAACACTGTCCACATAATATATAGCACAGCCCACGTAGTATATAACACTGCCCACGTAGTATATAGCAGCCACGCAGTATATAACACAGCCCAAGTACTATATAGCAGTGTGGGCATCATATCCCTGTTAAAAAAATAAATAAAATAAAAAATAGTTATATACTCACCCTCCGGCGGCCAATGGATCCAGGTGAGGCGTTTAGCAATGCTCCTCGCAACGCTCCAGTCCCAAGAATGCATTGCGGTCGCGCGAGATGATGATGTAGGGGTCTCGCGAGAGCACTACGTCATCATCTCACGAGATCGCAATGCATGGCCCAGAGCGTCGCGAGGAACAGGAAAGGCGCCGGAAGGTGAGAATAGCACGATTTGTTTTTTTAATTATTTTTAACATTAGATCTTATTACTATTGATGCTGCATAGGCAGCATCAATAGTAAAAAGTTCATCACATAGGGTTAATAGCGTTAACAGAATGCGTTACACCGCGTTATGCCGCGGTGTAACGTAGTTGGTTTAACGGACTGCTGCAACGCTATGTGGGTGGCGGGCGCTGATTGGGGGGGAGTAAGGAGGGGGCACTGACTGCAGGAAAGTAGGGAGTGGTCATTTCGCGGCCGGACTGTGCCCGTCGCTGATTGGTCGCCCGTCTGGATTAGGGGGAAAGACCTGCCCCCGGACGATAATCTGATCAATTTCTATGAAGAGGTAAGTTTCGGACTGGACCAAGGGAATGCGGTGGACGTAGTGTATATGGACTATTCCAAAGCTTTTGATACGGTGCCACACAAAAGGTTGATACATAAAGTAAGAATAATGGGGATAGCGGAAAATATGTGTAAGTGGGTTAAGAGCTGGCTCAGGGATAGGAAACAAAGGGTGGTTATTAATGGAGCACACTCGGACTGGGTCGCGGTTAGCAGTGGGGTACCACAGGGGTCAGTATTGGGCCCTCTTATTTTTAACATATTTATTAATGGTCTTGTAGGGGGCATACAGAGTGGAATTTCAATATTTGCAGATGACACTAAACTCTGCAGGGTAAACAATACAGAGGAGGACAATTTTATATTACAGGATGATTTATGTAAACTAGAAGCTTGGGCTGATAAATGGCAAATGAGCTTTAATGGGGATAAATGTAAGGTCATGCACTTGGGTAGAAGTAATAAGATGTATAACTATGTGCTTAATTCTAAAACTCTGGGCAAAACCGTCAATGAAAAAGACCTGGGAGTATGGGTGGATGACAAACTCACATTTAGTGGCCAGTGTCAGGCAGCTGCTACAAAGGCAAATAAAATAATGGGATGCATTAAAAGAGGCATAGATGCTCATGAGGAGAACATAATTTTACCTCTATACAAGTCACTAGTTTGACCACACTTAGAATACTGTGCACAGTTCTGGTGTCCGGTGTATAAGAAAGACATAGCTGAACTAGAGCGGGTGCAGAGAAGAGCGACCAAGGTTATTAGAGGACTGGGGGGTCTGCAATACCAAGATAGATTATTACACTTGGGGCTATTTAGTTTGGAAAAACGAAGGCTAAGGGGTGATCTTATGTTAATGTATACATATATGAGGGGACAGTACAAAGACCTTTCTGATGATCTTTTTAATCATAGACCTGAGACAGGGACAAGGGGGCATCCTCTACGTCTGGAGGAAAGAACGTTTAAGCATAATCACAGATGCGGATTCTTTACTGTAAGAGCAGTGAGACTATGGAACTCTCTGCCGTATGATGTTGTAATGAGTGATTCATTACTTAAATTTAAGAAGGGACTGGATGCCTTTCTTGAAAAGTATAATGTTACAGGTTATATACACTGGGTTCCTTGATAGGGCGTTGATCCAGGGAACTAGTCTGATTGCCGTATGTGGAGTCGGGAAGGAATTTTTTTCCCCAATGTGGAGCTTACTCTTTGCCACATGGGTTTTTTTTGCCTTCCTCTGGATCAACATGTTAGGGCATGTTAGGTTAGGCTATGGGTTGAACTAGAGGGACTTAAAGTCTTCCTTCAACCTTAATAACTATGTAACTATGTTACTATGATTTCACAGGTATGAGGGACAAATTTCAAAAGCGATTATTTCAGCAGTGCCAGGGACCCGAACTAAAAGAGCCACCTTGTCAGAATGCAGCATTAGTGCAGCACAAGGTGGCTCTTTTAGTTACAAACCCCAGGGGGGTGACAGGTTCCCTTTAAGCTTTTACAAGCAGCTATGTCCAACTCTAGCAGATTAACCCTTTAGAAGAAGCTTAGGCTTCTTTTTCTGTGCTGAATAATACACAAGGTCATCCAAGATCATGGCTGATATGCATTGATGAATTAATTCACCATGTTTGTTCTTTGCTATTTCCAAATTTATGAAAGAAAATAGCTGATCCGATTTACCCATTGTGTTTTATTGACCAACAAGTTAATCCAAAGGGCAAAACAGGCCCCGACCAGATCTTAGAATCTGACATCGTCCCCCTCGCATTGGCATCTTTTAGAGAAGAGAATCTCATCAGAGCTGTGCTCTACCAGGTCCAGTGAAAGCAAAACCGGCTTCCCTGTAAGGCCGCCGTCACACATGCGAGTTTTACGGACGTAAGAGCGCAGAAACTACGTACGTAAAACTCGCATAACATACGGCACAATGCTTCTCAATGGGTCTCGTCCTATCAGCCGTATATTACGGATCCGTAATATACGGCTTTCTACGGCCGTACAAAATCGCAGCATGCTGCGTTTGTCAGCGTATTGCGCAAAAAAAATCGCCAATGAAAGTCTATGGGGGCGAGAAAAATATGGATTCCACACGGACCAGCAGTGTGACTTGCGAGAAATACACAGCGGTGTTAGTGAAAAGTCAGTAATTCAATTGCCGGCTTTTCATTTCTCCTTCCCCAACCCGACAGGATATGAGACATGGTTTACATACAGTAAACAATCTCATATCCCCTTTTTTTTTGCATATTCCACACTACTAATGTTAGTAGTGTGTATGTGCAAAATTTCAGCGCTGTAGCTGCTAAAATAAAGGGTTAAATGGCGGAACAAATTGGCGTGGGCTCCCGCGCAATTTTCTCCGCCAGAGTGGTAAAGCCAGTGACTGACGGCAGATATTAATAGCCAGGAGAGGGTCCATGGTTATTGGCCCCCCCGTGGCTAAAAACATCTGCCCCCAGCCACCCCAGAAAAGGCACATCTGGAAGATGCGCCTATTCTGGCACTTGGCCACTCTCTTCCCACTCCCGTGTAGCGGTGGGATATGGGGTAATGAAGGGTTAATGCCACCTTGCTATTTTAAGGTGACATTAAGCCAGATTAATAATGGAAAGGCGTCAATTATGACACCTATCCATTATTAATCCAATTGTTTGAAAGGGTTAAAACACACACACACACATGATTTAAAAGTATTTTAATGAAATAAACACAGCGGTTGTTTTAATATTTTATTGCTCTCTCTATCCATTTGCAGACCCTCGCTTGGCAAAACAATTGTCATGATTCTCAATGGCGAGAGAACATAGCCCAGCATATATGAGAACTAGCTCTTGGAAGATGGAAACTATACTGACCATGAACTAAACCTGCCGCACAACTAGAAGTGGCCGGGTAGCATGCCTACGTTTTTATCCCTAGATGCCCAGCGCCAGCCGGAGAACTACCTAATCCTAGCAGAGGAAAAGACAGTCCTGGCTCACCTCTAGAGAAATTTTCCCAAAAGGCAGACAGAGGCCCCCACATATATTGGCGGTGATTTTAGATGAAATGACAAACGTAGTATGAAAATAGGTTTAGCAAAATCGAGGTCCGCTTACTAGATAGCATGAAGACAGAAAGGGCACTTTCATGGTCAGCAGAAAACCCTATCAAAACACCATCCAGAAATTACTTTAAGACTCTAGCATTAACTCATAACACCAGAGTGGCAATTTCCGCTCACAAGAGCTTTCCAGACACAGTAACGAAACAGCAGCTGTGAACAGGAACAAAATGCAAAAACACACAAGGACAAAAGTCCAACTTAGCTAGGAGTTGTCTAGTAGCAGGAACATGCACAGAAGGCTTCTGATTACATTGTTGACCGGCATGAAACTGACAGAGGAGCAAGGTTATATAGCGACTCCCACATCCTGATAGGAGCAGGTGAACAGAGGGGATGATGCACACAAGTACAATTCCACAAGTGGCCACCGGGGGAGCCCAGAATCCAATTTCACAACAGTACCCCCCCCTCAAGGAGGGGGCACCGAACCCTCACCAGAACCACCAGGGCGATCAGGACGAGCCCTATGAAAGGCACGGACAAGATCGGAGGCATGAACATCAGAGGCAGTGACCCAAGAATTATCCTCCTGACCGTATCCCTTCCATTTGACCAGATACTGGAGTTTCCGTCTGGAAACACGAGAGTCTAAGATCTTTTCCACAACGTACTCCAACTCACCCTCAACCAACACCGGAGCAGGAGGCTCAACGGAAGGCACAGCCGGTACCTCATACCTGCGCAACAATGACCGATGAAAAACATTATGAATCGAAAAGGATGCAGGGAGGTCCAAACGGAAGGACACAGGGTTAAGAATCTCCAATATCTTGTACGGGCCGATGAACCGAGGCTTAAACTTAGGAGAAGAAACCCTCATAGGGACAAAACGAGAAGACAACCACACCAAGTCCCCAACACAAAGCCGAGGACCAACACGACGACGGCGGTTGGCAAAAAGCTGAGTCTTCTCCTGGGACAACTTCAAATTGTCCACCACCTGCCCCCAAATCTGATGCAACCTCTCCACCACAGCATCCACTCCAGGACAATCCGAAGATTCCACTTGACCGGAGGAAAATCGAGGATGAAACCCCGAATTACAGAAAAACGGGGACACCAAGGTGGCAGAGCTGGCCCGATTATTGAGGGCGAACTCCGCCAAAGGCAAAAAAGCAACCCAATCATCCTGATCCGCAGACACAAAACACCTCAAATATGTCTCCAAGGTCTGATTAGTCCGCTCGGTCTGGCCATTAGTCTGAGGATGGAAAGCAGACGAAAAAGACAAATCTATGCCCATCCTAGCACAGAATGCCCGCCAAAATCTAGACACGAATTGGGTCCCTCTGTCAGAAACGATATTCTCCGGAATACCATGCAAACGAACAACATTTTGAAAAAACAGAGGAACCAACTCGGAAGAAGAAGGCAACTTAGGCAAGGGAACCAGATGGACCATCTTAGAGAAACGGTCACACACCACCCAGATGACAGACATCTTCTGAGAAACAGGCAGATCCGAAATAAAATCCATCGAGATGTGCGTCCAAGGCCTCTTCGGGATAGGCAAGGGCAACAACAATCCACTAGCCCGAGAACAACAAGGCTTGGCCCGAGCACAAACGTCACAAGACTGCACAAAGCCTCGCACATCTCGTGACAGGGAAGGCCACCAGAAGGACCTTGCCACCAAATCCCTGGTACCAAAGATTCCAGGATGACCTGCCAACGCAGAAGAATGAACCTCAGAGATGACTCTACTGGTCCAATCATCAGGAACAAACAGTCTACCAGGTGGGCAACGATCAGGTCTATCCGCCTGAAACTCCTGCAAGGCCCGCCGCAGGTCTGGAGAAACGGCAGACAATATCACTCCATCTTTAAGGATACCTGTGGGCTCAGAATTACCAGGGGAGTCAGGCTCAAAACTCCTAGAAAGGGCATCCGCCTTAACATTCTTAGAACCCGGTAGGTAAGACACCACAAAATTAAACCGAGAGAAAAACAACGACCAGCGCGCCTGTCTAGGATTCAGGCGCCTGGCAGACTCAAGGTAAATTAAATTTTTGTGGTCAGTCAATACCACCACCTGATGTCTGGCCCCCTCAAGCCAGTGACGCCACTCCTCAAAAGCCCACTTCATGGCCAAAAGCTCCCGATTCCCAATATCATAATTCCGCTCGGCGGGCGAAAATTTACGGGAAAAAAAGGCACAAGGTCTCATCACGGAGCAGTCGGAACTTCTCTGTGACAACACCGCCCCAGCTCCGATTTCAGAAGCGTCGACCTCAACCTGAAAAGGAAGAGCAACATCAGGCTGACGCAACACTGGGGCGGAAGAAAAGCGGCGCTTGAGCTCCCGAAAGGCCTCCACAGCATCAGGGGACCAATCAGCAACATCAGCACCCTTCTTAGTCAAATCAGTCAATGGTTTTACAACATCAGAAAAACCAGCAATAAATCGACGATAAAAGTTAGCAAAGCCCAAAAATTTCTGAAGACTCTTAAGAGAAGAGGGTTGCGTCCAATCACCAATAGCCTGAACCTTGACAGGATCCATCTCGATGGAAGAGGGGGAAAAAATGTATCCCAAGAAGGAAATCTTTTGAACCCCAAAAACACACTTAGAACCCTTCACACACAAGGAATTAGACCGCAAAACCTGAAAAACCCTCCTGACCTGCTGGACATGAGAGTCCCAGTCATCCGAAAAAATCAGAATATCATCCAGATACACAATCATAAATTTATCCAAATAATCGCGGAAAATGTCATGCATAAAGGACTGGAAGACTGAAGGGGCATTTGAAAGACCAAAAGGCATCACCAAATACTCAAAATGGCCCTCGGGCGTATTAAATGCGGTTTTCCACTCATCCCCCTGCTTGATTCGCACCAAATTATACGCCCCACGGAGATCAATCTTAGAGAACCACTTGGCCCCCTTTATACGAGCAAACAAATCAGTAAGCAGTGGTAACGGATATTGATATTTAACCGTGATTTTATTCAAAAGTCGATAATCAATACACGGCCTCAAAGAGCCGTCTTTCTTAGACACAAAGAAAAAACCGGCTCCTAAGGGAGATGACGAAGGACGAATATGTCCCTTTTCCAAGGACTCCTTTATATATTCTCGCATAGCCGCGTGTTCAGGCACAGACAGATTAAATAAACGACCCTTAGGGTATTTACTACCCGGGATCAAGTCTATGGCACAATCGCACTCCCGGTGCGGAGGTAGTGAACCAACCTTGGGTTCTTCAAAAACGTCACGAAAGTCAGACAAGAATTCAGGAATCTCAGAGGGAATAGATGATGAAATGGAAACCAAAGGTACGTCCCCATGAGTTCCTTTACATCCCCAGCTTAACACAGACATAGCTCTCCAGTCGAGGACTGGGTTATGAGATTGCAGCCATGGCAATCCCAGCACCAAAACATCATGTAGATTATACAGCACCAGAAAGCGAATAACCTCCTGGTGATCCGGATTAACACGCATAGTCACTTGTGTCCAGTATTGTGGTTTATTACTAGCCAATGGGGTGGAGTCAATCCCTTTCAGAGGTATCGGAGCCTCCAATGGCTCCAAATCATACCCACAGCGTTTGGCAAAGGACCAATCCATAAGACTCAAAGCAGCGCCAGAGTCGACATAGGCGTCCGCGGTAATAGATGACAAAGAACAAATCAGGGTCACAGATAGAATAAACTTAGACTGTAAAGTGCTAATTGAAACAGACTTGTCAGGCTTCTTAGTACGCTTAAAGCATGCTGATATAACATGAGTTGAATCACCACAATAGAAGCACAACCCATTTTTTCATCTAAAATTCTGCCGCTCGCTTCTGGACAGAATTCTATCACATTGCATATTTTCTGGCGTTTTCTCAGTAGACACCGCCAAATGGTGCACAGGTTTGCGCTCCCGCAGACGCCTATCGATCTGAATAGCCATCGTCATGGACTCATTCAGACTCGCAGGCACAGGGAACCCCACCATAACATCCTTAATGGCATCAGAGAGACCTTCTCTGAAAATCGCCGCCAGGGCGCACTCATTCCACTGAGTAAGCACAGACCATTTGCGGAATTTTTGGCAGTATATTCCAGCTTCATCTTGCCCCTGAGACAAGGACATCAAGGCCTTTTCCGCCTGAAGCTCTAAATGAGGTTCCTCATAAAGCAACCCCAAGGCCAGAAAAAACGCATCCACATTGAGCAACGCAGGATCCCCTGGTGCCAATGCAAAAGCCCAGTCCTGAGGGTCGCCCCGGAGCAAGGAAATTACAATCCTGACCTGCTGTGCAGGGTCTCCGGCAGAGCGAGACTTCAGGGACAAAAACAATTTGCAATTATTTTTAAAATTTTGAAAGTGAGATCTATTCCCCGAGAAGAATTCAGGCAAAGGAATTCTAGGCTCAGACATAGGTGCATGAACAACAAAATCTTGCAAATTTTGTACCTTTGTGGCGAGATTATTCAAACCTGTAGCTACACTCTGAAGATCCATTTGAAACAGGTGAACACAGAGCCATTCAAGGATTAGAAGGAGAGAAAGAGAGGAAGGCTGCAGTATAGGCAGACTAGCAAGTGATTCAATTAAGAGCACACTCAGAACTAGAGGGAAAAAAAAAAAAAAAAAAAATGTAGCAGACTTCTTTTTTCTCTCCTTTCTCAGCCAGTAATTTAACCCTTTTTTGGGCCGGTCAAACTGTCATGATTCTCAATGGCGAGAGAACATAGCCCAGCATATATGAGAACTAGCTCTTGGAAGATGGAAACTATACTGACCATGAACTAAACCTGCCGCACAACTAGAAGTGGCCGGGTAGCATGCCTACGTTTTTATCCCTAGATGCCCAGCGCCAGCCGGAGAACTACCTAATCCTAGCAGAGGAAAAGACAGTCCTGGCTCACCTCTAGAGAAATTTTCCCAAAAGGCAGACAGAGGCCCCCACATATATTGGCGGTGATTTTAGATGAAATGACAAACGTAGTATGAAAATAGGTTTAGCAAAATCGAGGTCCGCTTACTAGATAGCATGAAGACAGAAAGGGCACTTTCATGGTCAGCAGAAAACCCTATCAAAACACCATCCAGAAATTACTTTAAGACTCTAGCATTAACTCATAACACCAGAGTGGCAATTTCCGCTCACAAGAGCTTTCCAGACACAGTAACGAAACAGCAGCTGTGAACAGGAACAAAATGCAAAAACACACAAGGACAAAAGTCCAACTTAGCTAGGAGTTGTCTAGTAGCAGGAACATGCACAGAAGGCTTCTGATTACATTGTTGACCGGCATGAAACTGACAGAGGAGCAAGGTTATATAGCGACTCCCACATCCTGATAGGAGCAGGTGAACAGAGGGGATGATGCACACAAGTACAATTCCACAAGTGGCCACCGGGGGAGCCCAGAATCCAATTTCACAACAAACAATAAACCCACAATATACATACCTTCTGCTGACCCGTCACGTCCCACGAGATAATCCATCAGAAGGGGTTAAAATAATTTACAAGCAGGAGCCCTGCTAATGCAGCTGTGCTCGTGCTTGTAATTCCCCGGCGAATGAAGGAAATGTAGGTCATTGACCTACATTTCCTTCAGTCGCGGTGATGCGCCCCTGCTGGATGTTCTCATGAACTGCAGCCTGGGAACTTTTTCCCACGCTCCAGGTCATATGAGGACATCCACCAGGGGGTGCATCACCGCGACTGAAGGAAATGTAGGTCAATGACCTACATTTCCTTCATTCGCCGGGGAATTACAAGCACGAGCACAGCTGCATTTGCAGGGATCCTGCTTGTAAATTATTTTAACCCCTTCAGATGGATTACCTCGTGGGACGTGACGGGTCAGCAGAAGGTATGTATATTGTGGGTTTATTGTTTTGCCAAGCGAGGGTCTGCAAATGGATTGAGAGAGCAATAAAATATTAAAACAACCTCTGTGTTTATTTCATTAAAATACTTTTAAATCATGTGTGTGTGTGTTTTTTAACCCTTTCAAACAATTGGATTAATAATGGATAGGTGTCATAATTGACGCCTCTCCATTATTAATCTGGCTTAATGTCACCTTACAATAGCAAGGTGGCATTAACCCTTCATTACCCCATATCCCACCGCTACACGGGAATGGGAAGAGAGTGGCCAAGTGCCAGAACAGGCGCATCTTCCAGATGTGCCTTTTCTAGGGTGGCTGGGGGCAGATGTTTTTAGCCACGGGGGGGCCAATAACCATGGACCCTCTCCTGGCTATTAATATCTGCCGTCAGTCACTGGCTTTACCACTCTGGCGGAGAAAATTGCGCGGGAGCCCACGCCAATTTTTTCCGCCATTTAACCCTTTATTTTAGCAGCTACAGCGCCCAAATTTTGCATACACACACTACTAACATTAGTAGTGTGGAATATGCAAAATAAATGGGGATATGAGATGGTTTACTGTATGTAAACCATGTCTCATATCCTGTCGGGTTTGGGAAGGAGAAATGAAAAGCCGGCAATTGAATTACCGGCTTTTCACAGATATCGCGCTGTAGTAAATATAAATACAGACTATATATATATGTGTCTCAATGACATATATATATATATATATATATATATATATATATATATATATATATATACTGTATATATGTTTTCCCGAACATTTGAGCACATAAATCCATTAGATGTCGGTTTTGCAAGCCTGCGAGAAAATATCGCAGTACGGATGCCATACGGATTACATACGGAGGATGCCATGCGCAAAATACGCTGACACACCCTGCCTATGGATCACTATTTTGGGAACATTTCTCCGTATTACGGCCGTATTACGGCCGTAAAATACGGACCGTATTGTCTTACGCCGAGTGTGACGCCGGCCTAATATTGAGCTAAATCATCTAATTTGCTAATGACATACAGTATATTAGAGTAAAAAATTATAATTTCATCTACTGTCACTTTTTTCTTAGAAGGAACAGGTCCATCTTTTTGTAAGGTTCACACAATACAGATTTGATTTAGGTTTTTAAGAAGGTGCCCATTTAAAGGGTGATTTTGGTTCATTTTTTATTGGATTTCCCCTTTATATTGTAGGTATAAAACTTACAATAACCATGCTACATCTGGGAAATAAAGTAAAAAATCTACACCAAACAGTCATTTAACAAATGTGAAATAAATAATAATTCATGCTATAGGGCAATTTTTAAAAAGCCCCTTAAACTATAGTTATGGCCACCATGGCCTACTTCGCTGTCAGCTGCTAACATATTGTCTGGATTGTCAGCTGCTCTGCACATTTAGGTCATTGTAGTGACACAAGATGTCATTAGGACCTGATATTGGGGACTGGCAGCAGGAGACGCTATTAAGCACCAAACAGATGAACATCTTCACCCCAGTTCTGCAACTCCCCAAGTAGCTACTATGCAATGTACAGCCCTAAATGTCTAACAATCTCCTTACTAGAACTGCCACTGAACGCCACTTGCTTACTCTACTAAATCTACTGACTCGCCTCTCTAGAAACCACAAGTTCTTAGAACAATGACCATTAGTAAAGTTTTCCATTAAAGTTATTGCTTCCCATAAAGCATTATATAGTCAAAATAAATAGATGTTCCCTTAAAATTAAGTTTAGCATTATTGTTACCCGAGGTTGGAAAGTGTGCTTAAAAATATATTTTTAGGGTAACACTTCAGCAATTTTTTTGCACATGTAATGTACCGTAAAGTCACCAGCAATATTCTAGCTAGTTGCATCTATAACCTCTTTATTATGGACAGCTGTGTTGTGTGATCTCCAGTCCAAGTACATGCTCTCATGTGTTGACAGGAAGTCAGTCCTCAATTTCCTGTGAACTGAGAGCCACGGAAATTAGGGAGGTGCCGGTAGCGCCTTCTTGTCTGGCAGAATGAGTGTGTGCTGACTTGCTGACTTGCAGGAGTAATCAGCTCCCTGCTTCACTCAATTGGACAGCACCCTACTAAAGCTCTCCGCTTACTGCTGGTAGGTGCCACATTTTTCCTCTGGTTTGGCGCTACTATTCAGCCCCTGTTTTATCTATGAGGTTCTTGTTCTGACCTGAACCTATTTACTGACTATTTATCTGTCTCCTGATTTTGTAACTTGACTGCCCTCCGGATTCTTACCCAGCTACCTGACCACTTCTACCAGCCAGCAGCCTGCTCCGTGGCCCCAACCCAGAGGCCCCTGTGTAAGTCCAGATAACTTTACAGGTGCGGCTAGCGCTAGGTATGCCTTGGTAGCCATTTTTAGAGCGTGACCACTGACAGAGAACCATTACACTTTGATTGTCCTCCCCATGTAGCTAAAGATATGAGCATAGATTTATGAAAGTGTCTAATAGACAAACTGTCTTCGTTACTGAATCACGCCACAGCTTTCACATTGTATTGTGCTCATGAAAAATGGGAGCTGTGCTCTGATTAGGCAACAATTATATTTTTCTTTAGACAGTTTCATAAATCGTCCATATAATTTCTGCTTCACAAAAAAGTGTAATGATGCAGTAGGTGAATGCATATCCTTACACCAAGGCTGGATGCCGCCCTTCTGGAGTGGGACTGCCTATTGCCTGCATGCCATCAGATACTGGCAGCCATCAAGGCGATTTGTGGGTGAAGCAGATGTGCTGTTCATGGAGTGATATCTACAAAAGGGCTTTATTCCTGTCATGGAAAGCAATACATTTGGTGACCTTGACACAGATGTGACATATAAAGATAAGAGAGATTAAAAAGTGAGATAAAAATCTGCGATCCTGTGTGATATTGCCCCTATAAACATCCCTGGTAAGGCCACATCTAGAAGATGGAATCCAGTTTTTGGGCTCCACATGCTTAAATTGATAGTTGAAAGCTAGAGAGGGTTGAAAGGCAAACAACGCAATTATTAAACGGGAGGATGGGAGGTCTCTTTTAGGGCGCAGACAGACGGCCGTATAAATTGGCCCGCAATGCACGGACTGTCACTGCTCTCCTGACCCAAGAGTGACAGCTGCATAGAAATATATGAAGCTGCCAAGCCCAAGTCCGGAAAGACGCCGGCCAGTCTGTTCATTTTGTTCCGATTTATATGGCCATCTCACTGTGCCCTTATAATAGGATGTTATAAAAATTACCGTAAATATGCTCAGTTTAGAAAAAAAGAGAGGAATATCCACATGATACATGTATATTGTGGTTCGCTATCATGCTGTGACCTCAACATCTGAGTGCAATTACTCTAAATGTATGTAGTACTGTCATGGTGCTGCACTGGGTAGGAGTAAAATGCTTGTACAGGAACACACACGTGATTATTGTACCTACCCTTTTTTCGCAGTTTTATTCTTTTTCTTGTAAGAACAACACAGAAGAGAACCACCAAGAATAGCCAGTACCGATCCAGCCCATCCAATATATAGTGCAGTGCCAAGCTCATACCTGATAGGGAAATATGGTATTAGTATTGTATCTGCAGAATATTCCTAATCTACAGTATCTAATTATCGATCTCTCTATCTATAGTATGTATCTATTTATCTACAGTATCTATCTATTTATCTACAGTATCTATCTATCTACAGTATCTATCTATCTATTTACAGTATCTGTCTATCTATTTATCTACAGTATCTATCTATCTATCTATCTATCTATCTATCTATCTATCTATCTATTTATCTACAGTATCTGTCTATCTATCTATCTATCTATCTACAGTATCTATCTATCTATCTATCTATTTATCTACAGTATCTATCTACAGTATCTAGCTATCTATTTATCTACAGTATCTAACTATCTATCTATCTATCTATCTATCTACAGTATCTATCTACAGTATCTATCTATCTATTTATCTACAGTATCTATCTATCTATCTACAGTATCTGTCTATCTATCTATCTATTTATCTACAGTATCTGTCTATCTATCTACAGTATCTATCTATTTATCTACAGTATCTATCTATCTATCTACAGTATCTGTCTATCTATCTACAGTATCTGTCTATCTATCTATCTACAGTATCTACAGTATCTATCTATCTACAGTATCTATCTACAGTATCTATCTATCTATCTACAGTATCTATCTATCTATCTACAGTATCTATCTATCTATCTACAGTATCTATCTATGTATCTACAGTATCTATCTATCTATCTATCTATCTATCTATCTATCTATCTATCTATCTATCTATCTATCTATCTATCTACTGTATCTATCTATCTAATAGAAGACAATTTGGCAGCACTACCAAAAAAACCCGGGCTGAAATAAAACCTATTAAGGTGATGTCCAAACCTCCAAAATAGAAAATAAAAAAAAACACGCAGCACTCCAAAAATAAAGTGAAAAACCGTGGCTTTACTGATCCATTAGCATGAAACGTTTCAACAGATTTCTCTGCCTTTCTCAAGCTTTTCTCGACCCATCTTTACAATTTCAGTAGTATCCGCATCCTGGTGGATCAGGGAGCCAAAGGCATGTGGGGAGGAATGATACTAAATGAGGGGCTGATATTGAGTGAGAGGCTGTAGGGGCCATCATACGGAGAGAGGGGATGTGGGATTGATTATACTGAGCGAGGGGCTGTGGGGGTCGTCATACTGAGTAGAGTGCTGTGGATCCATCATACTTAGTGAGGGTCTGTTATACTGAGTAGGGACTGCCGCATCATACTAAGGAGCCATCATACCGAGTGGGGGCTGTGATAGTGTTTGAGGGAACTATGGGAACATCATACTGTGGGAGAGGAACTTTAAGGGCATTATGCTGTGGGCATATTACATGTGTTGTGGGCACTGTGGGGGCTTCTTATAGTACACGTGGGAACTGTGGAATGAAATTGTGAGGGAGGATTCGCTGTGGGGATATCATACTATGTGTGGGGGGTTGGCAATTTTGGGAACATCCTACTCTATAATGGCCATGAAAGGTGATAATGGTTGAGAACACTTTGGGGTGTAGGGGCTTCGATAGGGGCATGACAACTGTGTACGTGCCACAAGACATGTCCCTCTCACTGTCTATAAAAGTTGGAAGAAATGACCGCGCCTATGTCGCCAAATATTTTTTGGGGGATGACCCAATTAGAACTTTTGCTATGGGGCCTCATGATTTATATGTATGCCCCTATCTCCATGTCACTAGTATTTTTGGATTGTCAAGAGTAGTCCGAAAATTAAGAGATTATTACCTTGCACAAACAAGGAAAAAGATAAATAAAAGAGCAAACGCATGAAATGTTCTCAGAGGTTCAACCAGAAGTAACACACCCTGCCGGAGGAGCTCTGCTTAGTAGTAGAGACGCTTGTCATGAAGGGACTGACTTAGGCTACGTTCACATTTGCGATGTGCGCCGCAGCGTCGGCGACGCAACGCACAACGCAAATGTGAACGCATGCACAACGCAGCGTTTTGTGACGCATGCGTCCTTTTTTTGCTTGATTTTGGACACACAAAAAATGCAACTTGCTGCGTCCTGTGCGCCCTGACGCGTGCGCCGCAGCGACACATGTGTCACAAAATGCAAATGCAATGCATGTCCATGCGCCCCCATGTTAAATATAGGGGTGCATGACGCATGCGGCGACGCAGCGGCGCCCGACGCTGCGTCGCACAACGCTAATGTGAACGTAGCCTAACTGAGACCGCAGTGGGAGGTAATAACACCATTTGTATTATACCTGGAGAGACCACTTGTTAGACCAGCTGTGTGGAGATATATACTTTGTTCTTGTTTCAGTGGCTTATTCTTAACAGCAAAAAGGTTACTTTTTTGCTATTGAAACTACAGTAATTCACACTGGGGCTTGAATTATCATGATTACAATTGTATCTATCATCTATCTGCCCAATACTCCATAAACCTATGTTTTCTGTACTTGCAGACAACTTTTCTAACTTGAAGCCTAGAACACTATACCCCATGTTCTGTGGATGAAAATAACTCCTTTCTATGCTATTTTTATATCCTAAACTGACTTATGGATCAATGTGTGTAAATTATAATACAACATTATATTACAGAACTAATAATATTATTATATAAAACACACTCACTTTATTCCACCATAGAGAGGATCAAAAAACTGCTGCGTGATACTGGCTGCATACCAGGATACGGGCACCAGGCAACAGAGACCTGTGTGGAATGGTAATGGATTACTCAGTGTTACATTATGGCATTGTGTGCATATTCAGTCAATATCTTTATATCGCTGTGTTTCTATGTACCTTTTAAAGGGTATCTGTCACCAGGTTTTTGCTACCTCATCTGAGAGCAGTATAATGTAGGAAATGAGAC
Source organism: Ranitomeya variabilis (assembly GCF_051348905.1). Lineage (NCBI taxonomy): Eukaryota > Metazoa > Chordata > Amphibia > Anura > Dendrobatidae > Ranitomeya > Ranitomeya variabilis. Next base: position 993,995,430 of record NC_135233.1, on the reverse strand, counting down.
ACTGATTCCAACGATGTATCACTTACTGGGGGCAACAGTTGTGACACAATGATAGCTTTTAGATTTAGCATGTAGCAGAGCTCAGAAAGCTGGTCAGACCAGGGCTCACGTGCACTATGGTCATCGCAATGATAATCTGGTGATAAAACTTTCATTGAATGGAAACAACATCAAACAGCCCAACAAGTGACACCGCTGAAATCTGTGTCTCATCCACTACATCATACTGTCCTTGGATTATCGTATATAGCAAAAAGCTACTGACAGATTCCCTTTAATGTATGATTACTAATTAAAGGGACTCAGTCCGCAAACCAAGTATGAGTGCTCAAGACATCACGGCGGGGCCAATCATTTATATACATCTTCCCACCTGCTTATTTTCCATCTATATCCTCCCTTCTCTGATTTTATGAAGCCAGAGCTGTCAATCAATTAAGGAGGGGATGAAGATAGAGGGACCACACGCAGGTGGGGAGGTGTATTTAAATAATTGGCCACGTCATAGTATTTTATTATTTTTTTAATAAATTATAAACTGTGACTTTGGATTGAAAGGGAATCTTACTGAATGATCCCCCCAAACTGTTTATATGGTCATGTCACTTTCTCCAAGGTAAAGACATTACACCTTTACTTATGAAGGCAAGTGACAGCTGCGGCTGACCGCTCACCTCCTCGTGATTACTTATACATCCGAAGGCGGGGACAGTGACGGCAGTGCTGATTGGATGCCGGCCTCACGTGACATAACAACCTCATGCGAGACCCGGGAGCGGGAGAGTCGACACCCTGGAACGGCCTCGGCACAGGAGGTCAGTATAAGTGTTTTCATTTTAACAGGGGCAAAACATTCAGAGAGAGAAGGCATTGTCCTAGTAGTAGACTACCCCTTTAAGATTTTGGAATATTATCTAAAAAAAACTCTAGCTCCAATATTCGGAAAACGTTTTCAAATCCTAACACAGAAAAGAGAGCTCTGGGCACTAACCATTCTTACGAGAGAACATTGTTACTCTCTTTGAACATCCTGGTGTAAAGATTATACTTCCTCTAATAGAAATCATAGAAACCGTGCAGAATCCAACAGGCAGGGAATAATTACAGATTTATCCCACGATTTCACAATACAAACTGGCTACAACACTAAATAAATCTCCAATGCCTGATGAGGCTGATGTAATTACTTAGAAAATCCACATTAGAATAACTATATAATCCTAATATTAAAATGAGCATTTAATAAGTCTAAAAAGTGGGAGCTTATGAGTCCAAGTGTATTCAGTTTCCTCCCACCCAGCCTGACCGATAACTGCAGCTTGTACTGAGCAGATCTCAGCAGCAGGAGGGAGGAGGGACACTGAGAAGCAGTCAATCAAGTTAGGTGGGTGGAAACGGATTGGAAACTTTCAGAATGGTTTATACAACCATTGTGACATGGATTTCCAAAGTAAGTATACCTGCCTATGAGAGCTGTGTAATAATCTATGCGGTGTACATTGTGAAATCTAGTGACAGATCCGCGTTCAGCGCTGTATTGATTAGGTACAGTACAATACAAGCAAAAAACCTGCTCAGAGGAGCACAGAAAGGATGAAGGAAGTTTTGGCAAACCAGGTGCTTTACTAATTCAAGATATTAAGGTATGTGAACACAGAGAATTTTGAGACAGTTTTTTTTGGAAAGGGTCTGCTTAAAAAAAACCACCTGAAAATCACAAACAATTGCTTAAAAAACTCTTCCTATTTATTTCTATTGTAAAAGCATTTTATATATGCGGTCTTTCAAATATTTTTTCCTTTTCAGATTTCGAAAAGCGCTTGATGGTGGATGACTAGGGGAAAGTGCATGTCACTTTTTTTTGAAGAGGCTCTTGATGGAATTTGAACCAAATTAGACAAGAGGATTCCAAAAAATATTCAGGTCAAAAAAGTGTTCAAAAATTCATCAAAATCACTTCAAGAAACTAAAAACTCTTTAAAAAAAACTCGAAGAAAAAGCGTTTCCTAGAGTGGTTTACTCATCATTTTTGACCACCTCAAAAAATCTCTGTGTCCACATACATTTTATACCAAAACTTATAAAGAGGTGCTTGTATTTGAAAAAAAAAATCTAACTTTTGATTTTACGGAAACTGTGCTGATTGTGCATGAGCAATATCTAGCATTTCAGCTCAACCCCATTCACTGGAATACAATTCTGAGCTGACATTGTGCTAACAAATACATATATACAAATATCCAAAAAGCTTTTTTTTTCTTGTTCTATTTAATATTTATCAAGCATTTTTTAGCTCTGTTTACCTGGCACAGGCTCTATCCAGGACTTAAATCATTCACAAAGTCAGCAATGTCTGCTTTCTCCTGCAAAGTCCTACTTGTGTATAATCTGTAATTTATAGCATTGTCGCAGGGCTCAAACAAACATAAATCCTAAAGTATTCGTAACCCAAGAGCAGTCCGAGGAGCCGGGCATGGTATGATAGACAGACTACAGAGCACATAAATTCTCTGCTTTCTACTTTTATAATAAAGTACCGTATCTTGAAATTTTTCTATTTGTTCCAAAGTAACCAAAGGAAAAAAAATAATTCTTGGTGGTCCAGGGTGGGAAGCAAATCCTCAACCTGTCACAAATCACATGGGATCTGATTGGTTACTTTGGGCAGCAATTACATTTGTTGACAGAACAGTTTTTATGCATACTGTTTATTAAAGGGTTGCCCGGGTTAGATGATCCCTTTTCTTGTTACAAGGGCCCAGAGACAATATGTTAATCTCAAATATTCAAATTGTCTCTTCAGAGAGGAAGAGGATATGAACCATAGCATCACCCATTGGAAATAACAACCCTAAATTAAAGTTAGTATCGACCTTTTAACGAGCCTTGCCACATGACTTACGATAATCGCCAAACCAGATGCTATATCTGTGACATGTGTTTCCAGGTGTTTGCTGTTGTGAATTTGCTTTTTGCTCCCTCTAGTGGTTACTAGTTTTTTTTGACACTGGTTTTTCTGTCATTCCTTTTATCCGCACCTGGGTCGTTAGTTAGGGGTGTTGCTATATAAGCTCCCTGGACCTTCAGTTCAATGCCTGGCAACGTAGTTATCAGAGCTAGTCTGCTGTGCTCTTGTCTACTGATCCTGGTTCCAGTTATATCAGCTAAGTCTGCCTTTTGCTTTTTGCTATTTGTTTTGGTTTTGTATTTTTGTCCAGCTTGTTCCAAATCGATATCCTGACCTTTGCTGGAAGCTCTAGGGGGCTGGTGTTCTCCCCCCGGACCGTTAGACGGTTCGGGGGTTCTTGAATTTCCAGTGTGGATTTTGATAGGGTTTTTGTTGACCATATAAGTTACCTTTCTTTATTCTGCTATCAGTAAGCGGGCCTCTCTGTGCTAAACCTGGTTCATTTCTGTGTTTGTCATTTCCTCTTACCTAACCGTCATTATTTGTGGGGGGCTTCTATCCAGCTTTGGGGTCCCCTTCTCTGGAGGCAAGAAAGGTCTTTGTTTTCCTCTACTAGGGGTAGCTAGACCGGCTGGCGCGTGTCATCTAGAATCAACGTAGGAATGATCCCCGGCTACTTCTAGTGTTGGCGTTAGGAGTAGATATATGGTCAACCCAGTTACCACTGCCCTATGAGCTGGATTTTTGTATTCTGCAGACTTCCACGTTCCTCTGAGACCCTCGCCATTGGGGTCATAACAGTTTGCCAGGCCAGTATTAAATGTTTAATGCATTGCAGAAGAGGGATTATAAGAAAGAAGATTCTGAGTTTTTTTTTCTTTCTTCTTCCCCTTTACCTCAGAGTGGCTATGCTTGCTGCAGACATGAATGTCCAGACCTTGATTACAAGTGTGGACCAGCTGGCTACTCGTGTGCAGGGCATACAAGACTATGTTATCAGAAATCCTAGGTCAGAACCTAAAATACCGATTCCTGAACTGTTTTCCGGAGACAGGTTTAAGTTTAGGAATTTCGTGAATAATTGTAAATTGTTTTTGTCCCTGAGACCCTGTTCATCTGGAGATTCTGCTCAGCAAGTAAAAATTGTTATTTCGTTCTTACGGGGCGACCCTCAGGATTGGGCTTTTTCGCTGGCGCCAGGAGATCCGGCATTGGCTGATCTTGATGCGTTTTTTCTGGCGCTCGGTTTACTTTATGAGGAACCCAATCTTGAGATTCAGGCAGAAAAGGCCTTGCTGGCTATGTCTCAGGGGCAGGACGAGGCTGAAGTGTATTGCCAAAAATTTCGGAAATGGTCCGTGCTGACACATTGGAACGAGTGTGCACTGGCCGCTAATTTTAGAAATGGCCTTTCTGAAGCCATTAAGAATGTTATGGTGGGTTTTCCCATTCCCACAGGTCTGAATGATACTATGGCACTGGCTATTCAAATTGACCGGCGGTTGCGGGAGCGCAAAACCGCAAATTCCCTCATGGTGTTGTCTGAACAGACACCTGATTTAATGCAATGTGATAGAATCCTGACTAGAAATGAGCGGAAAATTCATAGACGCCGGAATGGCTTGTGCTACTACTGTGGTGATTCTACACATGTTATCTCAGCATGCTCTAAACGTATAGCTAAGGTTGTTAGTCCTGTCACCGTTGGTAATTTGCAACCTAAATTTATTCTGTCTGTAACTTTGATTTGCTCACTGTCATCTTATCCTGTCATGGCGTTTGTAGATTCAGGTGCTGCCCTGAGTCTCATGGATCTCTCATTTGCTAAGCGCTGTGGTTTTACTCTTGAACCATTAGAAAATCCTATTCCTCTTAGGGGTATTGATGCTACACCATTGGCAGCAAATAAACCGCAGTATTGGACACAGGTTACCATGTGCATGACTCCTGAACACCGCGAGGTGATACGTTTCCTGGTTTTACATAAAATGCATGATTTGGTTGTTTTAGGGCTGCCATGGTTACAGACCCATAATCCAGTCCTGGACTGGAAGGCTATGTCAGTCTCAAGTTGGGGCTGTCGTGGGATTCATGGGGATTCCCTGCCTGTGTCTATTGCTTCTTCTACGCCTTCGGAAGTTCCGGAGTATTTGTCTGATTATCAGGATGTCTTCAGTGAGTCTGAGTCCAGTGCACTGCCTCCTCATAGGGACTGTGACTGTGCTATAGATTTGATCCCAGGCAGTAAATTTCCTAAGGGAAGACTGTTTAATTTGTCGGTACCTGAACATACCGCTATGCGTTCATATATCAAGGAGTCTCTGGAGAAAGGACATATTCGTCCGTCTTCTTCCCCTCTTGGTGCGGGATTCTTTTTTGTGGCAAAAAAGGACGGATCTTTGAGACCTTGTATTGATTATCGGCTTTTAAATAAGATCACTGTCAAATTTCAGTATCCTTTACCGCTGTTGTCTGACTTGTTTGCCCGGATTAAGGGTGCCAAGTGGTTCACCAAGATAGACCTTCGTGGTGCGTACAACCTTGTGCGCATTAAGCAAGGTGATGAATGGAAAACCGCATTCAATACGCCCGAAGGTCATTTTGAGTACTTGGTGATGCCTTTTGGGCTCTCCAATGCGCCTTCAGTTTTTCAGTCCTTTATGCATGACATTTTCCGGAAGTATCTGGATAAATTTTTGATTGTTTATCTGGATGATATTTTGGTTTTTTCTGATAATTGGGATTCGCATGTGGAGCAGGTCAGGTTGGTCTTTAAAATTTTGCGTGAAAATTCTTTGTTTGTCAAGGGCTCAAAGTGTCTCTTTGGTGTACAGAAGGTTCCCTTTTTGGGGTTCATTTTTTCCCCTTCTGCTGTGGAGATGGACCCAGTCAAGGTCCGAGCTATTCTTGATTGGACTCAGCCCTCGTCAGTTAAGAGTCTTCAGAAGTTCTTGGGCTTCGCTAACTTCTACCGTCGTTTTATCGCTAATTTTTCTAGCATTGTGAAACCTTTGACGGATATGACCAAGAAGGGCTCCGATGTAGCTAACTGGGCTCATGCTGCCGTGGAGGCTTTCCAGGAGTTGAAACGCCGGTTTACTTCGGCGCCTGTTTTGTGCCAGCCTGACGTCTCACTTCCCTTTCAGGTTGAGGTGGATGCTTCGGAGATTGGGGCAGGGGCCGTTTTGTCGCAGAGAGGCCCTGGTTGCTCTGTTATGAAACCTTGTGCCTTTTTCTCTAGGAAGTTTTCGCCTGCCGAGCGAAATTATGATGTGGGCAATCGGGAGTTGTTGGCCATGAAATGGGCATTTGAGGAGTGGCGTCATTGGCTCGAGGGTGCTAAGCATCGTGTGGTGGTCTTGACTGATCACAAAAATCTGATGTATCTCGAGTCTGCTAAACGCCTTAATCCGAGACAGGCCCGCTGGTCATTGTTTTTCTCCCGCTTTGATTTTGTTGTCTCGTATTTACCAGGTTCAAAGAATGTGAAGGCCGATGCTCTTTCTAGGAGCTTTGTGCCTGATGCTCCTGGAGTCGCTGATCCTGTTGGTATTCTTAAAAATGGAGTTATTTTGTCAGCTATTTCTCCGGATCTGCGACGTGTGTTGCAGAGATTTCAGGCTGATAGGCCTGAGTCTTGTCCACCTGACAGACTGTTTGTCCCGGATAAGTGGACCAGCAGAGTCATTTCCGAGGTTCATTCCTCGGTGTTGGCAGGTCACCCGGGAATTTTTGGCACCAGAGATCTGGTGGCCAGGTCCTTTTGGTGGCCTTCCTTGTCAAGGGATGTGCGGTCATTTGTGCAGTCCTGTGGGACTTGTGCTCGAGCTAAGCCTTGCTGTTCTCGTGCCAGCGGGTTGCTCTTGCCCTTGCCTGTCCCGAAGAGACCTTGGACACATATCTCCATGGATTTCATTTCTGATCTTCCGCTATCTCAGGGCATGTCCGTTATCTGGGTGATATGTGATAGCTTTTCCAAGATGGTCCATTTGGTTCCTTTGCCTAAGCTGCCTTCCTCTTCCGATCTGGTTCCTGTATTTTTCCAGAACGTGGTTCGTTTGCACGGCATCCCTGAGAATATTGTGTCAGACAGAGGATCCCAGTTCGTTTCCAGGTTCTGGCGATCCTTTTGTAGTAGGATGGGCATTGATTTGTCGTTTACGACTGCTTTCCATCCTCAGACTAATGGACAGACGGAGCGAACCAATTAGACTTTGGAGGCTTATTTGAGGTGTTTTGTCTCTGCTGATCAGGACGATTGGGTGACATTCTTGCCGTTGGCTGAGTTTGCCCTTAATAATCGGGCTAGTTCCGCCACCTTGGTTTCGCCTTTTTTCTGCAACTCTGGTTTCCATCCTTGCTTTTCTTCGGGTCATGTGGAGCCTTCTGACTGTCCTGGGGTGGATTCTGTGGTGGATAGGTTGCAGCAGATCTGGAATCATGTGGTGGACAACTTGAAGTTGTCACAGGAGAAGGCTCAGCGCTTTGCCAACCGCCGCCGCGGTGTGGGTCCCCGACTACGCGTTGGGGATTTGGTGTGGCTTTCTTCCCGCTTTGTTCCTATGAAGGTTTCCTCTCCCAAATTTAAACCTCGTTTTATTGGGCCTTACAAGATATTGGAAATCCTTAATCCTGTATCTTTTCGTCTGGATCTTCCTGTGTCGTTTGCTATTCACAATGTATTTCATAGGTCCTTGTTGCGGCGGTACATTGTGCCTGTAGTTCCTTCTGCTGAGCCTCCTGCTCCGGTGTTGGTTGAGGGCGAGTTGGAGTACGTGGTGGAGAAGATCTTGGATTCTCGCCTCTCCAGGCGGAGGCTTCAGTACCTGGTCAAGTGGAAGGGCTATGGTCAGGAGGATAATTCCTGGGTGGTCGCCTCTGATGTTCATGCGGCCGATTTAGTTCGTGCCTTTCATGCCGCTCATCCTGATCGCCCTGGTGGTCGTGGTGAGGGTTCGGTGACCCCTCACTAAGGGGGGGGTACTGTTGTGAATTTGCTTTTTGCTCCCTCTAGTGGTTACTAGTTTTTTTTGACACTGGTTTTTCTGTCATTCCTTTTATCCGCACCTGGGTCGTTAGTTAGGGGTGTTGCTATATAAGCTCCCTGGACCTTCAGTTCAATGCCTGGCAACGTAGTTATCAGAGCTAGTCTGCTGTGCTCTTGTCTACTGATCCTGGTTCCAGTTATATCAGCTAAGTCTGCCTTTTGCTTTTTGCTATTTGTTTTGGTTTTGTATTTTTGTCCAGCTTGTTCCAAATCGATATCCTGACCTTTGCTGGAAGCTCTAGGGGGCTGGTGTTCTCCCCCCGGACCGTTAGACGGTTCGGGGGTTCTTGAATTTCCAGTGTGGATTTTGATAGGGTTTTTGTTGACCATATAAGTTACCTTTCTTTATTCTGCTATCAGTAAGCGGGCCTCTCTGTGCTAAACCTGGTTCATTTCTGTGTTTGTCATTTCCTCTTACCTAACCGTCATTATTTGTGGGGGGCTTCTATCCAGCTTTGGGGTCCCCTTCTCTGGAGGCAAGAAAGGTCTTTGTTTTCCTCTACTAGGGGTAGCTAGATTCTCCGGCTGGCGCGTGTCATCTAGAATCAACGTAGGAATGATCCCCGGCTACTTCTAGTGTTGGCGTTAGGAGTAGATATATGGTCAACCCAGTTACCACTGCCCTATGAGCTGGATTTTTGTACTCTGCAGACTTCCACGTTCCTCTGAGACCCTCGCCATTGGGGTCATAACAGTTTGCCCCTCCTCAGAGCAAAACAAGAGGTTTGACAATATGTTAATCTCAAATATTCAAATTGTCTCTTCAGAGAGGAAGAGGACATGAACTATAGCGTCACCCATTGGCAGTAGCAACCCTAAATTAAAGTTAGTATCGACCCTTTAACGAGCCTTGCCACATGACTTAAGATAATCGCCAAACCAGATGCTATATCTGTGACATGTGTTTCCAGGTGTTTGCCCCTCCTCAGAGCAAAACAAGAGGTTTGATTTTTCTAGATGAAGGGGGTAACGTTTCTTATTCTGGAGAGAGCCAAGCAGGGGCAAGGAGACTTATAGACAATTTGCATATTTAATTTCCCATAGGAGAAATGCATGGCCTATAAGTGTCCTTTCCACAGCTTCACCCTCTCAACAACGAAGGAAGTTACCCCTTAAAATCACAAATATTATAAAGCTGAGAATCCGAGAAACTAGCTGATATCTGTCAAGAACCCTGGCAGCAACTGATAAATTCTCCTACAGTGCTTCTTCAGGAAAACTGAAGTGGAAAGAGACACTTATTCTATTTGCGTTCTGCTCTGGCCACTAGATTAAAGTCCTGAGCAATGAACCCTACACCTTCTACTCAGAATTTCTTAAAAGAGCAATTGAAAACCAGACAATCCCTTAAAGAAACAATCCCATCAAAGTTTTTATCCTTCTAATATATTGGAGTCATCATATTACAATTGCTCATTTTGCCTTTCTACCCAGTTAATTAATCTCTTTTTTTTCTGCTCTATGTAGAAAAAGGAAGTCTCTTGTCCCTGCATGACTCATTCCCCTCTTCAACTCCTGACCCAACTGCTCCCTCCTACCCCTGACAGGGACTTCTGCAGTGACTTATGACTCATGCAGGGAAAAGAGACCTCCTATTTCTACATAGAGCTTAGAAAACAGTCAGTTTTTAATCACGTGATGTCATAGACCTAATGGAAATGAGAAGAGATAGCAAGATAAAAAGGCAAAACAAGCAATTGTAAGTACACAGTGTTGTATAATATGATGACTGCAATATGTTAAGATAAAAACTTTGATGAGATCATGAGAGTGCTTCTTTAACTATTTTTTTTACAAGCCGTGTAAGCCTGATGTGATCAGAATAAAGCTGAAAGGTAGCCCAAATACAGTACCTGCTAAAATGAAGACAAGTCCCCCAGAAAGAGCTATTTTTCCTTTGGTGTGGTCACTTTTAGCTCCGAATTTTGTGCATTTCAGTCCAAACAAGGAGATTAAACAAGCAAAGAGACCCAAGATGAGAGAGATGATCATCAGGGCACGGCATGCTTGGACATAAGCTGTGGGAGAAAGACAAGACATCAGTTTATTGAGTCCATTAATGATCCAGAGGTGATTTTTCTGTCATTGGCATATAATTTCCATTGTACAACAAGTATTTAAAGGGAACCTATCATCACAAAAAACGCTATTAACCTGAAGATATGGGGTTAATCTGCAGGTTAATAGCATTAGTAACCTGCCCAGCGCCCGCACTTAGCCGAACGCTGTGGGGAGAAAATTAACTTTATTCCCCCGGCAGCGTTCCGGTTTCTGTCACGGGGCGGTGCCGGTGCTGGTCCAGTCATCGCTCTGAGTATAGAGAGCGGCAGCTATAACCGCGTCCCTGGTCCTGACTGATGGCCATCCCAATGCAAAGCTAGTGTCAGTCAGTGCCAGGGGCACAGTTACAGCTGCCGGTGACTGAACGCGTGACGGTGGCGCACCCGTGACTGAAACCGAATACTGTCGGGGGAATAAAGGTAATTCATATTCTAGTCTTAATGAGGGGTGGGCAGGAATAAGATGTGCTGAATTTAATAAGAGGCCAACTTAATGAATGAACGTAATGAATTTTGATGGTCGGGTGTAGCTACAGTATACCCTGTCCCAACCTCTCAGCATTCCCATCATGGCTGAGCTGGTCAAAACAGGACCTGCCCAAAAGTCGCAAAAGGTTTATACAACTCCATGTTGAGCAATAATTTGCAACTATTCAAAGTGTTTTAAGCCAGTTTTCTGGAGTAATCACTTTGAAGTATCGGCCCCAATGTGTGACCGGACAATAGAGTATCACAAACCTATATCACAACAGAATGAAAGTGAATGTGGTTTCGCTGTCATACACATGATGTTGTGAGATGCCAGTCGGCAGAAACCCAGCAGTTTTAGCATCCTGGTGATTTGCGTGACATGGTCATGGCTACTTGCTGCAACACAATCTCATTGTAATGTTGCATGGCCAAAGTCACCATGTAGCCAAACATTTAACTTTGCTGACACTGGAAAGGGTGATACAATTGTATTTGGTTCAGAAAATCCTGTGTACGAAGTACATCAGTTACACAAATCTTTCTTTTCTTGATAGTTTTCTGCAATGAAGGTTCGATGTAAATACTTTTATGCCCCAAAACGACAAAAATATTCTTGAAGTGATACATTTATTGGCCAACCAGAAGAATAAAGTTTGCAGCTTTCAGAGCACAGAGGCTCCTTCTTCAGGCGATAAATAAAAAATAATTACTTAGACAAGAGCACAACACAACAGTGAAGAGATATTACAAAGGACATTTGTGCATAGGGTGGAAGGGTGATGCTTCCTAAAGATAAGCCAAAGACATCAAATTAAGGGGGAAGGGGGGGTTCTGCATGTAGTGCTCTGATTAGGTATTCATCAGTATGGCTTCTGGTCACTGATCTCTCACTGACCTGCCCTCTACTTTACACACTGAATATTATATGTATTGGAAAAAACATCTCATTTAGCAGGCAGGTGACATCTATGCTGCAGAATGATCGTATGTATAATGTTTAATTATTTTATATGCGGATATAAATTTATTCAGAAAAAAACAAAAATTCTGTCTCAAAATAGCGCCAGCTGCGCCTGCTCAATAGCATCTATCAGATCACCGATAGATGCTACTGTGCAGGTGTCGACGATGCCATCTTGGTGGAGTCAATTTTTTTCTCTAGCAAAACGGTGCCAGCGGTGCCTGCGCAGCAGCATCTATCAGGTCCTGACCTCTGAGACTCCACAGCAAGGAAAATAGATTCTCAGCAGCTTTTGTTTTGGCTGAACGATTTTTTTTAAGCCGCCACCACAACAAAGTAGACTCTTTTGGTCAGGCCCTTCTCTACTCTAACCTATTAAACATTTGTTAAAATATCCTGTACTCTTTTTAGGTATATTTTTATTTATTTTTCTTTAAGGCAATATGTCACATACATTTTTTTTAAATGAACAATACCACATATAAAGGACAAATAACACCACACCATGACTAGACCACATATTACCACCACATATTGACAGAATAATACCACATACAAAGGACAAATAGCATCACACCATGACTAGACCACATATTACCACCACATAGTGACAGAATAATACCACATACAAAGGACAAATACCACCACACCATGACTAGACCACATATTACCACTGCCATACTGCAGCTTTACAAAAAAAGTTTCTCCTTACCTAGCCGTAGTCCAGCGGTGTCCTCTCCACAGTTCATGTGAGGCGCGGACGTAGTGGCATATGGCAGTGACGTCATACGCCGGGGATGGGTATACTGACGTCAGCTGCCAGCCTGTGATTGGCTGGCGGCTGTTAACTGTTGCTGTGCCAGAAGCTTCCCCACACGGCAACATAAATTTTAACTGAACATGCATCCTAGAACTCATGTTCAGCTACTGAACAGTCAGAAACCTGTGGCTGGGGCAAGGTAAGCAGAAGAGAGGGAACCTGCTCAGTAATTCCCTGACAGCGGACCTACCTTCGCATAACAGCGATGTTGCCCCTCCATTTTGAGGGACATGACTCTGGTTACAGCCATCTGCTCCTGCAGTCTTCGAGTGTCATGTCGGACGCTATTCACACTAGGGCGTCCGACAGACAGCGGTAATTCCACATTCGTCCACTATACGCTCAGTGACGCCGGCTAGATTTTTATCCAGGTTGCCCAGGGTTAATCTAGCTGGTACTCGGGTTGGAGTCTGGGTCACGCCCTCGGCCTTTAAATAGTTTTGCTGGACTTTGGGCTTCGCCGATTATAGCTTGTGCCTCGTGCCTAGTGATTCCGGTCTGGAGTGGTGGTCTTGGAGAAGAAATATCGTATCTGGTGGTGTATGATCCTTTGTTATATTTCTCCTTCATATATTTGTATTTGTTTTGCCCTGGGCATATTATTGTGTTTTCCTGTGTGTCTGCGGCGTGGTGCGTTTTTTAGTTTTCCCTGTCTGTGCTTTCTGTGGGGGTTGGTGTGTGGTCTATTCACTGGGTGGCGGGTGGTGGTTACAGCATAGGGATGAAACAGGAGTCAGGGCCAGGCCTGGTGGCCCAGACAAGCACACCATTAGTGTAAATTCTGGGAGAGGGACAGACAGGGTTTTCACTAGTCTGAGGGATATCGCAGGGGCCCGGGTAACCAGCCTTAGCCTACCTAGTCTCCTCATGACATCGAGGCAAGTGTTCCTTTTCTACTGCCAGCTTGTTGAACAAGATATGATGACGGGTCCCGAACTCTTCTATGGACCCCATCTCTGCTGCCGATTGTGCATATCGACTTCCACCCAGGATGCCAGCTCTCGGTACCTTGCGGCTAGTGGCCCACTAGTATGTTTTCAGCCCTGGTCTTGGCTTGCCTCCTTCTCTCTCACGACTCATTAGTTGCTGGATCCTGGCTCTTCCTTCCACAGTGTGCAAGAACCCCAACTGTGAAGGCTGTTGACTGGGTTCGTGTCTTGATGGTTCCAGGAAAACGGTTGGCTCTGTGCCACAGGTCCTGCCAGATCTGCTGTTCCGCCATCTTGGTCTAGTTCCAATATTTCTCCCGTCGCTCCCTCGGGAGTCTTGTGGGATTCTGCCATCTTTGTAGCCTTGTCGTCTACCAATTACGTTACACTGTATGAATCACAAATTCAATCCAGAATATTTAAAAACATTTTTTAGGTTTATTTACCACTGAAATGTAACAGAAAGCACATAATACGCTATGGATGGCTAATTGAATCCATAAAAGTTTTTGAACGTTTTGTTTTTAGTGTTATATATCAAAGAAATTTAAAACAAAGCACGTAACACACTATGGATGACTAAATAAATCCAGGAAAAAAATGACCTTTTTTGGAGTGTTATATACCGCTTAAATTTAAAACAAAGTATGTAATACTCTATTGATGACAAATTCAATCCAGAAAAATGTTTGAAGTCTTTTTTGGAGTGTTATATACCACCGAAATGAAAAACAAAGCATGTAATACTCTATAAATAACAAACTGAATCCAGAAAAATGTTTGAAGTCTTTTTTGGAGTGTTATATGCCACCAAAATGTAAAACAATGCACGTAGTACTCTATGGATGACTAATTGAATCTAGAAAAAATATTGAAACTTTTTTTGAGGATTATATACCGCCATAATGTAACACATAGCATGTAATACTCTATTGATGACAATATAGTCAATTTTTTCACCCCCAAAAAAAGAATGTGGTCACGTGCAGCAGCTATATATTAAGTAATGAACTGAAAAGCCCTAAGCCATGCCTAGAGGCTGTATTCTGCCACTCTCCCTGCTCCTGCAACTGTACCTAGGCTAAATGCAGAATGTATTTGATACAAACAGCAAAGCACAAGATTAGCTGTTAGAACTACTGTTAGTATGATGGTTCAGTATCAGCACCAGTATCAACACTAGGACTCTAATTAGTGAAACTGTGCACACGCAGGCCATGATAACTGCTCTCTTCCTCCAATCAGAACCTGAGCTGTGCAATGGTGGCAATGAGACAAGTGAGGAGGCACCAGTCCTTTTATAACCTCTGATGAGATAATGTGGCCAATCAATCACAGTAATGCCACTACCAAGATGGCTATGGTATTACAGTGTCTGGCAGGCAATCCCTGCATGTTTATTGGCTGCGTAACAGGCACCAAACATGCGGGGCGGGGATTTGAGCTTCAAATTCGAGCACCAGCCAAAGCTCGTTGAGTGCTGAGCACACCCAAGCACCCAGATACTCCAGTGGTATCCTAGTATCAATGAGCACATTTTCTCATCCCTAGAAATAACATTGTCATGTTTGTTTACACAAAACAGTGGTACGTTTCCAATGGATATGAACAGTGTCACCGTTCCTGAAATAGGAACTATTGCAGTACTGCAGGTTAAGTCGAGAACCTCCATTCTATTCCTGGTTAGCGCCACTTTAAGCTGTTCTTGTTCTTATGGCTACTATCATGCAGCCCAATTCTTGGGAACCGAGTGACAAAGCGTCACTTGCTGTCACCTTACTAAGCGTGCCCCCAGCCTTGCTGACTTTATGCCTTTTCCTGACTGTAGACTTCCAAGACCTGATTGACACCAGTACATTCCCCAGAGTTGCTTAGGGATATTCCAAAAGCTCCTGGATGAATATCTCCCAGACTCGCCTTCTTACAGAAGGAAGATCACCTTTTCTGAGGGTGTCCTAACTTCTTTCTCTCTCTTTCCTGACTACAGAAACTGAAACTAACCCACAGATCATCATTGTCCCCCCTCCCAACCCTGGGCTGGCCCTACAGTTAACCCTTGACCTACCTAACAGGGACTGAACCTAACAGGAGGATAACAGTAAAATACAGTAAATTTTACACAAATAAAATATCAAGAGTTGTCATAGAGGTGGAACGTCGTCCTTTACACCCTTACACAGGTGAGCAGAAAGGTGTGTAGTATTTATTTTATTTTTTCACCTTACAGTATGTTTATTATGTTCTGGTGTCTGGTGAGACCCCAGTCAAGAACATAATAAGCCATATTTTATTTGCATCACATAAATTTGAGGGTAATTGAATTTCCTGGCCAAATTCAAGTGAACTTCCAAATTTAAGTTTCAGCAGGTTTGCTCATTGTTAAGGTCACTTGATTCGCTAATCATCGTGATCAAATCAGCTATAATAGCACTAATCAATTCAGCTGGACCAAAAGAAGATGAGACGTAGGTGCCTTCAATTCAGTCATTATTCTGATTTATCATAGCATTTATAAACATCATTAATTCCTGGCAATTTCAAAACGTAATTAAATCTAAAAATATATATACTGTATAAATATAGCCAATCGACCATCCAACATACCTTAAATGGATAGTTTCCATCCAAAGCACATAAAAAACTCTATTGTACACTCTACTACAAAAAATTGGGAGTCAGATCCTACACAGGACTATTACAAGGAACTAAACAAGTTAGTATCTTGTCTGCCTGACGAATCCATAAGAGCCAATGACCTGATACCAGAAAGTCTAAGAATCGGGACATTCTACATGCATCCCAAAATCCACAAATCTGGAAATCCAGGAAGACCAATTATTTCATGTGTGGGCACCCTTACTGAGCAGGTATCTGGATGGGTAGAGGGTATTCTTACACCACTGGTAAAGAATACACCCAGCTACATTCAGGACACAACTGACCTATTGAATAAACTATCAGCAATAGGTCCTCTACCAGAAGGAACCATCCTGGCCACCATGGATGTGGAATCTTTGTACTCAAACATCCCACACCAGGATGGATTAAATGCCTGCAAATTCTTCCTGGAAAACACAGGGACTGATGCTGATTCTGTGGTGAAACTTATACAATTCATCCTTACCCGCAATTATTTTGAATTTGACAACAAGATATATCTACAGGAGACTGGTACAGCAATGGGAAGTAAAATGGCTCCACAGTATGCAATCTTTTCATGGCCAAGCTTGAAAGCGACTTTTTGTCCTTATGTCCCATCAGGCCTCTGGCCTAATACCGCTACATTGATGATATTTTAATCATCTGGACGGAGTCTGAGCCACAGCTAAAGACGTTCCATGAACAGTATAATCAATTTCATCCCACCATCAACTCAACAGTCAACTACTGCAGCACTGAAATTAACTTTTTGGATGCCATCATTAAGCTGTAGAACAATGAAATAGAAACATCCCTGTATCAGAAGCCAATCGACCGTCCAACATACCTTAAATGGGACAGTTTCCATGCATAGCACATAAAAAACTCTACTGTCTACAGCCATCAGATACAATCGTATATGTTCCTACCCCATGGATAGAGATGAACACCTTGGTGGCCTCAGAAAGACCTTTTTGAACCAGGGCTACCATCCAAAAACAATTCAAAACCAAATTACAAGAGCAACTAGAATATCAAGGAATCACCTGCTACATTACAAGCTAAAGAAGAAAATAACCGGGTACCTCTAGTAGTCACCTACAATCCAAATCTGGAGGTGCTAAGGGGAGCTGCACCGAAATTACAAACTTTACTACAAAAAGATGCCCGCTTACAATCCATTTTTCCAGACCCCCACTACTGTGTTTTAGGCAGCCCCCAAATCTAAGAAGCATCATTCTCAGAAGCTCCCTGTCCTCTCCAACAACTGCAGGAACCTTTCCTTGCAACCAGGAAAAATGTAAAATGTGTCCATTTATAATGACCACGGACAAGATAAAGATCCCCAATTCTCATCAGGACTACAAGATACCAGGTACTTTCAGCTGCATCACATCTAATGTGGTGTACCTAATTATTTGTACCAAATGTCCAACTAGGAGTCTGTATGTAGGGGAGACAGGGGAAAAAGGATGAACTCTCACCGACACACAATAAGAGAAAAAAGAATGGACCTACATGTGGCAAAACATTTTTGCATCCCAGATCACAGCATCATGGATATGAGCTTACTTGTATTAAAGGGTAATTTCAAACCTCAGAGAGACAGAAGAGTCTGGGAATATAACCTTATGACAACCTTTGACACTCTCAGTGCAAGAATGAATGTGTCGCATTGATTTATGCCTTTTTCCAACAATTAAGGAATTTGCTCCTCAGACCTTGTGGGGGCATCACAACACAGAACCAGACCTCAATCAGAGGACAATAAAACATTCACACTCCTTATCTATGAACTGTTCCAATATTTATGGACACAACTGTTTATCAGTCACATAATGGTAGTTCTGCTTCACATCACTTGTCTTATCTATGACATTATTTCTGTGCTGTGTTGTGCATAAATATGTGATTCTTCAGAATTTGTATTAGTCTATGCCTGATGAAGAGACCTGAGTAGTCTCGAAAGCTTGCAATTTGTTACCATCTTTTCAGTTAGCCATTAGAAGGTATCAACCACTGAGGACTCTCAATTCTAAATATTTTTCTATATATATATGAACATTTTAAATATATATGGACAGTAACATAATAAATAAGAAAAAGAAAATAATTCAGACCCCATGACTATTCTCTATAGATAAATTTGCATATTTTGGGGAATTTAACAGATGTATTTTATTTTAAAGAGGAGAAATTTTTAAATGGAACCTCCCAGGATATTCATACTGTCTGAACCACATGCAGCATGAAAAATAGACATGCTTCATCCTTATAAATACAGTGGGTATGGAAAGTATTCAGACCCCTTTAAATTTTTCACTCTTTGTTTCATTGCAGCCATTTGGTAAATTCAAAAAAGTTCATTTTTTTCTCATTAATGTACACTCTGCACCTTATCTTGACTGAAAAAAATCAGAAATGTAGAAATTTTTGCAAATTTATTAAAAAAGAAAAACTGAAATATCACATAATCATAAGTATTCAGACCCTTTGCACAGTATTGAGTAGAAGCACCCTTTTAATCTAGTACAGCCAGGAGTCTCCTAGGGAATGATGCAACAAGGTTTTCACGCCTGGATTTGGGGATCCTCTGCCATTCTTCCTTGCAGATCCTCTCCAGTTCCATCAGGTTGGATGGTGAACGTTGGTGGACAGCCATTTTCAGGTCTCTCCAGAGATGCTCCATTGGGTTTAGGTCAGGGCTCTGGCTGGGCCAGTCAAGAATGGTCACAGAGTTGTTCTGAAGCCACTCCTTTGTTATTTTAGCTGTGTGCTTAGGGTCATTGTCTTGTTGGAAGGTGAACATTCGGCCAAGTCTGAGGTCCAGAGCATTCTGAAAGAGGTTTTCATCCAGGATATCTTTGTACTTGGCAGCATTCATGTTTCCTTCAATGGCAACCAGTCGTCCTGTCCCTGCAGCTGAAAAACACCCACATAGCATGATGCTACCGCCACCAACATGTTTCACTGTTGGGATTGTATTGGGCAGGTGATGAACAGTACCTGGTTTTCTCCACACATACCGCTTAGAATTATCACCAAAAAGGTCTATCTCATCAGACCAGAGAATCTTATTTCTCAAAGTCTGGTAGTCCTTCATGTGTTTTTCAGCAAACTCTATGCGGGCTTTCATATGTCTTGCACTGAGGAGAGGCTTCCATTGGGCCACTCTGCCATAACGGCCTGACTGATGGAGGGCTGCAGTGATAGTTGACTTTGTGGAACTTTCTCCCATCTCCCTACTGCATCTCTGGATCTCAGCCACAGTGATCTTGGGGTTCTTCTTTACCTCTCTCACCAAGGCTCTTCTCCCACGAGTGCTCAGTTTGGCTGGACGGCCAGGTGTAGGAAGACTTCTGGTGGTCCCAAGCTTCTTCCATTTAAGGATTATGGAGGTCACTGTGCTATTAGGAACCTTGAGTACTGCAGAAATTCTTTTGTAACTTTGGCCAGATCTGTGCCTTGCAACAATTCTGTCTCTGAGCTCCTTTGTCAGTTCCTTTGACCTCATGATTCTCATTTGGTCTGACAAGCACTGTGAGCTGTGAGGTCTTATATAGACAGGTGTGTGCCTTTCCAAATCAAGTCCTATCAGTTTAATTAAACACAGCTGGACTCCAATGAAGGAGTAGAACCATCTCAAGGAGGATCACAAGGAAATGGACAGCATGTGACTTAAATATGAGTGTGTGAGCAAAGGGTCTGAATACTTATGACTGATATTTCAGTTTTTCTTTTTTATAAATATGCAAAAATGTCTACATTTCTGTTTTTTTTTCAGTCAAGATGGGGTGCAGAGTGTATATTAATGAGAAAAAAAATGAACTTTTTTAATTTACCAAATGGCTGCAATGAAACAAAGAGTGAAAAATTTAAGGGGGTCTGAATACTTTCCGTACCCACTGTAATTCTAATTTAATTTAAACCTATGTGGTGTTTGAATGAAATCTTAGTTTAATGAAGCTATCCAGCCTGAAAAAAATGCACACATGAGCTTTAAAAAGCTAATTATAAGTTATAGGGCTCCAGCCTCGGTCTCGGCAATTCAGTTTCTGATCTTGTACTCAACACAGAAAAGAGTTTCCTGTGCGGGCATATGACCAGGGCAGTGTGAGAAAGAGGCTGTTTTAATAGTTAATTTCAGTTACTAAGCCAGCACCCTGCTCTGATATAGCAGATCCATAGACAGGAAAGGGGGCTGGTTTAGTCATTCTAATAAGCAAACCCCAAGTCAGTGACTCGAGGAAAAATAAGGAATACAAATACACATAAATCAATTGAAAGAGTGCAGAATTAAGGCAATCACAATTATGAATAAAAGTAGCTCATCCACCAGATACACTTAAAGCGCGTTTCGCAATTACTTCATCTGGGGTCTGGTGAGCCACTATCATTTAATGCTACTTTAGCATATATTTACTCCCTATTTTCAAGCATCTTGTTTTTTCATCTTGGCAGTTTTCTTGGACATTTACATTTGATTATGCATTTGTTACCTTCCATTGTATTTCTCGGGCAGTCTTGTTACATCTGTATGAGGTTTATGCCATATACCCTATGGTGTGAGACATTTTACAAGCTCGCCTGCCAACCTGATTTTGTGTCTACTAAAATAAACAGTCAGATAGCCCCCTTCACTCACAGCACTGGTCACATACCGACAGAGGGAACGTTCCGCTGTATCAAGCACAGCACCAGAAGTTGCCAAACCTGTGATCAGAGTGGATACCTGAAAGCTGGAGGCAACTGGCATAATTGAAGCATTTTAGTAACCTATATAGATGCCAAGCTATTTTTTTGGCAACTCCTTTAACAAAAACAAAACAAGAACAGAGCTTTGCTTGGAAAAATTGACTGGTCTTTGAATATACACAAATATCTATTTTAATGCAACCACCAATCCAACCTTCATGAATACTGCAAAAAATTTCCATTTTTATAAGAAATCATTGTAAGTCTCTGTATTATCACAAAGAAAACATATTTACCACAAGGACCAATAGGCTTTTATACATGGCAGACCCAGTGGCAATTGATAGGCCTCTGGCTGATATAGTAATCCAGCTACACATCCATCCAAGCGGTTCAATGGCCGAAACTGGAGTCATCTCTGAATCCTTTGCAGCAGAAGCTTGGCTTGGCTTTTACAAGTAGCTTTTGACGTTGTTGCAGTGCTCTACATGGCTTCAGTTATTCACTAGACATACAAATCAAATTTGATTCTATGAAATCCATATTTTTAGGGATTCAATTCTTAATTTAGATGTATTTTTATAGGTCCAGGAAGGGGTTCAAAAAATAATAAAATATTGTAATCACCTGGGCTAGGCCCGTCTGTCACCTGTCCCCAAACCAACAGGTCCTTTGCTAGCTTTGGATCAGTCTTCGGTCTGGATCTTCGAGTACTAACTAGGTCTCATGGCATCTTGTAGGGTGGGGTGCTACACAGGATTACATCGCGCCTAGTCAGATAATGAAGATCTGGACCGAAGACTGAAAATCGACAGGGAAATATCAAATTTAGTTTTTATTTAAACCATTGCCAACCCTCCGTTTCTCAGCAGAAAAAAGTTGGCACCCTGTTTTCTTTGGTTCAATACTTTATTGGAAATTCATGTGCACAAAAGACATACAGTGCGGTCTTCAAAACATCTTACGCTCTTCGGAATATCATTCCATAATCATAGATCTATAGATAGACTAAGCAATGATATTCCAAAATGTGTAAGATTTGTTGAAGACCGCACTGTATGTCTTTTGTGCACATGAATTGCCAATAAAGTATTGAACCAAGGAAAACGGAGCGCCGACTTTGTTCTGCTGATATACCTGCAGACAAGGGGGGGAATGTGGTGCTTTGGCCCAGTGTTCTCTATGAGAGAGTGGCATTCAAACATCTCAGGGATAAGGAGACGTACAAAAAACTTGATCATAATCCCACTGATGCTTTCTCCTGTGAGTTGGAGGGAATCTTGATTGATGCTCATGATAGGGGCATCATTCCCAAAGAAGTGTTGGATGGCCTACTTACAAAGTTTCCTAGGGTCCCAACACTTTACTTCATCCCCAAGATCCACAATAATCCCACTGACCCACCAGGTCGTTCGATAGTCTCTGGTATGGGAGGGTTGAGCGACCCTATATGTAAATTCGTGGATTACTATTTAAAACCGTTGGTTGAGTCGCTCCCCTCTTATGCCAGGGACACGTCGGACGTCCTCCGTCGGATCAATGGGATACAATTGGAGGATGATATGTGCCTTGTTACCGCAGATATACAATCCTTATATACTTGTATTGGTCATAGGGATGGATTGGAGGCGGTCCGCTTCTTCCTGGATGCCAGCAACTGGGATGGAGCTATTTGTGAATTGATCATGGAACTTTTGACATTTATTTTGACTAAAAACTTTTTTGTTTTTAAGGATGTTTTTTACTTGCAGCAGCGTGGCACTGCCATGGGCGCGGCCTGTGCGCCCTCTTTTGCCAATCTCTTCCTGGGGTATTGGGAGCGGGAGATTTTTGGCGGGGGAGGGCCGCGGGCCGCTGACTATGTGCAGTGCTGGCTGCGCTATATTGATGATTTATTCATCATATGGCAAGGACCTGATGAGGCTTTGCATGAATTTATGCATCAACTTAATGAGAATACGTATAATATTAAACTGACATATCAAATGAGTAAGGCCGAGGTGGATTTCCTGGATATTAAGATCGAAGTCGATGGTGACCGTTTTTTGCAGACTGATGTCCTCAGGAAGTCCACGTCGGTCAACTAACTTTTGCATGCTGAATCAGGTCATCCTTATAGCACGATCAAAGCCATCCCAGTTGGTCAGCATCTCAGGATGAAGCGGATCTGATCCTCCACCACTAAATTTGAGGCCCAGGCAGCTGATTTGAAAGTCAGATTTCAAACTAGGGGGTACAGCAATAGAAGTATCAACAAGGGGTACTTAAGAGCTAAATATGTACCACGTGATGAATTGCTGTGCTCTGGTAAAAAGAGCTTGAAAGCCATTGAACAGCAAAATGTGGTGAGATTTATCTCCACTTATAATGGTGAATGGTCCACTATGAGAGATTGTCTCCAAAAACATTGGAGCATTCTCCATAGTGATCCATTGCTCTCTAAATGTCTGACCAAGTGTCCCCCAATGACCGCAAGACGTAGTAAAAATCTTAAGGATCTGCTGGTATCAAGTCACTATATCCCCAAGCTAAATACATATAATTTTGGATCTGGTGGGCCACCCCATGGCTGTTTTCCATGTGGCGATTGTGTCTCTTGTCAAAATGTCTGTCACATTGCTACATTTGAGTCAGCAAATGGTGAAAAAAAAATTTCTATTAATTACCATATAACCTGCAACACTACTCAGGTTGTATATTACGCTGTATGCAGCTGCCCTAAGATCTATATCGGTCTAACGTCTCGCCGTTTGGG
Organism: Ranitomeya variabilis; assembly: GCF_051348905.1. Classification (NCBI taxonomy): domain Eukaryota; kingdom Metazoa; phylum Chordata; class Amphibia; order Anura; family Dendrobatidae; genus Ranitomeya; species Ranitomeya variabilis. Next base: position 993,972,144 of record NC_135233.1, on the reverse strand, counting down.
CACCCGCACTCGGGAACATGTGCGTGATATAATGGCTGCTGTAAATGAGACAGACGTGACACAATTGAAAACAATACCACATCACTTCCGACAGTTCCATGGGTGCAACCCAAAATCCTTCATGGTACGTGGAATTGATCTCGTCCAGTGTGGTATTAGAGGTGGAAATATCAAGCGCATCCTGGCCCAAAGAGAATGTCGCTGGATCACCACACCGGGCACAATGACGCCCATTGGTCTTAATGAAACGCATGGATTTTCCTCTTATCTTTGATAGAGATATACAAGCTTATTTCGTCTTCCTGTGGTCCCCACCATGCCCTATCAGTTTTTTAATTTTGTGTCTTTGTCTCATATTTTTAGTGTGTACATTATCCTGACTGTGTCCATGTTACGTCTGTCTTTGTGGACACCAATATGAAGATGAAGTGGGACTGAAAATTCATAAACGTACCCTTGAATTAAGGACTATAAAGATCTGAAAACGGATAACACAACTGTGGCGAATTTTGAAGGCATAAAGTTATCAACAACATTTACTGTAACAATAACTAATAGAAGTCTTGTCATATATTGCTTCATGTTCTTATCGTCCTAAATCTGCATGTTGGATATTTTGTCACTATGTGTGTCCTCAATTGCGGGCTTTCTTATGTACATCGTTGGGATATTTTATCATTGTGTCTGTTATTATTACCATTTACGGTTGTTCTTTTCACTATTTCGCAATGAGCACACTTTTTTCCCTGTCTGGCTCTCCTCTGGTCTGCAGATCTCGGTCATGGGGTGGGGTTTATGGCCCGGATCTATTGTGGGATCATGGTGGCAGGACATAGGTGTTGTAGTCACAAATATTATCCTTTGCGCATGCGCATTACTCGGCGTTATATAAAGGATCATAAGATTGTTTATTAGTTATTCCAACTCACTATTGCACTTTCCAGCACTGTCACTTTACCTTTACATGCTGGCATGCGGTGCTTACTGCGTTCTCGGTCTTCCCTCTGACGGCGGTCCTGTGTCATGTGTTGTGGGCGTGGCACCTGCCCGCTCACATGACCGGTGTCGGCGTGATGGGGGTGAGGTCTGGGACGCACGCAGTGGGCTCTGTATGCGGCTCACGCATGCGTAACTTTCACTTTCATTTTCACTTAGTCACATGATCGGATGTGACCGCTACTTATATGGGACTGAGATCTCAATTAAGCCACGCCCCCTGAGGAAGCGGTAACGTTCAAACGCGAAACGCGCGTTGGGGTACGTGACTGGGATCCGGACGGGACCTTTAACTCACTCCACATGGGTAATTAATTACTTTATTTGTACTGTGTGCACTTTGGCCCCTGGCTACCATTGTAGCATTTATGTATGTGCTTGTATTACTTAGCCAGGCTGCAAGACTGTGGTAGATAGCTTTAAATGCACTTGTTGACAGCATATTTATTGCATGTTCATGAGTCATGGATTTAGTGTTACTGTCCCGTACCGTTGCTCTCAGTTCACTATTGTAACCACGGATTTAGTCACTTTACTTTTCTGTAATTGGTAATATTTTACTTATGGCATTGTTGTGCCTTCAATAAATTTTGCACTTTTTGTTAAAACTGTTTTTGGCAATTTTTTGACTCATGGTTCTCCGATTTGTGATATACCTCTTTGCCTGTTCAGGCTGCCTTGCGCTCCAGATGCAAGTGATGTGGGTGAGGTGAGCTGCATTATGTTTTGTGGTATGGAGAGACCTCACATAAATGTCTTTTCAGGACAGATTCAATTCTGATCAAATTTTATTTGGACACAATTTAATCTGTCATCCAATTTGGGTGAATCTGCCCAAATTTTGGGAAATTTGCTCATCTCTATTATCAACCGTTTTTCATTGTGCTGTAAATATGTAGTGCAGGGTGAGAGGGGGTTAGGCTACTTTCACACATCAGTTTTTTGCCGTCAGGCTCAATCTGGCGAATTTTGAAAAAAACGGATACAGCAAAAATTGCTGCCGGATCCGTTTTTTTCTCACAGACTTGTATTAGCACTGGATTGCAACGGATGGCCTCACGTTTCATCCATTTTTTGCTGGATCCGTCGAAAATCCGTTTTCCGGTGGCCAGAGAAAACGGACATAGGAACGTTTTTTCTGTCCATTGAAAAAACGGACAGCGACGGATCTGGCGAAGAATGGGTGAAACGTGAGGTCAAATGATGGAATCTTTCTCTCTCTCTCCTCCCCAGAATCCAAAATAGCCGGCAGATCCACAAGCTCAGATCCAGTGAAAAACGGATCCGTTGCATCAATTTCCGACGGATCCATTTTTTTCAAAATTCGCCGGATTATGCCTGACGACAAAAACCTGATGTGTGAAAGTAGCCTTAGGCTGGGGCTACACAATGATGTTGTCTGTGACAGAGATCATATGACAAAAAAACCTTCCTATGCTGATGCTACATTGCAGTATGATGCTGGTGAATGAGGTTGCATTGCGATCCACAAGGTACTGTGACTGCAACATGAAAGTTGCAAAAAGCCAGAACCAGCTAGATTTTTTGCAATCCCATACACTCAGATTACTATACGATGCAGCAACGGCCTAAGCTGATTCTGGTTTTGCAATCTCATCATGTAGCACCAGTCTTAAAGGGAACCTGTCAGCAGGATTGTGCACAGTAACCTACAGACAGTGTCAGGTTGGCGCCGTTATACTGATTACAATGATACCTTGGTTGGTGAAATCCATCTTGTGGTTGTTGTTTAATCTTTATTTTCAGTTTTCAGTTAATGATAAATGATATGTCCGTGCTCCGGGGCGGCCTGTGGGGGGTCTTCATGTGGTGCTCTGATTAAGTGTTCGTGTCTATGGGCTTCTGACAGGTCCTGCCCCCTATTTTCTATAATGAATATAATCGCATATGGAATGTGCATATAATTAATTTACAAAAAAAATGTGGGGGAATAGCTATCCACAAGGAAAAACAGTAACTATATAAGATGAAAAACCTGAGGCACAAAAATTAGAAAATCTTATTTAAAACTCATAAATTTATTATGATCAGTCACACAGTAACCAACGTTTCGGCCATCACCGGTCTTTATCAAGGTATTTATCTGCTTTCACTACAGAGGCTAGTCCCTGACTTCCTGTTCAACCCATAAGAAGAGCATATTCCTGTTCACCTCAGTCACACAGATAAATACCTTGATAAAGGCCGGTGATGGCCGAAACTTTGGTTACTGTGTGACTGATCAAAATAAATTTATGAGTTTTGCATAAGATTTTCTAATTTTTGTGCCTCAGGTTTTTCATCTTACATATAATTAATTTGTTTGATGTAATCCTGATATTAATAAAAAAAAAATCTGTTTGAAAAATGGCGCCGGCTATGCAAGCGCAGTAGCAGCTATCGATGATCCAATAGCTGCTACTGTGCAGGCAGCAGCGGCGCCATCTTGGGGGAGGATTTTTTTTCTTTATCAAGATGGCGCCGCCGGCGCCTACGTAGTAGCAGCTACCGGATCACTGTTATCCATTACTGTGCAGGTGCGGATGGCGCTATTTTTAAACAGATTTTTTTTTATGAATATCAGGATTACATCAAAGAAATTAATTATATATACATTCTATATGCGATCATGGTGCAGTGCTGCCTGGCTGCAGAAGGTTTTTTTTTTCAAAGCTATTTATGATATTCATTATGTAAACTAGGGGGCAGGCCAGTGAGGAATCAGTGACCTATCAGAAGCCAAACTGTTGAATACTTAATCAGAGCACCACATGAAGACCCCTTCACAGGCTGCCCCGGAGCAGGGGCATATCATTAACTCAAAACTGCAAATAAAGATTAAAGAACAACCACAAGACGGATTTCATCAACCAAGGTATCATTGTAGTCAGTATAACGACGCCGACCTGACACTGTCTGTTGGTTATGCACAATCCTGCTGACAGGCTCCCTTTAAAGGCTCATCCAGACTTAAGCCATATTTAGAGAACTTGCCATAGATTTTTAATGCGGATTATGAGCCAAAAGTCTGTGATGAATTACAGTATAGTACATGTGGATGGAGGTTTCAAATCCTCTTTCACACACTGCAGAAATCAGCCATTCTTTTTGAGAAATACGCTTTCCACAGCAGGTTAAAGCCTTTACAACACATAGGGTAAAACGGTACATAATGCGTATAGGCCCCATTCAACATTTGCATTTTTTTACTTTTATTTTTTGCATTGTAGTATTTGTTGCCGTTCTTGTGAGAAATTCTTCAAAATGGTGAACGTGGTTTATAAAGTTTGCACAAAGTAAAAAATAGTGTTTATGCTTGTCTTTAACCACTTTTTCCAAAAGAAAATGTCGCTAATCCTACTAGATGCCGCATTATGGAGGTAATTCTAGCAACAATGGCCCCAATTTATAATTGCTGTTTCTTTATTTTTCTGTAGTAATTTGCTCTTTTTTTTAGTGTCTTTAGTATATGCTCCTTATTCTCTATACATTTTGTGACATTTTTAAGTTATCTCTTTTCTAAGTCTTTTTTTATTCCTCTTTAGAAAAATATAAACAATTGAGAGTCCTCAGTAGTTGATAGTTTTTAATGTCAAGCTCTCAAGACTACTCGGGTCTCTTTATTAGGCATTTCTTTCCTTATCCTAATGTTTTAGACAGAGTCATAAAATGAGACTTTTAACAAATGTCGCATGTTTTGGGCTCTACGGTCTCTATCTAGAGTCAGGTTTATATTTGTCGCATTTTTTTTTTTTTTTTTTCAAAAAAATGAATGACTTTTTAAAAGATTTTTGACTTTTGGTGCTAAAACAGTCACAACAAAACAGATGAAGACAAAACTAAAGAGCATTTTGGATTTTCTGCGTGCACTATTTTGAAGAATTTGGCACAAAAAAAAAAAAATCAGCGAATACAAAAAAACATAAAAAAAGAAAAGTGACTCCAAGAATCTGCAAATAATGACCTTAAAATGCCAGAAGCTTTTTATTTTTGGAGCCAGAGGGACTCATTGTGCCTCTCTTCAGACTCCGTTCACATACTGTAACTGCAGCGGGTGCATGGGGAGGTAGAAATGCCTTACAGTTTCTTAAGAGGGATCTCGGTGCATTTGGTCTTCATTGACGTCTCAGGGATCACAAAAATACAGCTAATCTATCCTATTTCAACTCTCTTGATATAAATGTTCTTACATTGTTTCTGGCACACATGTGGCAATGCGGTGGAGACTATAAAATGGCGGCTGTAAATCGGTCACTCCCTTAGGATCTATTAGACATGAAGTCTTCTAACTAGGGAATATTCTGTCCTACCTAAGATCTGTTCAGAGATGAAATTATAATGTTTTTAGAAAAAATAAATAATTTTAAGATGGAATTGAACAAATTTGGGCTCATTCAGTCGTCAGTGATAGTAAGCAAAAAAATGATCTGAGTTTCCTTATTTTTTTTTTATCAGATTTTCATCAGAGTTTGGTCAGTGTGTCAGTTTTTAACATCAGAGTTTCATGCGTTTTTCTCGGTTAAAAAATGCTGAAGATTTTTTAAGCTTCTCCCATCAAACAGTCTGCTAAAAACAGACAGCACACAGACGGCATTTGAGAGCTCCCTATTTTATCACTGACCAAAGACTTGCATTGTTGAGTTTGATCTGTGACAAAATCAGACAGGTCTCCGTGATTTTAAATGGACCCTTCGGTCTGCAAAAATACACAAACATGTGAATAGTTCCATAGACTATAATAGGTACGAGAGCTCTATTCTAAGTGAAGTCTATGTGAAGTATACAAGCTATATTACCAGTAATTAGGGCATGTATAGTGAACTTACAAGGTAGATTCAGCAAAGAGTCGAACGTCTTGCAGTTGGTGATTCCAGTACTGTCCGTCGCACAGCTCTTCCACAAGTTCTCATATATGATGGACGAAGTGATCACGCTGCCGCTTACAGTGGACGTTTTCCACCTTTCAGTTGACAAAGTGACTCCAGTTACCAAACTTCCAACCAAGCCCAAGCAAAATCCAACCAATTCCAAGGCAGTAGACATGATGGCAAATTCACAAAAATGACCCGAAAAACCTTAAAACCCTGAGAAAACGTATAAGTTAAGATTTTCTGAAATGAAAGACACGACTTCCCATCACGGATTTCACGGTTAGATAAAACCGCTGGACCTTTGCTCTTTGGTCTTACACTACAGTGTGTGATAAGGAGTTTCAAGCCCATCATTAGTGTGACACACACATTTCCACACATCCTACATCTTATCTAACTGCAAAGTTCTCACACACTGAACTTTATTGTTCTTGTAACAGTCACTTCTGCCGGGATGTAACCGATGATTCACACAATGGTTCTAGTATGAGATGACAAGTTCTAGTTAGATATTCAATATACACCTAATTACTAAAAAAAACTGCCTGTTTAGCGATGTTCCTTGATTTATGAGCAAAGTGTTGTTCTAAAAAAGGAATCTACGTAAACATATAACAACATTTTGGAATTATTACTTTCCATATTTAAAGGGAACCTGCCACCAAATTTTTCTCATATAGAATACGGCCAGCACCTGTACACCCTTATATACAACATTCTAGAATGTTGTATATAAGTCCCCATTGTGCTCTACATAGCACAAAAATAGCCTTTATTATACTCATCTACAGCGTGGTCCGGTCCGATGGCCGTCTCTGGTCTTGATACGGCGCTTCCTCTTTTCTCGCGATCGTCGCCCTCCTTCTTGCTTCATGTGGATGATGCGTCCTACATAATCTACATAATGTCCCCATCGCGCTTTTGCGCAGGCATACTTCTGTGTGCCCTGCTGAGGACAGCGCAAAGTAATGTAGTGCACCATGTGCCGGCACCCTTTCCCCATGCATGCGCCGGCTTCTTCCAGCACCTCTCCAAGTAATTGAAAGATTTCTTGCCATGCTATGTGAGAGACCTGTTAATTAACTGGACTGATGCTGGGAAAAGGGTGCGGTGCGGCACTGGACTAGTCTCATTTCTAGCTATGCTTCCCAGCTGGATCTTCAAACTATAATTTCTCTGAAACATTTAGCCAGGATCTGATTCATGCTGCCATTGATTTTGGCAGCAATAATCAGATGACAGGTTGTCTCATGAAGAAAACTCCTACTGAAAGAAAAGTTGGCCTGCCACAGTCCTGGCTTATCTAACCACTGGCATTCTGCTATAAGCCATGTCTGGACATTTATGGTCACAGCACAGAAAAGTAGTGTTCAATACTGGCCTGCCTGAGTGGCCATTCTGGCTCATTGCTAAGGTTCTGCGTGGGAGGACCTCCGTTATGGAGCTTTACCTGCTGCTGTAGTAAGGTCACATATATTAAGACATCATGTCATATGTCATATAGATGAAAAATCTAGCAGCGGTTGTCCAGTCACTAACGTTGTTTTTAAAATCACGAAGAATGCTGTAAAATAATAAAATAAGCAATACTTAGCTTACCAATCCCCCACCACTCCCATTCTCTAGCTGCGTGGTTTCCCCACCATTCCCTGTACTTCCTGTTATGTGCAGTGTCTAGATGGGCATGTGAAGTTGGCACCACCTACTGGCTGCGGCAAACAGGAAGAGCAGATCCCTGGGGTGCAGGGTACGGGATAGGACCTGAGCCACATTGGAATGGTAGCAGGGGAGTAATACGTCTTTGAGTAATGATTTATTCATTAGTTTACAGAATTCTGGGCGCTTTTTTAAAGGGTGTAGAAACTCATTAAAGTAGCAGGAAGCTTGCAATGTCTCATGCAGTGTCCACATGCTCTGACTTTAGCCTACTTAACTTATGCCATCATGCGTTTTTCAATGAAAGACAAAATAAATGGCCTATAGCTTTTACTTCTCCACCTCTTACTGCTGCAAGAAACAAATATACGTGTATGCACCGATCAATGGAGAAGAGATAGGTAAAACAGTTCGATCAGCAGCTCACCTGCATAGACTTTCCTCTTGTTATTGATCATTAACACATGCTCCTCATATTTAACCCCTTATTTGTCATAGATCGATAGATACACTTTTTTCAGTTGTCAGAATTTTTTTTATATATTTTTGCTTCCTCCATATTAACAGCTTATTTAAAGCACCACAACAGCGTTTTTTTTTTAATTTTACCGCTGAAGTGATGTCTCTAATCTAAGTTCATTGCCCCTAGTATTATACCTACCAGCCACAGCATTCTTCTTTTCTTGATGCCGATCTGGTCAGTCTTCTGCAAGTTGTGACCTTCCAGATTGCTTCAGTGTTTGCTGGGCGAGCTGAAAGTCACAACTCAGAGCAAGTCTATGGGCTCAGAACGAGGCCTCGAAGACTTACATTGAGAACTTATGACCGGACCCTCTAACTTCCAGTCACTTAGAAGTTGCGGTTACAAGATGGTGTTGGAGTGACACCGGGAAGAGGAGAAGATGACAGCTGGTAAGTAGAATACTAAAGTACTAAAGGCAGGGAACGTAAATTAGTGGAAGCACTCCAGTGTTGTAATAAAAAAAAACACTGGAGTGGTGTTTTAAGCTAATATTGAAAGTGAAGGTGAATATACGTCAGACATAAATGAAGGACTTTTTCTTGTTCACTTTTAATGCTTTGATTTTTCATGTAAGGTTCATCTAAATTCAGTTGTTGACCTATAATGTAAAGCATTTAAAAATTTTAATTACCAGAATTCTGTAATTTCAGAAATCCCCCACTTTAGTCTACTAAACTGTGGCTGACCCAGAGACAAAACAACGGATGTCAAGTGCGGTGGTTGGTTGTTGCAGTATTTTCTGAGCAGCAACGCCGGTGGCTCCAGCCAGTACTGCTCAGTCGTCAAGTTGTTGTGGTCATCAGTGTCTTTAGCAATAGGCTAGAAGAGGTTAGTGAGGACACATGTGGAAAGATGGCATTCAAGTATGTAACACTTTTTAATTTTGGTAAGAATTGCACTTTTGCATAACTGGTCAAAAATTGTGAGAATTGCCATGAATGACAGTGGTGTTTTTTTTTACAATACAGGTTTAGGTGGTCTTCCAAAGTTAAGCTAATCTAAAACTAACACAAAAGAGTCTAGGAAGATTGTCACGTGCTGTATTACCTTTGATGTTTTAGTTCCCAGCTGAAGGACCCAAACATATCATCAAAAAACTTTGGGTAAGACTAGGCAAGACAGAAGTGACATGGCCTTGATGCCGCTGAAAGGGACGGTGGAATAATTCACCTTATGTGGTTTTTCAAACTGATTGTTAAATGGATGCATGTCTTGCCTGAAACAGCTATTTGGTCAAGTTTACACAAACGTATTTTCAGACAGAGTGCTATCTGTGAAAAATAGACCGCATGTAGACAGCATCAGGACCAATGTTATTTAATGGGGCAGTACAGATGAGCGATTTTTTTTATAGCCAAATCTGAATGTTGGATTAAAAAATTGGATGCTGTAGTATAGCATTCATTTTGTACGGATATACAGTATTGCAATTCTGTAACATAGGAAACTGTAAATGGTCCTGTAAATTATTAATAGCTGCTGCTTTAAATAAATAGATTGTACATGGATGACAAGAGAGGAAAAAAATCGTTGGAGGTTTTTAGATAAAATTTTTAGGATTATTTTATATGCTTGTGTGAACTTAGCCTGTAAAATTGCATGTCCAATGCAATGTACAGAAGTAGAATCTCTCCCCCATATTAGTATCTACTATTTGCTCAAAACTGCATCAAAACAACATGTGAAAGCATCCAATATACAAGAGAAATTGTTTTTTTTTCCAACTTGTGTATATTTTTTCAAATATAATGCCCACAAACTGAATAAATAATAGATCCATTTTGATGATGAAAGAAGAGCAACTATGTTTTGTAAATCTAAAAAAAGTAAAAGGCCCCAATTTATCAACATGAAGATCCACTGGAGAAGAATGAACCAAATTCATTATAAAGGTGTGTGCCTTTTAATGAATGTTTCTCATCTTTCAACTGCCTTACACCTGGAGTACATTTTCGACTTAATTTACACTACTTTTTGGTATAAATTATGATAATTTTTTTCGGCTGTGCTCAGTCACATCATCTTTTGGATTTTCCCTCTTTTAAAAAAATTGGCAGGACTGGCTTAAAAACGCCAAAGTCCCTAAATTCTTTTTCCAACATTTCAACCATTCTTACTCCAGAAAATTGTCAAAAACTGCTAAATGAATGGAGGCCAAAACATTTTGCATATAATGTAAAAGTTAAAAAAGACTTCAAAACTCCATAACGACTCTGGGTAGGATTAATTTAAAAACAGTAAAAAAAGTCTAAAAATACCATTGTTGTTTGATGAGAGTCAAAGAAACAAGAGATGGAGGAAAAAATTAATATTTTGCCATTTACAGTGTTACACACATACAGTCCCATTATTAGCATTTTCTTATATGAGCGTTAAGATATGATTATTGAATTATAGACAGCTAGTAATGAAAGAGTTACCGTACTAACCGTAGGCGATATACATCTGCAAGCACAATTGACTCGTCTCTGACCCATAATCCCCTTTTATCTTCCCACAGGCTTCTTGTCACAGGTATTGATATACAATATTCTTGACACACAAGTGCTTTAGGGGACAGATTACAGCAAGCTGACTGCTGAAATTCTGTGTTTTGCCTTTGGCAAATGACTTGCCTGGACATGATACAGAAATGTGCTTAATAATGCTCCAACATTCATATCAGAGAATGGGATTGGAATGATTGCCCTGGAATTACACATTTTCTCATGTTCCATGGCTGATATAATTACACATTGATTAACATTTTCACAATCTTAGTATTAGATGGCATCCTGACCAACAAGCAAAATATTTCTAATGCACTGGCGCATTACTGCTTTCATTATTTCTATGCTGTAAAATCACTGTATAGATTAGAATTGTACCGTGATATCAAATTGTAGATTATTTCTCTAGTGCAGGGGTGGGGAATATTTTGTTCTGCAAAGGGCCATTTGGATATTTATACCGTCCTTCGGGGGCCGTACAAACTCCACCACAAAGTACATCCTGACTGGCACTGGTGTCAGGACGTAATCTTTCATTGCATGCCCTTCAGTGGTCAGTAGTGAACACTGTGTGTGTGTGCTAACAGAGCAAGAAGAAATTAATGAGCTTGTGGCAATCAAAATACAGCTCCCTGCCCAAGAATGCGGTCCGTGAGAATCTGCCTGGGGGCCTGATAAAAGGTCATCGAGGGCAGTAAATTGCCCTGGGGCCTGAGGTTCCCCACCCCTGCTCTAGTGTAAAATCACAATGTGCATCATTCCTACACGTGTCATCACCGTTCACATTATTTTTGTTCTATCGTTACCTTATAGTATTGGATAACGCCTGTACTGCGTCATCAACTTCTGTATGGTACATGACATGTTAAAATACATTTTTATATGGTTCTTGTCAGTACTATGACAACATATCACCGATATTTAGCTTTCTGTACTGAGAATTCACTCTGCGCTCTCTTCAAATGCTGTGATGTCAAGCGCATTCATTTGATGATGTTGTAGGAGTGGAAAATGATCTGCACCCCTGAAGATAATATATTGATTGTATTGTGTTGTGTACTGCTTGGTAAGGTAAGGGTTAGCAATTATTGCGATGTTTAGGGAGGAGCTTCGGTGATAAAAGGGGCTGTTGGGGCCTAATTTACCAGAGTGCCTGTAGTTACAACAAAAGTGAACATCAGCCAGACAGGAAGCAGAGTCTGTCAGAACAGGAATCCTTCAAGAAAGTGACAGAAGCTATAACCTGGGAATACAGCTTAGTGAGAAGCTGGGAGAGGCCTGAACAAGAACATAGTTGGGAACTAGCCCCGTGAAAGCCAGCCACATGACAGATTATCATGCTAGTGGATCAGAGCAAACATAGTACTAGAGTCTCAATTCCAAAACCCAGGTGCACATCTAAATGGGCGTTAAATAGGTCTAAGGAGATAATGTCATTGATCCACACCAAGCAACTTGCAAAACCTAATGTGTAGCACAACAGAGGGCAGTGGACCCAGGGGAAGGGAGCAGAGATCGGGATACCCAGGACAGGTGTGTAACAGTACTCCCTGCCCCTCTTAGGCCCCCTCCCAGATGAGTCAGTGACAGCAAAAAGAGGATACTTTGCATGACAAAAGGGTATACGTGACTCCTGTGAGCTTAAAAGATAATCCTCCCTTTAACCTTTGATAACAAGCCCCCCAACCAAACCAACCTAATGTAAAAACAAAAAACCCCAATAAACACTCGAAGCGTTATTTGGATTTATATGGCCATAACATAAAGTATAAAACAATTTTAACAATAAACTACCGAAAAGGGGGTGGTCCTCGAAGCCCCAAAATTATAAACCTCAAATATCCAAATCCCACTTTGGCCCCCCAGGTTAAGTCTTACCCCCAGCCACTATGCACCAGCTAAGGGATAGATAACAACCAACCTGGTCAGACCAAAAACCCACCCAAGGTTCCCTTGAATACAACTCCAGTGGGATATTCGAACCCTGCCTACTTAAATTCGCCCAGGGGGAGTCCAGGACCTCTCAAGAACCCCCCCACTAATCCACCATTTTCCACTTCCACCGACTTTGAGGACCTCCCCCCGCCACGCTGCCATGACAACTTGTTATGCTAATATTCAAAAATACCACAAAACAATTAGCTTTTTAAAACATTCCCCAACGTCGGAAAACATGATCATAAACAAGCCCTCGACCCTAACTCCTAACAAAGGGAGGGTGGGTGGGAGCTTCCTTATTCCTCAGGTGGGTACTCAAAATGGTTGCCCACCTAAGATGGGTGCCCCCTCTTATACTGCCCCTCCTCCCTTAACCTTAACCCCACCTCCTCCTTGATTTCAAAGCTAAACATTACCCCTCCCTACATGTACCATTAACCCCAAGCAAACCACCCCTCCCAAAAACCCCTGTCAGCTCACTAACTCCCATGTTACCCAGTTATGCCGACCTCCCCTTAGGGCCGGGGGCCCCGTATGGCCTCTCTTGACGTGTCTTGAGCAGAATAGCTGCATCTATGTCCTTTTTAGGTACCAAGCATCTCTTCTTAGGACCAGGAGTCATTTCACAGTCCAGAACTAGGTTGCTTTAATAGGCCGTTATTAGTTCAGAATTAGGAACTGTTTTAACTGTAGAAGAGGACTTGCTGAGTGTCAGAGAATGGCTTGGAGAGTTGGAAAACAAAGAGGCAGAAGCAATGACATACTCAGGCTCAGTCACGTCTTCCTTTGTGGTTCTCTTTGACATCTAAGAAGTTCTGATAGGGGGCAGAAAATTTAGAGGCAGCGGATGCAGAGTAGACTGTTTGAAAAGTGAGGCAGAATTTTGAAGCAGTTATGAAGATGATCCTCATTGGGCGATCTCGGAAGACCAGTTAATGAACAGAGTGTGTAGCTGTAAGGGGTTACAAAGATATCTCTTGCTGTTTAATGTTCTAACTGTGTATGTTTTACTACCAAATGCTGCTATGTATATTGTATTATCTACCTAACTGCTGTGATGTGTATATTGTGAATAGGGAAAGTGTAGTACGTTAATTAGGACACTAGATGGGGTATATTAGTGTACATAGTTCACATAGGAGGAGTCTACTGTGGGTAAGCCAGGAGCATTTCCTGATCACAGTCAGTAGGGTCAGGGAGCCCAGACAGTCCTGTAGGGCCTAGAGCCCGTGACAGCACAGTGACCCCACAATGTTCACAAGATAAGACCCCAGCAGTCCAGAGCTTGAGAAATGGAGATTACAGCAGCACAGGAACGCAGGTGGCTCTATCATGTGGAAGCTTACTACATGGGCAGAATCCCTTATGTATTGGGCAGAATCCCTTATGTATTGTGCAAAACAGGCAGGGGAACACCTAAAAGTAGTGAAGCTGGACAGGGAGGACGCTGTGGTCCCGAACCAGATGGCACGAGCCAGGAACATGCTGAAGGACATGACGGAGAGCATAGAGAAAGAGAAGGATATCGGCTGTGTAGAACCCTATGTCAATGCTGTAATGGATTTGGACGTGCAGAGAAAGGAACCAGTAAAGTTGTTTTAAGTTGAACTTGGACTCAGCCCCGATGGGATTCTGATGGTGCAGAAGGTGGAGCAGAAGGTATGCTGAAAAGGGGATGTTGTATTCATGTGACGGGGAAGTGCAGCGCCCCAGAGTCCTGGTCGTTGCAGTAATGTTGATCCGGTACCCAGGACTGTGGACACTGAAGCCTTCAGTAAAAGGTAAAGAGACTGCAACCTTGTGTCCTCATTCTTTGCTGCGCCTCTCACCATCCACCATCTACACTTTGGGAAGCCCTGGGGATACACTTCACCTGTGAGAAGGTATACCATCTAGCTGCCATAACATCACCCCAGCAGACCCTTAAGCAGCATCGGTCACCCTGACCGAATACCACAGGTGGCGTCAAGAACATTATACAAACTTCTCCCTTTATTGGGCGCCCCTTAAAGGGCCACGGACCGGGTCGGGCCACCGTGACATCCCCCGAACCGAAGGAACCGGTGCCGAGTACCCCATTGCCCTTAACGTGGGGGCGATCCAGAACCATGGCGCGATTGAGCAATATATGTCAGCCATGACTACGGCCCTGCTACCCCTCACATAGCCATAGCCACCGACGTCCCAAAAGCACCAGTGCATCATAAAGTGGCAACATTAAAAAATAAATATCCTCAACATGAAGTGCATCAACCTAAAGAATTACTTTCACTGGCCGGAATTAGATATAATCCCTTGGAATTGTTGAGCCATTCTGCAAAAAAACAAAAGTAATTTTCAGCCTTTTGGCTTGAGGGAAGTTCATAAATTTATCTGCTGCTCTAGAATCAATGAATGCTTGTCCTGTGAACACAGAGGAACTAAAGGAAACAGACATAGGCCCGAGGAAAAAAAATATTTAGTCAGCCACCAATTGTGCAAGTTCTCCCACTTAAAAAGATGAGAGAGGCCTGTAATTGACATCATAGGTAGATCACAACTATGAGAGTCAAAATTAGAAAACTAATCCAGAAAATCACCTTGTCTGATTTGGCAAGATTTATTTTGCAAATTATGGTGGAAAATAAGTATTTGGTCATTAACAAAATTTAATCTCAATATTTTGTTGGCAATGACAGTGGTCAGACATTTTCTGTAAGTCTTCACAAGGTTGGTGGAGCACCCCCAAGGGCCGTGGGAATACTCGGTACCGGGCCAGTTCTTAAAGGGGATGTGTCACGGCAGCAGTAACCCGGTCCATGGCCCTGGGCATCCAATAAAAAGGATGAAGTAAATGGGAATAAAGTTTATAAAAGTTAGTTTGTGACGCCACCTGTGGTATTCGGCAAATAGAAGATGTTAGCCGACGCTGCTTTAGAGTCCGATGGGGCCGATGGTGATGCAGCAGAGTTGGTACAGCTCTCCACAGGTAGAGCTAGACCCCAGGGCAACTGTATGAATTAAATGATGAGATGATGGTGGCTGTGGTAGGCCGGGCAGTGTCGTAGAAATAACCCAAGGACACAGTAAGGTGCAGTTTCCAACACTTTACTCACAGTTCTCCAGTGCACAATTGCCAGCCTGGTGCTGTGTCCTTCAGGTCAGTGTTCCAACTCCCACAGATGGTCCCAGCTCTATGCAGGTCATTCACTAGGTCCCCCCGTGTGGTTCTAGTATTTTTGCTCAACATTGTTGTGATCATTTTGACCCCACAGGGTGAGATCTTGCGTAGAGCTCCAGATCGAGGGAGATTATCAGTGGTCTTGTATGTTCCATTTTCTTATTATAGCTCCTACAGTTGATTTCATCACACCAAACTGCGTGCCTATTGCAGATTCAGTCTTCCCAGCCTGGTGCAGGGCTACAATTTTGTTTCTGGTGTCCTTCGACAGATCTTTGGTCTTCACCATAGTGGAGTTTAGAGTGTGACTGTTTGAGGTTGTGGACTGTTGTCTTATATACTGATAACAAGTTCAAACAGGTGCCATTACTACAGGTAATGAGTGGAGGACAGAGGAACCTCTTAAAGAAAAAGTTACAGGTCTGTGAGAGCCAGAAATCTTGCATGTTTTAGGTGATCTAATACTTATTTTCCACTATATTTTGCAAAACAAATCTTGCTAAATCAGACAAGAAAATTTTCTGGATTTGTTTTCTCATTTTGACTCTCATAGTTGTGGTCTACCTATGATGTCAATTACAGGCCTCTCTCATCTTTTTAAGTGGGAGAACTTGCACAATTGGTCGCTGACTAAATACTTTTTTCCCCACTGTATGCCACTTGGAACCATTCACGAAAAAACTGCTGAGAACACAACTCAAAGTATACAGTACATTGGTTCACAAATCCACGGTAGGCCTTAGGATCGTCATAAAAACTTGCAGGAGTGGACAAATGTAGAGATGTTTCCGACTGAATGTTACAGCTGAGTATTAGGCTGTGGCAGGTGGAACAACTTTTAATCTTAGCCCCTCTGATGAGTATCTCAAATGACTATTCTGTATGATAACCTATAGGCAAAAATAAAAGTATGAGCCATCATGGCTACTGCATGTCCGAACCCAAGGGCCCTTGAATACTTTCAGCATTAGTGATTGCAGCTTTGTTTGTATCGCTGTGTAGACTTTAAGCAAGAGTGAGTCTGCTTTAACCCCTTTCCGACATTGGGCGTAATAGTAAGCCAATGTCGGACTCCCTCCCTTTGATGTGGGCTCTGGCGGTGAGCCCACATCTTTCCAGGTACTTGTCAGCTGTTTTAAACAGCTGACATGTGCCCGAAATAGCCGCAGGTGGAATCACGATCCACCCGCAGCTATTAACCAGTTAAATGCCCCTGTCAAATGCTGACAGCAGCATTTAACTCTGCGTCACGTGATCGCGGGTCACCGGTTCATTGGCATGACAACCAGAGGTCTCCTGGAGACATCTAGGGTTGTCACTGCCGGATTGCTGTGAGCATCACCCAGTAGTCGGTGCTCATAGCAAGTGAGTAATTTTATTACATAGAGCCGATCGGGTTGTGGCAGCTTCTAGTCTCCCATGGAGACTATTGAAGCATGCCAAAAGTAAAAAAAAATGTTTTTAAAAAAATAAAAAAATAACAGTTCAAATCACCCCCCTTTTGCCCCATTCAAAATAAAATAAAAAAACCAAACGTACACATTATTTGGTTTTGCCCAATCTATCAATAAAAAAAGGATTAACCTGATCGCTAAACGGCATAGCGAGAAAAGTCAAAACGCCAGAATTACGTTTTTTTGGTCACCATGACATTGCATTAAAATGCAATAACGGGCGATCAAAAGATCGTATCTGCACCAAAATGCTATCATTAAACATGTCAGCTTGGCACGCAAAAAAATAAGCCGTCACACAACCGGAGATCATGAAAAATGGAGATGCTACGGGTATCAGAATATGGTGCAATTTTTTTTAACAAAGTTTGGAATTTTTTTTCACCACTTAGATAAAAAAGAACCTAGACATGTTTGGTGTCTGTGAACTCATAATGACCTGGAGAATCATAATGGCAGGTCAGTTTTAGCATTCGGCAAACCTAGTAAAACAGTCAAGCAATAAACAAGTGTGGGATTGCAATTTTTTTGCAATTGCACCGCATTTGGATTTTTTTCCCTGTTTTCTAATACATGACATGGTAAAACCAATGGTGTCGTTCAAAAGTACAACTCATCCTGCAAAAAACAAACCCTCACATGACCATATTGACGGAAAAATAAAAAAAAGTTATGGCTCTGAGAAGAAGGGGAGCAAAAAATGAAAATGCAAAACCAAAAATACCTCCGGGGGTTAACCATTTTACCTCCAATGGTAGTTTGCATGTTAATGACCGGGCCAATTTTTACAATTCTGACCACTGTCCCTTTATGAGGTTATAACTCTGGAACGCTTCAATGGATCCCGGTGATTTTGACACTGTTTTCTCAGGACATATTGTACCTCATGATAGTGGTAAAATGTCTTTGATATTACTTTCGATTATTTGTGAAAAAAATGGAAATTTGCCAAAAATTTAGAAAATGTCACAATTTTCCAACTTTGAATTTTCATGCCCTTAAATCACAGAGATATGTTACACAAAATACTTAACAACTAAAATTTCCCACATGTCTACTTTACATCAGCTTAACCCCTTAGTGACAGAGCCAATTTGGTACTTAATGACCGAGCCAATTTTTACAATTCTGACCAGTGTCACTTTATGAGGTTATAACTCTGGAACGCTTTATCGGATCCCGCTGATTCTGAGATTGTTTTTTCGTGACATGTTGTACTTCAAGTTAGTGGTAACATTTCTTCGATATTACTTGCGATTATTTATGAAAAAAATGGAAATATGGCGAAAATTTTTAAAATTTTGCAATTTTCAAACTTTGTATTTTTATGCCCTTAAATCAGAGAGATATGTCACAAAAAATAGTTAATAAATAACATTTCTCACATGTCTACTTTACATCAGCACAATTTTGGAAACAATTTTTTTTTTTGTTAGGGAGTTATAAGGGTTAAAAGTTGACCAGCAATTTCTCATTTTTACAACACCATGTTTTTTTTAGGGACCACATCACCTTTGAAGTGATTTTGAGGGGTCTATATGATAGAAAATAACCAAGTGTGACACCATTCTAAAAACTGCACCCCTCAAGCTGCTCAAAACCACATTCAAGAAGTTTATTAACCCTTTACGTACTTCACAGGAACTAAAACAATGTGGAAGAAAAAAATTAACATTTTACTTTTTTTTGCAAACATTTTACTTCAGAACCATTTTTTTTAATTTTCACAAGTGTAAAAACAGAAATTTAACCACAAATTTTGTTGTGCAATTTTTCCTGAGTACGCCGATACCCCATATGTGGAGGTAAACCACTGTTTGGGCGCACCGCAGAGCTTGGAAGTGAAGGAGCACCGTTTGACTGTTTCAATGCAGAATTGGCTGGAATTGAGATCGGACGCCATGTCGCGTTTGGAGAGCCCCTAATGTGCCTAAACAGTGGAAACCCCCCACAAGTGACACCATTTTGGAAACTAGACCCCCCAAGGAACTTATCTAGATGTGTGGTGAGCACTTTGAACCCCCAAGTGCTTCACAGAAGTTTATAACGTAGAGCCGTGAAAATAAAAAATCGCATTTGTTTTCACAAAAATGATTTTTTCGCCCACAAATTCTTATTTTCACAAGGGTAACAGGAGAAATTAGACCACAAAAGTTGTTGTGCAATTTCTCCTGAGTACGTCGATACCCCATATGTGGAGGTAAACCACTGTTTGGGCGCACCGCAGAGCTTGGAAGTGAAGGAGCACCGTTTGACTTTTTCAATGCAGAATTGGCTGGAATTGAGATCGGATGCCATGTCGCGTTTGGAGAGTCCCTGATGTGCCTAAACAGTGGAAACCCCCCACAAGTGACACCATTTTGGAAACTAGACCCCCCAAGGAACTTATCTAGATGTGTGGTGAGCACTTTGAACCCCCAAGTGCTTCACAGAAGTTTATAACGTAGAGCCGTGAAAATAAAAAATCTCATTTTTTCTACAAAAATGATCTTTTTGCCCCCAAATTTTTATTTTCACAAGGGTAACAGGAGAAATTAGACCACAAAAGTTGTTGTGCAATTTCTCCTGAGTATGTCGATACCCCATATGTGGAGGTAAACCACTGTTTGGGCGCACCGCAGAGCTTGGAAGTGAAGGAGCACCGTTTGACTTTTTCAATGCAGAATTGGCTGGAATTGAGATCGGATGCCATGTCGCGTTTGGAGAGTCCCTGATGTGCCTAAACAGTGGAAACCCCCCACAAGTGATACCATTTTGGAAACTAGACCCCCCAAGGAACTTATCTAGATGTGTGGTGAGCACTTTGAACCCCCAAGTGCTTCACAGAAGTTTATAACGTAGAGCCGTGAAAATAAAAAATCTCATTTTTTCTACAAAAATGATCTTTTTGCCCCCAAATTTTTATTTTCACAAGGGTAACAGGAGAAATTAGACCACAAAAGTTGTTGTGCAATTTCTCCTGAGTACGTCGATACCCCATATATGGGGGTAAACCACTGTTTGGGCGCACCGCAGAGCTTGGAAGAGAAGGAGTGTCGTTTTACTTTTTCAATGTAGAATTGGCTGGAATTGAGATCGGACGCCATGTCACGTTTGGAGAGCCGCTGATGTGCCTAAACAGTAGAGACCCCCCACATATGACACCATTTTGGAAACTAGACCCCTTAAGGAACTTATCTAGATGTGTGGTGAGCACTTTAAACCCCCAGGTGCTTCACAGAAGTTTATAACGTAGAGCCGTGAAAATAAAAAAATCGCATTTTTTCTACAAAAATGATCTTTTTGCCTCCAAATTTTTATTTTACCAAGGGTAACAGGAGAAAATGGACCCCAGAAGCTGTTGTACAATTTGTCTTGAGTACGCCGACACCCCATATGTGGGGGTAAACCACTGTTTGGGCGCATGGCTGAGCTCGGAAGCAAAGGAGCGCCATTTGACTTTTCAATGCAAAATTGACTGGAATTGAGATCGGACGCCATGTCGCGTTTGGAGAGCCCCTGATGTGCCTAAACAGCAGAAACCCCCCAAAAGTGACCCCATTTTGGAAACTAGACCCCCCATGGAACTTATCTAGATGTGTAGTGAGAACTTTGAATGCCCAAGTGCATCACAGAAGTTTATAATGCAGAGTCGTGAAAATAAAAAATATATATTTTTTAACAATAAAGATTTTTTAGCCCCCAAGTTTTTATTTTCACAAGGGTAACAAGAGAAATTGGACCCCAAAAGTTGTTGTCCAATTTGTCCTGAGTATGCTGGTACCCCATATGTGGGGGTAAACCACTGTTTGGGCGCATGGCAGAGCTCGGAAGGGAAGGAGTGCCATTTTGGAATGCAGACTTTGATAGAATTGTCTGCGGGCGTTATGTTGCCTTTGCAGACCCCTAATGTACCTAAACAGTAGAAACCCCCAACAAGTGACCCCATTTTGGAAAATAGACCCCCCAAGGAACTTATCTAGATATGTGGTGAGAACTTTGAATGCCCAAGTGCTTCACAGAAGTTTATAATGCAGAGTAGTGAAAATAAAAAATATTTTTTTTCCCACAAAAAAGATTTTTTTAGCCCCCAAATTTTTATTTTCACAAGGGTAACAAGAGAAATTGGACCCCAAAAGTTGTTGTCCAATTTGTCCTGAGTATGCTGGTACCCCATATGTGGGGGTAAACCACTGTTTGGGCGCACGGCAGAGCTCGGAAGGGAAGGAGCGCCATTTTGCAATGCAGACTTTGATAGAATTGTCTGCGGGCGTTATGTTGCGTTTGCAGACCCCTAATGTACCTAAACAGTAGAAACCCCCACAAGTGACCAAATTTTGGAAACTAGACCCCCTAAGGAACTTATCTAGATATGTGGTGAGAACTTTGAAAGCTCAAGTGCTTCACAGAAATTTATAATGCAGAGTAGTGAAAATAAAAAAATATATTTTTTTCCAACAAAAAAGATTTTTAGCCCCCAAGTTTTTATTTTCACAAGGGTAACAGGAGAAATTGGACCCCAAAAGTTGTTGTCCAATTTATCCCGAGTACGCTGATGCCCCATATGTGGGGGTAAACCACTGTTTGGGCGCACGGCAGAGCTCAGAAGGGAGGGAGTACCATTTGACTTTTTTAGCGCAAAATTGGCTGTCGTGTTTGGAGACCCCCTGATGTACCTAAACAGTGGAAACCCCCCAATTCTAACTCCAACCCTAACCCCAACACAGCCCTAACCCTAATCTCAACCCGATCCATAATCCTAATCACAACCCTAACGATAATCACAACCCTAACCCCAAAACAGCCCTAATCTCAACCCTAACCATAACCCTAATCAAAACCCTAAATCCAACACACCCCTAACCCTAATCCTAACCCTAATCCCAACCCTAATCCCAAACGTAACACTAATCCCAACCCTAATCCAAACCCTAACCCTAATCCCAACTCTAACCCTAACTTTAGCCCCAACCCTAACTTTAGCCCCAACCCTAACCATAACTTTAGCCCCCGTCGTCACAAAAAAAGTTCAATGTAACCTTTTTTTTGTACGTTGCGTCCGCCATTTCCGCGGATGCGTGGCCGTAACTCTGCCCCCTCCTCCCCAGGACATAGACTGGGCAGCGGATGCGTTGAAAAACTGCATCCGCTGCCCACGTTGTGCACAATTTTCACAACGTGCGTCGGTACATCGGGCCGACGCATTGCGTCCGCCCCGTACCGACGCAAGTGTGAAAGAAGCCTTAGGCTACTTTCAGACATAGCGCATTTTTGAGCGCTATTTTGCGGGCGCTTTTCAAAAATGCGCAATGTCATTTTCGTCTGCCGGCAAAGTGAATGAGAAATTCACTTTGCCGTTCAGACACACCGCAAAAAAACGCGGCGCTTTTGTCTGCAAACACGCCGGCGTAAAAAGAATTGACATGTCAATTCTTTACGCAGCGGCGTGTCTGCGTATCCCCCTAGGGCCCCATATTACCTTCCACACACAGCGCCTTTGTCCTGGGTGTCGGCGTCTTTGTACGGAGGGGTTGACACCCAGGACCGGACGTGACGTCGGACAGGAAGAGGGAAGCCCCCGCCCCCCAGTGAAGCAGCATGGAGTCCTTCTGTGTGTGTGTGTGTGCGTGTGTGTGCGTGTGTGTGCGTGTGTGTGTCCCCATGCGACGCTAGTGCCACCATTGTGCTAAGTCGCCGTATGGGACTACTACTCCCATCCGGTATTAGGATGGGAGAGTTGTCCCTGTGTCCGGCGACTTAGCACAATTGTAAAGTTACACAAAACACCTACACACAATACACATACATGACACACAGTACATACAACATATAACACAGAGTATATACTCACCAACAGCACACTTGTAGGCGAAGCCCTCGATCCTCCAGGAAAAAATCCAAAAATAATAAACCAAATTCATACTCCCTGTCCGCAGAATCCATAAAACGAGTGTCCCACGCCGATCGGCTGCTCTCCGGCGATACACTGCCAGGAGCGAAGCTCCTAGCAGTATATCGCGTACTGTTCCGGAGTTCAATGACTCCGGCGTCTCGGTTAACAGCAGTACAGCTGCGTTGAACTTTCCCACGCAGCACTGCCGTTAAGCGAGAGTGCCGGGGTCAATGACCGCCGGTAAACTCGCTCGCACATGCGCAGTGACACACCGACAGGAACTATGGCTCCTGTCAGTGTGTTGCTGCAGCCGTGGAGAGCAGACATATCTCTGGATGTGTCTGTTCTCCATGGAAAATCTTGATACGTGGCACTTAAATATGTGGCAATTAAATACGTGACACGTGGCACTTATACGTGATACGTGTCACTTAAATATGTGGCACTGAAATACGTGGCACGTGGCACTTTGATACGTGGCACGTGGCACTTTGATACGTGGCACGTGGCACTTTGATACGTGGCACTGAAATATGTGGCACGTGGCACTTTGATACGTGGCACGTGTCACTTAAATACGTGGCACGTGGCACTGAAAGATGTGGCACGTGGCACTTTGATACGTGGCACGTGGCACTTTGATACGTGGCACGTGGCACTGAAATATGTGGCACGTGGCACTTTGATACGTGGCACGTGGCACTTTGATACGTGGCACTTTGATACGTGGCACGTGGCACTTTGATACGTGGCACTGAAATATGTGGCACGTGGCACTTTGATACGTGGCACGTGTCACTTAAATACGTGGCACGTGGCACTGAAATATGTGGGACACGTCGCACAAAAAAGTTACATGTAGTTTTTTTTGTGTCGACGGTCCGCCGAAGCACGACGCATCCGTCGCACGACGGATGCGACATGTGGCAATCCGTCGCAATGCGTCGCTAATGCAAGTCAATGGAGAAAAAACGCATCCTGCAAGCACTTTTGCAGGATGCGTTTTTTCTCCAACGACGCATTGCGACGGAAGCCAAAAAACGCTAGTGTGAAAGTAGCCTAACCCTAACCCTAGCCCTAACCCTAAATTTAGCCCCAACCCTAACCCTAACCCTAACTCTAACCCTAACCCTAACCCTAACCCTAATTTTAGCCCCAACTTGTCTTCTCCTGCCGGCCGGCAGATGGCAGCAGATGGCGGGCGCACTGCGCATGCGCCCGCCATGATGAAAAAGCCGGCTGGCAGGAGAAGACAGAAGAGGACCCAGGGACCCCGGGTGAGTATGTTAGGGTCCCCGAATCCCCCTATTTCTCTGTCCTCTGATGTGCGATCACATCAGAGGACAGAGAAATAACTGATCGCTTTTTTTTTTTTTTTTTTGCGGTCGCCGGTAAACTGTTAATTACCGGCGATCGCAAAGCAGGGGTCGGTGCAAATCGACCCCGATCATGTTCTTTGGGGTCTCGGCTACCCCCGGCAGCCGAGACCCCAAAGAACATCCGGGTGCCGGGCGGCGGGCGCACTGCGCGTGCGCCCGCCATTTTTTCCCGGAAAAAAGATGGCGGCGCCCATGGGGAGACACGAGGAGCACCGGGGGAGGTAGGTAAGTATTGGGGGGCTATTGGGGGCCATCGGGGACCACATTTCTCTGTCCTCCGATGTGCGATCACATCGGAGGACAGAGAAATTAAACGGCAAATCGCGTTTTTTTTTTTTTGTTGCGACCGCCGGTAAACGGTTAATTACCGGCGATCGCAACTCGGGGGTCGGTAAAAACCCCCCGAATCATGTTCTCTGGGGTCTCGGCTACCCTCGGCAACCGAGACCCCAGAGAAAATCCGACTCTGGGGGGCGCTATTCACTTTTTCCACAGCGCCGTTAATTAACGGCGCTGTGGTTTAAGTACCCTTAGCGGCCGCCGTTAAAAGGCGTATCGGCGGTCGTTAAGGGGTTAATTTTGAAACCAATTTTTTTTTGTGTTAGGAAGTTATAAGGGTTAAAAGTTGGCCAGCGATTTCTCATTTTTACAACACCATTTTTTTTTTTAGAGACCACATCACATTTGAAGTCACTTTGAGGGGTCTGTATGATAGAAAAATACCCAAAAGTGACACCAGACTAAAAACTGCACCCCTCAAGGTGCTCAAAACCGCATTTAAGAAGTTTATTAACCATTCAGGTGCTTCACAGGAATTTTAGGAAAGTTTATAAAAAAATGAACATTTAACGTTTTTTCACAAAAAAATTACTTCAGATCCAATTTGTTTTATTTTACCAAGGGTAAAAGGAGAAATTGGATCCCAAAAGTTGTTGTACAATTTGTCCTGAGTACGCCGATACCCCATATGTGGGGGTAAACCACTGTTTGGGCCCATGGCAAAGCTTGGAAGGGAAGGAGCGCCATTTGACTTTTCAATGCAAAATTAGCT
Organism: Ranitomeya variabilis; assembly: GCF_051348905.1. Taxonomy (NCBI): domain Eukaryota; kingdom Metazoa; phylum Chordata; class Amphibia; order Anura; family Dendrobatidae; genus Ranitomeya; species Ranitomeya variabilis. The sequence continues at coordinate 993,946,755 of NC_135233.1, read as the reverse complement.
GGAAATCAGATAGGACGCCATGTTGCGTTTGGAGAGCCCCTGATGTCCCTAAACGGTGGAAACCCCCCACAAGTGACACCATTTTGGAAAGTAGACCCCCTAAGGAACTTATCTAGATGTGTGGTGAGCACTTTGAACCGCCAAGTGCTTCACAGAAGTTTATAATGTAAAGCCTTAAAAATAAAAAATCATATTTTTTTCACAAAAATGATCTTTTTGCCCACTATTTTTTATTTTCTCAAGGGTAACAAAAGAAATTGGACCCCAAAAGTTGTTATGCAATTTGTCCTGAGTACGCTGATACCCCGTGTGTGGGAAGAAACCACCGTTTGGGTGCATGGCAGAGCTCGGAAGGGAAGGAGTACCGTTTTGGAATGCAGACTTTGATGGAATGGTCTACGGGTGTCACGTTGCATTTGCAGAGCCCCTGATGTATCTAAACAGTAGAAACCCCCCACACGTGACCCCATATTGGAAACTAGTCCCCAAGGAACTTATCTAGATGTGTTGTGAGGGCTTTGAACCCCCAAGTGTTTCACTAAAGTTTATAACGCAGAGCCGTGAAAATAAAAAATCTTTTTTTTTTCCACAAAAATTTTTTTTAGCCCCCAGTTTTGTATTTTCCCAAGGGGAACAGGAGAAATTGGATGCCAAAAGTTGTCCAATTTGTTCTGAGTATGCTGATACCCCATATGTGGGAGAAAACTACTGTTTGCGCACACGTCATGGCTTGGAAGGGAAGTAGTGGCGTATGTGGGGGTAAACCACTGTTTGACTGCACAGCAGAGCTCGGAAGGGAAGGAGCACCGTTTAACTTTTTCAATGCCGAATTGGCTGGAATTAAGATCGGACGCCTTGTTGCGATTGGAGAGCCGCTGAAGTGCCTAAAGAGTGGAAACCCGGAAACCCCCCAATTCTAACTCCAACCCTAACCCCAACACACCCCTAACCCTAATCCCAACCCTAACCACACCCCTAACCCCAACACACCCCTAACCCTAATCCCAACCCTAACCATAACCCTAACCACACCACTAACCCGAACACACCCCTATCCATAATCCCAACCATAACCACACCCCTAACCCTATTTCCAACCCTAATCCCAACTCTAACCCCAAACGTAAACGTAATCCAAACCCTAACCCCAACTCTAGCCCCAACCCTAACCCTAACTTTAGCCCTAACCCTAATGGGAAAATGAAAATAAATCCTTTGTTTATTTTATTATTTTTTCCCTATATAAGGGGGTGATAAAAGGGGGGGTTTGATTTACTATTTATAGCCAGTTTTTATGTTTGGCAGCTGTCACTAAAAGCTGACACTGAAAGACTCTTTTTATTGCAAAAAATAGTTTTTGCATCACCACATTTTGAGAGCTATAATTTTTCCGTATTTTGGTCCACAGAGTCATGTGAGGTCTTGTTTTTTGCAGGATGAGTTGATGTTTTTATTGGTACCATTTTTGGGCACATGACTTTTTTTATCACTTTTTATTCCGATTTTTCTGAGGCAGAATGAACAAAAACCAGCAATTCATGAATTTCTTTTGTGGGGAGGCGTTTATACCGTTCTGCGTTTGGTAAAATTGATAAAACAGTTTTATTCTTCGGGTCAGTACGATTACAGCGATACCTCATTTATATCTTTTTTTATGTTTTGGCGCTTTTATACAATAAAAACTATTTTATATATAAAATAATTATTTTTGCATCGCTTTTTTCTGAGGGCTATAACTTTTTTTATTTATTTGCAGATGATGCTGTATGCAGCTCTTTTTTTGCGGGACAAGATACCGTTTTCAGCGGTACCATATTTATTTATTTATATTCGTCGTTTTGATTGCGTGTTATTCCACTTTTTGTTCGGGGGTATGATGATAAAGCATTGTTTTTTATTTTTATTTTTTACGGTGTTCACTGAAGAGGTTAACTAGTGAGACAGTTTTATAGGTTGGGTTGTTATTGTTACAGATGCCGTGATACTAAATATGGATACTTTTATTGTTTGGTTTTTTATTTACATAAAGAAATGTATTTATAGGGAACAATATTTATTTTTATTTTTTTCTTTATTTAGGAATTTAAAAAATATATATTTTTACACATGTTAATGGAGCGCCCCCACACCGCCGCAGGGCCGAGGGGTACCCGGAGCCGGGCCTCTGAGTCTCAGTTCTGGGGTTGTCACGGTGGCTAGACCCGGTCCGTGGCCCTGTCTGTCAGTGGGGGACGTCCGGTGCAATAAGTGGTGTTGTAACGGTGCAGTTGTGGGGTGCAGGTCGCGGTAAATAATGAGGACACCAGGTTGCAGTCTCTTTACCTCTTTACTGAAGATCTCTGGGTCCTCATTCCAGAATACGGCTTACCAGGCTGCGCAAGTCCGGCCGGTCCAATGACACTTCCAGAGTTCTCTTCACAGGAGGAAATCTGTGCCTTCCCCCTAGCGCTATGTGTTGTAGTCCTTCCCTGCTGTGCTTACGGAAAGTACCCCACAACTGTTGTGTCTGTTTCTGATGTTCCCTCACAACTCGACTAAATGATGTTCTGCTAATCCTCCGTCCCTGCCTGAGGTTCGGGTAGGAACGGCACCCGTTTGACGGGTAGGCCTGGAGTTCTTCCGGGACCCTAGAGACGCCCCTCTCCCACAATTGCCTCCCAAGACTTCATAGGTGATTTGAGTTAGACAGCCCGCCTGAGACTGACTGTCCTGCCGCTGTTTGGAGTATTGCTTGAAGCTGAATGTTATTCTACTCCCTCGGCGTTCCGGCCACCGGTAGTGCGCCTCAGTAGGATGTTGCTTCGGTCTTACAGCACGACTCCTACTGGTATTTCTCCTTTGCGTGATCCCGTTTCTCACTCAGCACAATCTATCTCTCTTCTAATCCTTTCTTGGGCACCGCCGCTACCCGGAGCAGGCACGGTCCCGTTACGTTCGTTCTCGTTGCCAAGCCTCTGTCAGGATCCCACCCCTGACAGAGACCCTACTGTATCTTCCCCTACAACGCCCTCTGCCACAAGGTGTTGCCTGGTTCCAACCCAGTCAGCTTTCTGATCTAACTTCCTGCCTGACCCCCAGTTTACCCACTATGGTGGGGAGTGGCCTAATGAATAGCACCCTTAGCTCCCCCCCGGAGGCCCGGCTGTGAAATGTATTGGTGTCTGTGATACCTGATCAGATGAACTCCTTCAGTGCCATCGGACGCACCATAGCTCCCCATAGTGGCGGAGCCACAGTACTGCAACGACCAGGACTCTGGGGCGCTGCATTAATATTCTTTTTTTACTTTTTTACATTGTTTCAAGAAGGGACATGACTATCTAGTGTCAGATTGATGATCTGACACTTTGCAGAGCACTGTGTCATATTAGCGATCTGACAGGCAGTGCAGGAGGCTTGCTGGTGCCTGCTCTCAGCAGGCACTGACAAGCCACCTCCCTGCAGGACCCAGAAGGACCCCGTGGCCATCTTGGATCTGGGGGCCTGCAGGGAGGAGAACGGAGGAGACCCTCGGAACAACGCGATTACATTGCGTTGTTCTGAGGGTCTTAGGCCGGTTTCACATTAGCGTTTGTAGGAGCTGCGGAGGGCTGCGGACTTCCTCCGTGAAGCCCCGCCCTCGGCCGCACCTCCGCCGCTAGCTCTGCCAACTTCTGCATGCAGCCTGCGTACCTATCTTTAACATTAGGTACGCAGGTCGTGCCGCTGTATGCGGATGTTTCCGCATGCGTCGTTTTGACGATGTGGAGACCAGTGTAGGACGCAGCTTGTAGCAATTTCTTTTTTTTAAAGTGCCGGGAGCGGTCCGTGACGATCCAGGCACTTAGTACTGGATGTCAGCTGTGATAATCAGCTGACACCTGGCCGCGATCGGCTGCGCTCCCCCAGTGAGCACGGCTGATCGCATTGGATGTACTATTCCGTCCATGGGAATTAGGGCCCAGGTCAAATGGATAGAATAGTATGTCTTATGGTAGAAAGGGGTTAAGAAGGAGCACAGTATGTCCGTGCCTGGGGTGTTACTGTGAGGAGGGTGGGGCTTATATAGAAGATGTTAGTCTCTGTCTTATCTCTCTCTTAAATGAAGAACTGGAGTACACATGCCTGCAGTGTCAGGGAGTATAAAAATGGTGTTATCTCCTCACATTACAGATGATAGGAGCACATTCACCTCAGACATCATGCACTAGTGTATTAGTACCGTCAACATGATATATTTAATCAATATTACCTCAGAAATTCATGTAGCCGCCATGTCCCCTCATGTGTCTGCTACAACTTACCTCACACACTGAAGAGGCCTCTCCTTTGTGATCTCCTTGCAGACATGGCTGATATATCACACATTACTGCTGTATTATACAGATTCTTCATTAGTTCTGGGTGCTGGTGACTATATAATAAGGGATGTGAGCAGATAACTGCCATTACCGTATAATAATGGGAGGACAGAGCATGGAAACATACAGTGTCTGCAGGGGCAAGATGTCAGGGAGATGCTAGGTGAGCGAGAGCTATTAACCCGGGCCCCTGCAATTTCCCTCAGACTAGGGAAATCCTGACTGACCCTCTACCTGAAGTTTACACTGAAGGTGTGCATGTCCAGGCCTCGAACCTCACCCTGTCTCCTGAGCTCAGCTCTAGGCTGAAACCTCCGCCCATCACCCAGTGAAGATGTTATTCCCCAATACCCACAGTTAGCACAGACAAGGATAAAGGAAAATATACACCACGCCGCAGTCACTCAGGAATACACTATAAATGTGCAGGGCAAAATAAATACAAATATAGGAAGGAGTAAATAAGACAAAGGAAAATACACCACCAGCAACGAATCTCCAACCACCAGCTCTCCTCACCAGACCGAGATAACAACGCACAAGACAGAAGCTATAATTGGCGATGCCCAATGATCAGGAGAGCTATTTAAAGGCAGTGGGCATGGCCCAGCTTCCAATCCGAGGATCAGGTAAATTAACCCCGGAACAGCTAGACAAAATCTAGCCGACGCCAATGAGCAAATAGTGGTCAGAAGCGGAACTACCGCTGTCTGTTGGACGACCTGGTCTGAACAGCGTCTGACATGACAGTACCCCGCCTTCTACGAGGGACCCCAGGGCCCTCACGGCTAATAGGACCCGGCTTGTCCGGATGACGGCGGTGAAACAACCTGACCAGCCGGTCAGCATGAACGTCCGAGGCTGGTACCCAGGACCTCTCCTCAGGCCCATAACCACGCCAATGTACCAAGTACTGTAAAGTGCAACTCACTACATGAGAGTCAACCACCTTGGAGACTTCAAACTCCAAATTACCATCCACCAAGACTGGAGGTGGCATAGGCGCCGCGTCCACAGAACCCACCACCTTCTTTAGAAGAGACCTGTGGAACACGTTGTATATCTTATACACCGTAGGGAGCTCCAATCGGTACGCTACTGGGTTAATGACGGCGGTGACCCTAAATGGACCAATAAACCGTGGACCCAATTTAAGAGATGGTATTTCGAGTCTTATGTTTTTTGTGGATAACCACACCCAGTCATCCACACTCAGGTCTGCACCTGGCACACGCCTACTGTCAGCCACACGTTTGTACCTAGCACCCACACTCAACAGGCGCTGTTTAACTCTCCTGCAGACTGATGACAATTGTGCTCCTAACTGATCCTCCTCCGGAACGCCGGAAGAGCCCCTCTGACTCAAGGTACTAAATTGAGGATGTAGCCCGTAAACACAAAAAAACGGAGACTCCCCAGACGACTCCTGGCGGTGATTATTGATGGCAAACTCAGCCAAAGGAAGAAAGGTAGACCACTCCTCCTGGTTATCAGAGACAAAGCAGCGTAAGTACTGTTCCAAATTTTGGTTCATACGCTCAGTCTGACCATTTGACTGAGGATGAAACGCCGAAGAATGAGATAGCTTGATTCCCAGCCGTGAGCAAAACGCTCTCCAAAATTTTGCCACAAACTGAGACCCCCTATCAGACAAGATGTCAGACGGAACCCCATGAAGTCTGACCACCTCCTGCACAAATACTTGGGCCAGAGTCTTGGCGTTAGGCAACGCAGGCAAAGACACAAAGTGCGACATTTTAGAAAACCGATCAACAATCACCAAGATGACCGTGTTTCCAGCTGATGAGGGCAAATCAGTGATGAAATCCATGGAGATTTCCGTCCATGGCTTACTAGGTACCTCGAGAGGAAGTAGTGTGCCAACAGGACGGGAGCGGGGCGTCTTAGCCCTAGCGCACGTGGTACAAGCTGACACGTATGAGACCACGTCCTGTCGGATCTTGGGCCACCAAAACCGACGTGACACCAACTCCAAGGTACCTCTAACCCCTGGGTGACCAGCCAGGACAGCATCATGATGCTCCGCCAAAACCTTTAGGCGGAGATGAAGCGGTACAAAAGATTTGTTGACGGGAAGCTCAGATGGTACCTCCTCCTGAGCCTCGGCAATCTCAGCCTCAACCTCGGTAGTGAGAGCCGAAACCACAACACCCTTTTGGAGGATGGGTACTGGATCTTCCCGAGGTTCTCCCCCTGGAAAACACCTGGACAGAGCATCCGCCTTCGTGTTTTTAGACCCCGGTCTGTAAGTGACCACAAAATTGAACCGCGTGAAAAACAATGCCCAGCGAGCCTGCCTGGGGGACAGACGCTTGGCAGACTCCAAATACAGCAGATTCTTATGATCGGTAATAACAGTTACCTGATGTACCGACCCCTCCAAGAAGTGTCGCCATTCCTCAAAGGCCAACTTAATTGCCAACAACTCCCTGTTGCCGATATCGTAGTTACGTTCGGCGGACGACAGTTTCTTGGAGAAATAGGCGCACGGACGTAAACCACTCAAAGATGAGCCTTGAGATAGTACCGCCCCCACACCTACCTCAGACGCATCGACTTCCACAACAAAGGGTTTAGATACGTCTGGCTGCACAAGAATGGGGGCTGAAACAAAACTGTTCTTAAGAAATTCAAATGCGCGCCCAGCAGCCTCAGGCCAAACGGAGAAATTGGTACCCTTTTTAGTCATGTCAGTTAGCGGTTTAGCAATGATGGAAAAATCCTTGATAAATTTCCTATAGTAGTTAGAAAACCCAAGGAACCGCTGAAGTGCTTTCAGGTTATCAGGACGTTCCCAACGCAGCACCGCCTGCACCTTATCGGCGTCCATTTTAAAACCAGAAGCAGACACAATATAACCCAAGAAAGGCAACTCTTGAACAGAAAATACACATTTTTCAAGTTTAGCATACAGCTTATTCTCTCTGAGAAGCTGTAACACCTGCCTGACATGATCTAAATGAGTATCACGGTCGCAAGAATATATGAGAATGTCATCTAGGTACACGATAACGAATTTCCCCAAAACATGCGAGAACACATCATTGATGAAATGTTGGAACACTGCAGGTGCGTTAGTCAACCCAAACGGCATCACCAAATTTTCAAAATGACCCTCAGGGGTATTAAAAGCCGTCTTCCACTCATCACCACTGGACTCTTATGAGGTTGTACTGTTGTGAATTCCGTTCTCGGACTCCCTCCTGTGGTCATGAATGGTACTTTGGTTGGTTCTGCTCTTGGACTCCCTCTGGTGGCTTCGAGCGGAACTGCTGGTCACTGAGGTTGGCTTTATCAGCTGCTCTCATTTATTGCTATGCTGCTTCCCTATTTAACTCCACTCAGATCGTTACTTCATGCCAGCTGTCATTGTTTCAGTATTGGTTCAGATCTCTCTTGGACTTCTCTGAGGACCTGTCTACTCCAGCAGAAGCTAAGTCTTTGCTAGTTCATTTGTTGTTACTGCTAATTTCTAGTCCAGCTTGCTATAATGATATTCCCTTGCTAGCTGGAAGCTCTGGGGTGCAGAGTGGCACCTCCACACCGTGAGTCGGTGTGGGGAGTCTTTTTGCTTACTCTGCGTGTTTTTTTGTAGTCTTTTGTGCTGACCGCATAGCTCACTTTTCTATCCTCTGACTATTTAGTGAAATCTGGCCTCCTTTGCTAAAACCTGTTTCATTCCTGTGATTGTGACTTTACTCTTAACTCACAGTCAATATATGTGGGGGTCTGCCTTTACCTTTGGGGAATTTCTCTGAGGCAAGGTAAGGCTTCTATTTCTATCTTTAGGTGTAGTTAGCTCTTAGGCTGTGAAGAGGTGTCTAGGGAGAGTTAGGTACGCTCCACGGCTATTTCTAGTTTGTGTGTGATAGGAGTAGGGTTTGCGGTCAGCAGAGCTCCCACTTACCCAGAGCTAGTCCCGATTTTGAATTTACTCATCAGGTCATTCCGGGTGCTCCTAACCACCAGGTCCATAACAGTACAGCTGGCCCGAAAGTGTTAATGCATCTCAAAAGAGGGATAAGAGAAGTTCTGAACCCATTTTTTTTTCTTTGCAGTGTGTTTTGTCTCTCTTTTCCCCTTAACCTCTGGGTGGTTCAGGACTCAGGTGTAGATATGGATATTCAAGGTCTGTCCTCTTGTGTGGATCATCTCACTGCAAGGGTACAAAGCATTCAAGATTATGTAGTTCAGAATCCGATGTTAGAACCTAGAATTCCAATTCCTGATTTGTTTTCTTGGGATAGATCTAAGTTTCTGAATTTCAAAAATAATTGTAAACTGTTTCTTGCTTTGAAACCCCGCTCCTTTGGTGACCCCATTCAAGCAAATAAAAATTATTAATTCTTTGTTGCGTGGCGACCCTCAAGACTGGGCATTCTCCCTTGCGCCAGGAGATCCTGCATTGCTTAATGTAGATGCGTTTTTTCTGGCGCTTGGATTGCTTTATGACTAACCGAATTCAGTGGATCAGGCAGAGAAAATCTTGCTAGCTTTGTGTCAGGGTCAGGATGAAGCGGAGATATATTGTCAGAAGTTTAGAAAATGGTCTGTGCTTACTCAATGGAATGAGTGTGCCCTGGCAGCAATTTTTAGAAAGGGTCTTTCTGAAGCCCTTAAGGATGTTATGGTGGGATTCCCCACGCCTGCTGGTCTGAATGAATCAATGTCCTTGGCCATCCAAATTGATCGGCGTTTGCGTGAGCGCAAAATTGTGCACCATTTGGCAGTGTCCTTTGAGCAGAGGCCTGAGCTTATGCAATGTGATAGAACTTTGACCAGAACTGAACGGCAAGAACACAGACGTCAGAATAGGCTGTGTTTTTACTGTGGTGACCCCACTCATGCTATCTCTGATTGTCCTAAGCGCACCAAGCGGTTCGCTAGGTCTGTCACCATTGGTACTGTACAGCCTAAATTTCTTTTGTCTGTTACTCTGATTTGCTCTTTGTCATCCTACTCGGTTATGGCATTTGTGGATTCAGGCGCTGCCCTGAATTTGATGGACTTGGAGTTTGCCAGGCGCTGTGGTTTTTTCTTGGAGCCTTTGCAGTATCCTATTCCATTAAGGGGAATTGATGCCACGCCGTTGGCCAAGAATAAACCTCAGTACTGGACTCAGTTGACCATGTGCATGGCTCCTGCACATCAGGAAGATATTCGCTTTTTGGTGTTGCATAATTTGCATGATGTGGTCGTGTTGAGTTTGCCATGGCTACAGGTTCATAATCCAGTATTGGATTGGAAATCAATGTCTGTGTCTAGTTGGGGTTGTCAAGGGGTACATGGTGATGTTCCGTTGGTGTCAATTTCTGCTTCCACTCCTTCTGAAGTCCCTGAGTTTCTGTCGGATTACCAGGATGTATTTGATGAGCCCAAATCCAGTGTCCTACCCCCTCATAGGAATTGTGATTGTGCTATAAATTTGATTCCTGGTAGTAAGTTTCCTAAGGGTCGACTTTTTAATTTATCTGTGCCAGAGCACGCCGCTATGCAGAGTTATATAAAGGAGTCCTTGGAGAAAGGGCATATTCGCCCGTCTTCATCACCGATGGGAGCAGGGTTCTTTTTTGTGGCCAAGAAGGATGGTTCTCTGAGACCCTGTATAGATTACAGCCTTCTCAATAAAATCACGGTCAAATTTCAGTACCCTTTGCCTCTGCTGTCTGATTTTTTTGATCGGATTAAGGGGGCTAGTTGGTTCACCAAGATAGATCTTCGAGGGGCGTATAACCTTGTGCGTATTAAACAGGGCGATGAATGGAAAACAGCATTTAATACGCCCGAGGGCCATTTTGAGTACCTGGTAATGCCATTCGGGCTTTCAAATGCTCCATCTGTGTTTCAGTCCTTTATGCATGACATCTTCTGAAAGTATCTGGATAGATTCATGATTGTATATTTGGATGATATTTTGGTCTTTTCGGATGATTGGGAGTCTCATGTGAAACAGGTCAGAATGGTATTTCAGGTCCTTCGTGCTAATTCCTTGTTTGTGAAGGGGTCTAAATGTCTCTTCGGAGTTCAGAAGGTTTCCTTTTTGGGCTTCATTTTTTCCCCTTCTACTATCGAGATGGATCCTGTTAAAGTTCAGGCCATTTATGATTGGACTCAACCTACATCTGTGAAGAGCCTCCAGAAATTCCTGGGCTTTGCTAATTTTTACCGTCGCTTCATCGCTAATTTTTCTAGTGTGGTTAAACCTTTGACTGATTTGACAAAGAAAGGTGCTGATGTGGTGAATTGGTCCTCTGCGGCCGTTGAGGCTTTTCAGGAGCTGAAACGTCGTTTTTCTTCGGCCCCTGTGTTGCGTCAGCCAGATATTTTGCTCCCTTTTCAGGTCGAGGTTGATGCTTCTGAGATTGGAGCAGGGGCTGTTTTGTCTCAAAGAAGTTCTGATGGCTCTGTGATAAAGCCATGTGCCTTCTTTTCTAGAAAGTTTTCGCCTGCTGAGCGTAATTATGATGTTGGCAATCGGGAGCTGCTAGCTATGAAGTGGGCATTCGAGGAGTGGCGACATTGGCTTGAGGGAGCCAAGCACCGCGTGGTGGTCTTGACGGATCACAAAAATCTGCCAAGCGGTTGAATCCTAGACAGGCTCGATGGTCGCTGTTTTTCTCCCGGTTCGATTTTGTAGTCTCATACCTTCCAGGTTCTAAGAATGTGAAGGCGGATGCCCTTTCTAGGAGTTTTGTGCCTGATTCTCTGGGAGTCCCTGAGCCGGCTGGTATTCTCAAAGAGGGGGTAATTCTGTCTGCCATCTCCCCTGATTTGCGGCGGGTGCTGCAGGAGTTTCAGGCTGATAGACCTGACCGTTGTCCAGCGGAGAAATTGTTTGTCCCTGATAGATGGACTAGCAGAGTTATTTCTGAGGTTCATTGCTCGGTGTTGGCTGGTCATCCTGGGATTTTTGGTACCAGAGATTTGGTGGCTAGGTCCTTTTGGTGGCCTTCCTTGTCACGGGATGTGCGTTCTTTTGTGCAGTCCTGTGGGACTTGTGCTCGGGCTAAGCCCTGCTGTTCTCGTGCCAGTGGATTGCTTTTGCCCTTGCCAGTCCCGAAAAGGCCTTGGACGCATGTTTCCATGGATTTTATTTCAGATCTTCCTGTCTCTCAAAGGATGTCTGTCATCTGGGTGGTTTATGATCGCTTTTCTAAAATGGTCCATTTGGTACCCTTGCCTAAATTACCTTCTTCCTCTGATTTGGTGCCATTATTTTTTCAACATGTGGTTCGTTTGCATGGCATTCCGGAGAACATTGTGTCGGACAGAGGTTCCCAGTTTGTCTCTAGGTTTTGGCGGTCCTTTTGTGCTAAGATGGGCATTGATTTGTCTTTTTCTTCGGCTTTCCATCCTCAGACAAATGGCCAAACCGAACGAACCAACCAGACTTTGGAAACCTATCTGAGATGCTTTGTTTCTGCTGATCAGGATGATTGGGTGACCTTCTTGCCATTGGCGGAGTTCGCCCTTAATAATCGGGCTAGTTCGGCTACTTTGGTTTCGCCTTTTTTTTGCAATTCTGGTTTTCATCCTCGTTTTTCTTCAGGGCAGGTTGAGCCTTCTGACTGTCCTGGTGTGGATTCTGTGGTGGACAGGTTGCAGCAAATTTGGACTCACGTAGTGGACAATCTGACGTTGTCCCAGGAGAAGGCTCAACGTTTCGCTAACCGCCGTCGTTGTGTTGGTCCCCGACTTCGTGTTGGGGATTTGGTTTGGTTGTCTTCTCGTTATGTTCCTATGAAGGTTTCTTCTCCTAAGTTTAAGCCTCGTTTCATTGGTCCTTATAAGATTTCTGAAATTCTCAACCCTGTGTCATTTCGTTTGGTCCTTCCAGCTTCTTTTGCCATCCATAATGTGTTCCATAGGTCGTTGTTGCGGAGGAACGTGGCGCCTATGGTTCCCTCCGTTGATCCTCCTGCTCCGGTGTTGGTTGAGGGGGAGTTGGAGTATGTGGTGGAAAAAATTTTGGATTCTCGTATTTCGAGACGGAAGCTTCAGTACCTGGTTAAGTGGAAGGGCTATGGTCAGGAGGATAATTCCTGGGTTGTTGCCTCCGATGTCCATGCTGCCGATTTAGTTCGTGCCTTTTACTTGGCTCGTCCTGATCGGCCTGGGGGCCCTGGTGAGGGTTCGGTGACCCCTCCTCAAGGGGGGATTACTGTTGTGAATTCCGTTCTCGGACTCCCTCCTGTGGTCATGAATGGTACTTTGGTTGGTTCTGCTCTTGGACTCCCTCTGGTGGCTTCGAGCGGAACTGCTGGTCACTGAGGTTGGCTTTATCAGCTGCTCTCGTTTATTGCTATGCTGCTTCCCTATTTAACTCCACTCAGATCGTTACTTCATGCCAGCTGTCATTGTTTCATTATTGGTTCAGATCTCTCTTGGACTTCTCTGAGGACCTGTCTACTCCAGCAGAAGCTAAGTCTTTGCTAGTTCATTTGTTGTTACTGCTAATTTCTAGTCCAGCTTGCTATAATGATATTCCCTTGCTAGCTGGAAGCTCTGGGGTGCAGAGTGGCACCTCCACACCGTGAGTTGGTGTGGGGAGTCTTTTTGCTTACTCTGCGTGGTTTTTTGTAGTCTTTTGTGCTGACCGCATAGTTCACTTTTCTATCCTCTGACTATTTAGTGAAATCTGGCCTCCTTTGCTAAAACCTGTTTCATTCCTGTGTTTGTGACTTTCCTCTTAACTCACAGTCAATATATGTGGGGGTCTGCCTTTACCTTTGGGGAATTTCTCTGAGGCAAGGTAAGGCTTCTATTTCTATCTTTAGGTGTAGTTAGCTCTTAGGCTGTGAAGAGGCGTCTAGGGAGAGTTAGGTACGCTCCACGGCTATTTCTAGCTTGTGTGTGATAGGAGTAGGGTTTGCGGTCAGCAGAGCTCCCACTTACCCAGAGCTAGTCCCGATTTTGAATTTACTCATCAGGTCATTCCGGGTGCTCCTAACCACCAGGTCCATAACATTGTACGCCCCCCTGAGGTCAAGCTTGGTAAACCACTTAGCACCTGCTACCTGGTTGAACAAATCTGGAATCAGAGGCATAGGGTATGGATCACGAACCGTAATCTGGTTCAACTCCCTGAAATCCAAACACGGGAGTAATCCGCCATCTTTCTTCTTCACGAAGAAGAACCCTGCTGCCACCGGCGAGGATGACGGCCTAATGTGCCCTTTGCTCAAGCTTTCAGCAATGTAATCTTTTAACGCTTGTCTCTCCGGACCGGAGATGTTAAACATCCTTGCTTTAGGCAATTTGGCCCCTGGTTTAAACCTGATAGAACAGTCATAAGGACGATGTGGCGGCAGCTCTGAACAACCCTTCTCAGAGAACACATCCACAAAATCCAGAAGTGACTCCGGAACGCTTGAAGTCACAGCAGACACACATGTGGCCAGGCAATTCTCCTGGCAGAACTCGCTCCACCGAATTATGTCCTGAGTTTTCCAGTCAATTACCGGGTTGTGCATAGACAACCAAGGAAAACCCAAAACCACCTGAGCAGGAAGATTCCTGAGCACCTTACATGTAACCCGCTCGGAATGTAGAACTCCAATGTGGAGTTTCACCTCAGCCACAAATTCAGTAATCTCCCCGAGAGAGAGGAGCAGCATTGATGGTGACCACGCGGATAGGATGAGACAGTTTTTCAATCCTAAAACCTGCTGTGCACGCAAACTCCTCATCAATGAGATTTGTGGCTGAACCACTATCCACAAAAACAGTAATAGGCAGCTCACTGCCAGCGATAAAAACCTTAGCAGGGAGCATGCACTGAGAAACCACCATGGAGGATATACATAAGCTCAGACTGGTCTCCTCCACACCCTCTGAGCTTAGAAGTTTTCCACCGTTGCGTTTTTCTTAGGCAGCAGAGGACAGATGTTAATAAAATGACCCGTTTTACCACAGTAAAAACAGGCTCCCTGCTTCCTGAGCTCAGGGACTGGACGCTTCACATGTGACACCCCTGCGATTTGCATAGGCTCCGTGGGCTCACCTGCAGCAACCTCACGTGAACCTAAACCTTCTCCCATAGGCGGTGTCTCATGCTCCCTCTGACGCAAACGGCGATCAATGTGGACAACCAGACTCATGGCGGAATCTAGAGAAGCAGGAGTATCGTACATTAGAAGGGCTTTTTTAACCCTTCCAGAAATCCCATGTATAAACTGACTCCGCAATGCTGCATCATTCCATTGGGTATAGATCGCCCAGCGACGAAATTCAGAACAGTAATCCTCTGCAACTCGCTCCCCCTGGCGAATAGAGCGTATCTTAGATTCTGCTAGAGCCATTTTGTCAGGTTCATCGTAGATTTTCCCAAGACAGGAAAAAAAACTCTCCAGAGTCAAATGCAGAAGAATCAGATGGCAAAGAAAACGCCCATGCTTGGGGATCCCCACTCAACAATGACAACACCAGGCCCACACGCTGATCCTCATTACCTGAAGATATCGGGCGCATATGGAAATATAGTTTGCAAGCTTCACGAAAAGAAACAAATTTACTGCGTTCCCCAGCAAATTTTTCAGGCAAAGGAAATTTAGGCTCAGTAACTCTTCCTGTCGATCCAGATTGCACATTAGACACTGCTAGTCCCTGTTGCTGTACTGCCCCCCTTAACTCCGTGACCTGTAGGGACAGCGCCTCCAACTGGCGGGTTATGGAAGTCATGGGATCCATGACAAAACACACAAAAAAAAAAGAAACCCCTTTTTTTTTTTTCTTTTGTGTTGTTGGGCCGATTATAATGTCAGGGAGATGTGTTGTGAATTCTGTTGTGGGTTCTGCTCTTGGGCTCCCTCCGGTGGTTATAAGTGGTAGTGCTGCTGTTTGTCCTTCACAGCAGTCATCAGGTGCTTCCACTTTGGACGGGGCTATTTAGTCTGGCTTCACCCTTTAGTGAGTGCCAGTTGTCCATTGTTTTTCTGGAGGATTCACATCTCTGCTTGGTTTCTCCT
This sequence comes from Ranitomeya variabilis, assembly GCF_051348905.1. Classification (NCBI taxonomy): domain Eukaryota; kingdom Metazoa; phylum Chordata; class Amphibia; order Anura; family Dendrobatidae; genus Ranitomeya; species Ranitomeya variabilis. The sequence continues at coordinate 993,931,427 of NC_135233.1, read as the reverse complement.
GCTGGATTGTCCAAATCATCAAAGATAAGTCCTGGCTTTGTTTTTGCAGTCCACATGCGGTGGACTTTATAGTTCAGTGAATTGCTATGTTTTTTCTTGTCCAGCTTTGTCTGTGTAAGGATTTATTCAGCCAAGTTGGAAGCTCTGGAGTCGCAGAGTTACCCTCCATGCCTTTAGTTAGGTGTGGAGATTTTTGTATTCTCTGTGGTGGATTTTTGTAGTAATTTAATACTGACCGCACAGTACTCTGTCCTGTCTTTTCTTTCTAGGTAGCGTGGCCTCCTTTGCTAAATTCTGTTTTCAGTCTGCGTTTGTAATTTCCCTCTCCTCTCACAGTCAATATTTGTAGGGGGCTGTCTTTCCTTTGGGGATTTTCTCTGAGGCAAGATAGTTTTCCTGTTTCTTTCTTTAGGGGTAATTAGTCCTCCGGCTGTGACGAGGTGTTGAGGGAGTGACAGGAACATCCCACGGCTACTTATAGTTGCGGTGTTAAGTTCAGGGTCTGCGGTCAGTATAGAGGCCACCTACTCCAGAGCTCGTCCATGCTGCTCCTAGGCCACCAGATCATAACAGAGATGCTAGGTGAGCGAGAGCTAATAACCCAGCCCCCTGCAATTTCCCTCAGACTAGGGAAATCCTGACTGACCCTCTTCCTGAAGTTTACACTGAAGGTGTGCATGTCCAGGCCTCGAACCTCACCCTGTCTCCTGAGCTCAGCTCTAGGCTGAAACCTCCGCCCACCACCCAGTGAAGATGTTATTCCCCAATACCCACAGTTAGCACAGACAAGGATAAAGGAAAATATACACCACGCCGCAGTCACTCAGGAATACACTATAAATGTGCAGGGCAAAATAAATACAAATATAGGAAGGAGTAAATAAGACAAAGGAAAATACACCACCAGCAACGAAGCTCCAACCACCAGCTCTTCTCACCAGACCGAGATAACAACGCACAAGACAGAAGCTATAATCGGCGACGCCCAATGATCAGGAGAGCTATTTAAAGGCAGTGGGCATGACCCAGCTTCCAATCCGAGGATCAGGTAAATTAACCCCGGAACAGCTAGACAAAATCTAGCTGACGCCAATGAGCAAATAGTGGTCAGAAGCGGAACTACCGCTGTCTGTCGGACGACCTGGTCTGAACAGCGTCCGACATGACACAAGACATGTGCAAGAAATGTGTTTTGGGCCCCCTTCCTTTTACGGCGACCAAGCTACATATATATATATTTTTTTTCCAGTCACTTCTCATTATATACAGTACAGACCAAACAAAAGTTTGGACACACCTTCTCATTTAAAGATTTATCTGTATTTTCATGACTATGAAAATTGTAAATTCACACTGAAGGCATCAAAACTATGAATTAACACATGTGGAATTATATACTTAACAAAAAAGTGTGAAACAACTGAAAATATGTCTTATATTCTAGGTTCTTCAATGTATCCACCTTTAGCTTTGATGACTGCTTTGCACACTTTGACGAAGGATTTTCTATCCGAAACGCACGTCGGGGCGCATGTCTGCCCTACACTACCATGACCACACAGGTAAATAGCGTCTATTATATAACTAGTCTTACCTGACCGTTGGATGATTATTTTCCTATTGTACCGTGATCTCCTATTCTGCAGCATGGGGATATTTCTTTTGATTGTTATTCATACTCTTTCCATGGTCTGGTAATCTACTGTGATTTCCACATTCTCTGAGCACATGCACTTTATTTACACTGGCCTGTTACATACATGACATCATATGTGAATTACATGGTTCTATTTATCTATTACATGTGTGGTATTTTGCCACACTGACTTTTATTATACATACTCTTTCACCTGGTATCTTTTTTGCACATTGTGTGCAGTTTTTGGGATGGTTATATATTTAATATCTATTGGTGTTATTTTCATTGACTCCCTTCCATGTGATTGTTTTACCATTAATATTTATTAATGTCAGTTTGCTATTTTTCTTTTTGTGGTCATCTTTTGTGTTATTGGCAGATTAACACTGTCTATTGTTTACTACCTGTCATCACTGATTTATCTCCTTATTTGTCCTTAATAAACATTTTTGATACTACTTTATCCGCATATTGGTGCTTACTTTTGTATTAGATCACTTAGTTCGTTTTTTTCTTCTTTGTTTACATCTATTCTCCGAATGGTCTGCCATTCACTCCAGAACTAAGCTAGATATCACATTATGGTCATCATCACTTGATGGGTATTTACATTTTTCCATATGGTTGTTTTAGCTTTATTCAGTGTGTAATTTTTCCATGATCTGAGTTTCTTAGATCTTATTCTCAGTTGGAGGTTTGCCAAGATTAGTCCCTTAATGCTTTTTGCAGGGGCATCTACTTTATACCACAGTGGTTTATAAAAAAAATTGTAAAAATGCCTAAAAGTGTCATATGTGGCTTGGAATTTATAACCTGTCACAGCTTTGTGGTTTAGGAGTCGGGTGGAAGTTGCAGACAAGTTAAGATGGACTCATTTTAAATAAAGAGGATGTAAAACCTCAGAGTGGTGAACAGGCTCGGCTTTGGCACTATTATGATATCACTATGTACACTATTATGATATTATTTATGTGCACTGCTATGATATCACTATGTGTGTGCACTCTTGTGATAGCACTATGTGCATTATTATGATATCACTATGTGCATTATTATCAGGGCCGGTTTTAGACAAAGTGAGGCCCTGGGCAAAAGTTTAAAGTGGGGCCCCAAATGCTCACATTTCGCACCATCAGACAGAACCATTTCTGTTGTATTTATGCAGCGCCCCAGAGTCCTGGTCGTTGCAGTACTGTTGCTCCGCCACTAAGGGGAGTGATGGTATGTCCGATGGCACTTAAGGAGTTCACCTGACCAGGTATCACAGACACCAATACACTTCACAGTCTGGCCTCCAGGGGGAGCAAAGGGTACTATGTATTAGGCCACTCCTCACAATCTGGTAAAACTGGGGGTTGGATAGGAAGTTAGTTAGAAGCTGACTGGGTTGGAACCAGGCAACATCCTGTGGCAGAGGGTGTTGCGGGGAAAGATTCAGGGGGGTCCCTGTCAGGGGTGGGATCCTGACAGAGGCCTAGCGAACAAGACAGAGCGTTAAGGAACCGCGCCTGCACTACATTGCGGCGGTATCTCAAGAAAGGACAAGAAGCGAGGTTTATTGTGGAGAAGTGAGAAACGAGATCACAGCAAAAAGGAGATAACACCAGTAGGAGTTGTGCTGTAAGATCGAGGCAACATCCTACTGAGGCGCGTAGCCGGTGGCCGGAACGCCGAGGAAGTATTGGGCTCCAAGCATTACTTCAAACCAACGGCAGGACAGTTAATTATAGGTTGGCTGTCTCACCTAAATCACCTAAGCAGACATAGGAGGCAATTGTGGGAGAGGGGCGACACTAGGGTCCCGGAAGAACTCCAGGCCTACCCGTCATACGGGTGTGATATATCTGGGGGACGGAGAAGAACATCAGAACAGATACAAGTTGTGGGAAAGAACATCAGAAACAGACACAACAGTTGTGAGGACTATCCCGTGGTGCTCAGCAGGGAAGTACTACAACACACAGGCGCTAGAAGGTAGGCACTGAATTCACAACACACGAGTATGTAAATAGTTAACTGTTTGTTTCCCTCATTTTTGCTGCTAATACCCGACCAGGGTTACTTCTTAAAGGGATCCCTTTGTTTACCCGGGATCCCTATTGCTTTTATTTTTGCTTTTATTTTCCTTTTTGCTCCTTGTTCACCCATGTTATAAAGACTGCCGAATCATGGACGGTGAATGGTTCACAAACTGCATTGTAAATAGTTTGCACCTTATTAAGGGTGCCCCCTACTGGTTTTACAAGAAAAAGGGACTCATTTCGAAGAAACTGTTCCTGGAAACAGTACAGGAGTTCCTGCTGTAAACGGACTTGCGACTTGAGAAGTGTTGTGATTTTGCTTTTTGCTCCCTCTAGTGGTCATTAGTGATTTGACTCTGGAGCTTCTGTCTTTTCCTATATCCTCACCTGGGCCGTTAGTTCAGGGGCGTTGCTATATAAGCTCCCTGGACCTTCAGTTCAATGCCTGGCATCGTTGAAATCAGAGCTAATCTGTTGTGCTCTTGTCCTATGATCCTGGTTCCTGTATTTCAAGCTAAGTCTGCTTACTTGCTTTTTGCTTTTGTTTAGTTTGGTATTTTTGTCCAGCTTGTTCCAATCTGTATCCTGACCTTTGCTGGAAGCTCTAGGGGGCTGGTGTTCTCCCCCCGGACCGTTAGACGGTTCGGGGGTTCTTGAATCTCCAGCGTGGATTTTTATAGGGTTTTTGTTGACCAGATAAGTTATCTTGCTATATTCTGCTATTAGTAAGCTGGCCTCTCTTTGCTGAACCTGGTTCATTTCTGTGTTTGTCATTTCCTCTTACCTCACCGTTATTATTTGTGGGGGGCTTGTATCTTGCTTTGGGGTCCCTTTCTCTGGAGGCAAGAGAGGTCTTTGTTTTCTTCTCCTAGGGGTAGTTAGATTCTCCGGCTGGCGCGAGTCATCTAGCGATCACCGTAGGCATGATCCCCAGCTACTTCTAGTGTTGGCGTTAGGAGTAGCTATTTGGTCAACCCAGTTACCACAGCCCTATGAGCTGGATTTTTGAATATCGCAGACTTACACGTTCCTCTGAGACCCTGTCCACTGGGGTCATAACAGTATGCCAGGCCAGTATTAAATGTTTAATGCATTGCAGAAGTGGGATTATAAGAAAGAAAATTTTGAGTTTTTTTTTTTTCCCTCTCTCATTTTTTTTTTTTTTTTTCTTTTCCCCTTTACCTCAGAGTGGCTTAAGCTTGCTGCAGACATGAATGTCCAGACCTTGACTACAAGTGTGGACCAGCTTGCCGCTCGTGTGCAGGGTATACAAGATTATGTTACCAGAAATCCTAGGTCTGAACCCAAGATTCCGATTCCTGAACTGTTTTCAGGAGACCGATTTAAGTTTAGGAATTTCAGGAATAATTGTAAATTGTTTTTGTCCCTGAAACCTTGTTCGTCGGGAGACTCTGCTCAACAAGTAAAAATTGTTATTTCATTCTTACGGGGTGACCCTCAAGATTGGGCTTTTTCGTTGGCGCCAGGAGATCCGGCATTGGCTGATATTGATGCGTTTTTTCTGGCGCTCGGTTTACTTTATGAGGAACCCAATCTTGAGATTCAGGCAGAGAAAGCCTTGTTGGCTATGTCTCAGGGCCAGGACGAGGCTGAGGTGTATTGCCAAAAATTTCGGAAATGGTCCGTGCTGACACATTGGAACGAGTGTGCACTGGCCGCTAATTTTAGAAATGGCCTTTCTGAGGCCATTAAGAATGTTATGGTGGGTTTTCCCATTCCCACAGGTCTGAATGATACCATGTCCCTGGCTATTCAAATTGACCGGCGGTTGCGGGAGCGCAAAACCGCAAATTCCCTCATGTTGTTGTCTGAACAGACACCTGATGTGATGCAATGTGATAGAAAAACCGCAAATTCCCTCATGTTGTTGTCTGAACAGACACCTGATTTGATGCAATGTGATAGAATCCTGACTAGAAATGAGAGGAAAATTCATAGACGCCGGAATGGCTTGTGCTACTACTGTGGTGATTCTACACATGTTATCTCAGCATGCTCTAAACGTATATCTAAGGTTGTTAGTCCTGTCACCGTTGGTAATTTGCATCCTAAGTTTATTCTGTCTGTAACTTTGATTTGCTCACTGTCATCTTATCCTGTCATGGCGTTTGTAGATTCAGGTGCTGCCCTGAGTCTTATGGATCTCTCATTTGCTAAGCGCTGTGGTTTTATTCTTGAACCATTAGAAAATCCTATCCCTCTTAGGGGTATTGATGCTACGCCATTAGCAGAAAATAAACCGCAGTATTGGACACAGGTTACCATGTGCATGACTCCTGAACACCGCGAGGTGATACGTTTTCTCGTTCTACATAAAATGCATGATTTGGTTGTTTTGGGGCTGCCATGGTTACAGACCCATAATCCAGTCCTTGACTGGAAGGCTATGTCAGTGTCTAGTTGGGGCTGTCATGGTATTCATGAGGATTCCCTGCCTGTGTCTATTGCTTCTTCTACGCCTTCGGAAGTTCCGGAGTATTTGTCTGATTATCAGGATGTCTTTAGCGAGTCCAGGTCCAGTGCATTGCCTCCTCATAGGGAATGTGACTGTGCAATAGATTTGATTCCAGGCAGTAAATTTCCTAAGGGAAGACTGTTTAATCTGTCGATACCTGAACATACCGCTATGCGTTCATATATCAAGGAGTCTCTGGAGAAAGGACACATCCGTCCGTCTTCTTCCCCTCTTGGTGCGGGATTCTTTTTTGTGGCTAAAAAGGACGGATCTTTGAGGCCTTGTATTGACTATCGGCTTTTAAATAAGATCACTGTCAAATTTCAGTATCCTTTGCCGCTGTTGTCTGACTTGTTTGCCCGGATTAAAGGTGCCAAGTGGTTTACCAAGATAGACCTTCGTGGTGCGTACAACCTTGTGCGCATTAAGCAAGGGGATGAATGGAAAACCGCATTCAATACGCCCGAAGGTCATTTTGAGTACTTGGTGATGCCTTTTGGGCTCTCTAATGCCCCTTCAGTTTTTCAGTCCTTTATGCATGACATTTTCCGGAACTATCTGGATAAATTTTTGATCGTTTATCTGGATGATATTCTGGTTTTTTCTGATAATTGGGACTCGCATGTGGAGCAGGTCAGGATGGTCTTTAAAATTTTGCGTGAAAATTCTTTGTTTGTCAAGGGCTCAAAGTGTCTTTTTGGTGTACAGAAGGTTCCCTTTTTGGGGTTCATTTTTTCCCCTTCTGCTGTGGAGATGGACCCAGTCAAGGTCCGAGCTATTCTTGATTGGACTCAGCCCTCGTCAGTTAAGAGTCTTCAGAAGTTCTTGGGTTTCGCTAACTTCTACCGTCGTTTTATCGCTAACTTTTCTAGCATTGTGAAACCTTTGACGGATATGACCAAGAAGGGCTCCGATGTGGTTAATTGGGCTCCTGCTGCCGTGGAGGCTTTCCAGGAGTTGAAACGTCAGTTTACTTCGGCGCCTGTTTTGTGCCAGCCTGATGTCTCGCTTCCCTTTCAGGTTGAGGTGGATGCTTCAGAGATTGGAGCAGGGGCCGTTTTGTCGCAGAGAGGCCCTGGTTGCTCTGTTATGAGACCTTGCGCCTTTTTCTCTAGGAAGTTTTCGCCTGCGGAGCGAAATTATGATGTGGGCAATCGGGAGTTGTTGGCCATGAAATGGGCATTTGAGGAGTGGCGTCATTGGCTCGAGGGTGCTAAGCATCGTGTGGTGGTCTTGACTGATCACAAAAATCTGATGTATCTCGAGTCTGCTAAACGCCTGAATCCTAGACAGGCCCGCTGGTCATTGTTTTTCTCCCGTTTTGACTTTGTTGTCTCGTATTTACCAGGTTCAAAAAATGTGAAGGCCGATGCTCTTTCCAGGAGCTTTGTGCCTGATGCTCCTGGAGTCGCTGAACCTGTTGGTATTCTTAAGGATGGTATTATCTTGTCAGCTATTTCTCCAGATCTGCGACGTGTGTTGCAGAGATTTCAGGCTGATAGGCCTGATTCTTGTCCACCTGACAGACTGTTTGTGCCTGATAAGTGGACCAGCAGAGTCATTTCCGAGGTTCATTCCTCGGTGTTGGCAGGTCACCCAGGAATTTTTGGCACCAGAGATCTGGTGGCCAGATCCTTTTGGTGGCCTTCCTTGTCTAGGGATGTGCGGTCATTTGTACAGTCCTGTGGGACTTGTGCTCGAGCTAAGCCTTGCTGTTCTCGTGCCAGCGGGTTGCTCTTGCCCTTGCCTGTCCCTAAGAGACCTTGGACACATATCTCCATGGATTTCATTTCTGATCTTCCGGTGTCTCAAGGCATGTCTGTTATCTGGGTGATATGTGATCGCTTCTCCAAGATGGTCCATTTGGTTCCTTTGCCTAAGCTGCCTTCCTCTTCCGATCTGGTTCCTGTGTTTTTCCAGAACGTGGTTCGTTTGCACGGCATCCCTGAGAATATTGTGTCAGACAGAGGATCCCAGTTCGTTTCCAGATTCTGGCGATCCTTTTGTAGTAGGATGGGCATTGACTTGTCGTTTTCGTCTGCTTTCCATCCTCAGACTAATGGACAGACGGAGCGAACTAATCAGACTTTGGAGGCTTATTTGAGGTGTTTTGTCTCTGCTGATCAGGACGATTGGGTGACCTTCTTGCCATTGGCTGAGTTTGCCCTTAATAATCGGGCTAGTTCCGCCACCTTGGTTTCGCCGTTTTTCTGCAACTCTGGTTTCCACCCTCGTTTTTCTTCGGGTCATGTGGAACCTTCTGACTGCCCTGGGGTGGATTCTGTGGTGGATAGGTTGCAGCGGATCTGGAATCTTGTGGTGGACAACTTGAAGTTGTCACAGGAGAGGGCTCAGCGCTTTGCCAACCGCCGCCGCGGTGTGGGTCCCCGACTACGTGTTGGGGATTTGGTGTGGCTTTCTTCCCGCTTTGTTCCTATGAAGGTTTCCTCTCCCAAATTTAAACCTCGTTTTATTGGTCCTTACAAGATATTGGAAATCCTTAATCCTGTATCCTTTCGCCTGGATCTTCCTGTGTCTTTTGCTATCCACAACGTGTTTCATAGGTCCTTGTTGCGGCGGTACGTTGTGCCTGTGGTTCCTTCTGCTGAGCCTCCTGCTCCGGTGTTGGTTGAGGGCGAGTTGGAGTACGTGGTGGAGAAGATCTTGGATTCTCGTCTCTCCAGGCGGAGGCTTCAGTACCTGGTCAAGTGGAAGGGCTATGGTCAGGAAGATAATTCCTGGGTGGTCGCCTCTGATGTTCATGCGGCCGATTTAGTTCGTGCCTTTCACGCCGCTCGTCCTGATCGCCCTGGTGGTCGTGGTGAGGGTTCGGTGACCCCTCACTAAGGGGGGGGGTACTGTTGTGATTTTGCTTTTTGCTCCCTCTAGTGGTCATTAGTGATTTGACTCTGGAGCTTCTGTCTTTTCCTATATCCTCACCTGGGCCGTTAGTTCAGGGGCGTTGCTATATAAGCTCCCTGGACCTTCAGTTCAATGCCTGGCATCGTTGAAATCAGAGCTAATCTGTTGTGCTCTTGTCCTATGATCCTGGTTCCTGTATTTCAAGCTAAGTCTGCTTACTTGCTTTTTGCTTTTGTTTAGTTTGGTATTTTTGTCCAGCTTGTTCCAATCTGTATCCTGACCTTTGCTGGAAGCTCTAGGGGGCTGGTGTTCTCCCCCCGGACCGTTAGACGGTTCGGGGGTTCTTGAATCTCCAGCGTGGATTTTTATAGGGTTTTTGTTGACCAGATAAGTTATCTTGCTATATTCTGCTATTAGTAAGCTGGCCTCTCTTTGCTGAACCTGGTTCATTTCTGTGTTTGTCATTTCCTCTTACCTCACCGTTATTATTTGTGGGGGGCTTGTATCTTGCTTTGGGGTCCCTTTCTCTGGAGGCAAGAGAGGTCTTTGTTTTCTTCTCCTAGGGGTAGTTAGATTCTCCGGCTGGCGCGAGTCATCTAGCGATCACCGTAGGCATGATCCCCGGCTACTTCTAGTGTTGGCGTTAGGAGTAGCTATTTGGTCAACCCAGTTACCACAGCCCTATGAGCTGGATTTTTGAATATCGCAGACTTACACGTTCCTCTGAGACCCTGTCCACTGGGGTCATAACAAGAAGTTGCGCTACCTCAAATAGACTTGGTTCCCTCTTAAAGGGGATGTTCACCAGTTGCACTTAATGTATAATGTTGCCTTAAAAGAAAGTGAATAGTAATAATGTTTTACATAGCAAGTAATATGTAGCCAGTTAGATAGTTATAGAAAATGTTTAATGATGTTATTAAAAGACTGAGGACAGGAAAAGAACTGAAAGCTGAATTTCAGGGAAAAGTGAACCTGTTGAGGTTAGTGAGTCTTTCTAGGAGCCATAGAGAGATGGCTCAGTGATCCTGTACTAAGAAAAAAAAAGGCAGTAGCCCTGGTCAGATAGACAGGCGGTCCTGCATATGAACAATCAGAGAGTAAAAAGAAGAGTATTGCACTTAGAAGAGAAAAATAAAGAAAAAGTTAATTCATATTTTACAGGTTTTATAGTAGGCCTTTAGTGGGTTCAGCTTATACGTCCTTAAAGGCAAAGTTAAATTATTGTTCAGAATTTGCACCTAGTAGAATACCCGGCTGGGTAATAGGAGTTATTTATAGTATGTTATTTAAAATATTTAACCATGTTTTGTTTGTAACGTTCAAGAGTCCTCACCTCCCATAAAGGGAAGCACTGTTATAATTATTTGTTCATAGCATTTTCAAAATTTGTATGTCTTTTGCTGATGTGTATTGTTGTTTTCTTCCCAGTCCGGGAGTACTGGATTTAACCGGGGGGGAGTGCAGCGCCCCAGAGTCCTGGTCGTTGCAGTACTGTTGCTCCGCCACTAAGGGGAGTGATGGTATGTCCGATGGCACTTAAGTTCACCTGACAAGGTATCACAGACACCAATACACTTCACAGTCTGGCCTCCAGGGGGAGCAAAGGGTACTATGTATTAGGCCACTCCTCACAATCTGGTAAAACTGGGGGTTGGATAGGAAGTTAGTTAGAAGCTGACTGGGTTGGAACCAGGCAACATCCTGTGGCAGAGGGTGTTGCGGGGAAAGATTCAGGGGGGTCCCTGTCAGGGGTGGGATCCTGACAGAGGCCTAGCGAACAAGACAGAGCGTTAAGGAACCGCGCCTGCACTACATTGCGGCGGTATCTCAAGAAAGGACAAGAAGCGAGGTTTATTGTGAAGAAGTGAGAAACGAGATCACAGCAAAAAGGAGATAACACCAGTAGGAGTCGTGCTGTAAGATCGAGGCAACATCCTACTGAGGCGCGTAGCCGGTGGCCGGAACGCCGAGGAAGTATTGGGCTCCAAGCATTACTTCAAACCAACGGCAAGACAGTTAATTATAGGTTGGCTGTCTCACCTAAATCACCTAAGCAGACATAGGAGGCAATTGTGGGAGAGGGGCGACACTAGGGTCCCGGAAGAACTCCAGGCCTACCCGTCATACGGGTGCGTCCTAGCCATATCATCTGGGGGACGGAGAAGAACATCAAAACAGATACAAGTTGTGGGAAAGAACATCAGAAACAGACACAACAGTTGTGAGGACTATCCCGTGGTGCTCAGCAGGGAAGTACTACAACACACAGGCGCTAAAAGGTAGGCACTGATTTCCACCTGCAAAGGGAACTCTGGAGGTGCCTTCGGACCGGCCGGTCTCAGCCAGCCCTGTTAGCAGTACTCTGGATTGAGGATCCTGAAGCCTTCAGTAAAGAGGTAAAGAAACTGCAACCCTGTGTCCTCGTTATTCATCGCGACCTACACCACGCACCCTCATCTCATCTTTCATTGGACGCCCCTTAGCAGGGTCATGGACCGGGTCTAGCCACGTGACAACCCCAAGACCGAGACAGAGAGGCCCGTTACCGAGTACCCCACGGCCCTGCATCTGGGGGCGCTCCATTTACAAGCGCTAAGTTCAGGACGCTAAACGAGCTTGATCGACAATATTGAAGTCGTTCGATGCTTGTTTCCCGGCCTCTTTAGGGTATGTGCACACGTTCAGTAATTGGCAGCGCTTTGGACGCAGCACATGTCAACTGCGTCCAAAGCGTTGCTATCTAATGAACGCAGGTGCAGGGCCGGCCTAGGGCGCCGACCCTAAGGGGGCGCCAGAGAAAAAATAGAAAAAATTATAAAAAAATCTTTTCAAAAGGCAAAAGGTGTATGGAGCGGAGCTGAATGTGTATGAGGTGTATGGAGCGGAGCCGTGTGTGTATGAGGTGTACGGAGCGGAGCCGTGTGTATGCGGTGTACGGATCGGAGTCGTGTGTGTATGAGGTGTATGGAACGGAGCTAAATGTGTACGAGGTGTACGGAGCGGAGCCGCGTGTGTACGAGGTGTATGGAGCGGAGCGCGTGTGTAGGAGTAGCTAAGTGTGGCCATTATATGGTACAAAGTATCATGTGCGGCCAATATACAGTATGGAGCATCATGTGTGGTCATTATACTGTATGGAGCATCATGTGCGGCCATTATACAGTATGGAGCATCATGTATGGCCATTATACAGTATGGAGCATCATGTGTGGCCATTATACAGTATGGAGCATCATGTGTGGCCATTATACAGTATGGAGCACTGTGTGGCCATATTTTTTTGTTTATAATTATGCTTTATGAAACAGTGTGATCAGCAGTGCTAAATGGGTGTGGTTGGGACGTGGATATTGGTGTGGCTAGTTATGAATGGGTGTGGTCAGAGGCATGGCCTAAAATTTGCCGCGGCGCTCTTCGCGCGCCGCAAACTTTGTCCCTCTTTCCCATCTTCAAAAGTTGGGAGGTATGTTAAAAGTAGTAGGGGCACAACAAAATAGTTTCGCCTAGGGTGCCGTAATCTCTCGGGACGGCCCTGCGCAGGTGAATCCGCATGTCATTGAACCGTACGGAATCACCACGTCCCATACATTGTACGGGTGAAATTTATCTTGCGGAGACAAATAAGGATAAATTGACATGCTGCAGTCTGGAAAGACGCGCCGCATGTCCGTCTCCAAGGGTGAGCTGCAGGCGTCTGTGCACGCATAGTGGGCATGGGATTTTAAGAAATCCCATCCAATATGCTGAAACATCTGGCCGCTGCACAACTAGGCAACGTCAAACCCTGCATAGTTTTCTGACCGTGTACACCTACCCTTACTCCGGCTGAGGAAGAATGATTGGTACAGATAGTCCTCAATACAGTACACTGCAGGTCCCATATAATACATATAGTAAAATGCACTCCCCATGGTCCTTCGTAAAGTATACTGCAGCACCCCTCTATGAGTATACTGCAGCCCCCCTAAGAGTATAATGCAGCCCCTTCAGAGTATAATGCAGCCCCCTCAGAGTATAATGCAGCCCCATACACACAGTATAATGCACGCCCCACCCCCACAAACACACACATTATAGTGCAGCCCCCTTCACACACAGTGTAATGCAGCCCCCCCACACACAGTATATTGCAGCCCCCCAGAGTATAATGCAGCCCAACACACAGTATAATGCAGACTCCACCCCCACACAGCATAATTCAGCCCCCCGAAGCACACAGAGTATAGTGCAGTCCCCCCACACAGTATAATGCAGCCCCCCACACACAGTGTAACACAACCCCCCACACAGTATAATGCAGCCCCCGAGAGTGTAAAGCAGCGCCCTCAGAGTGTAATGCAGCCCCCCAGAGTATAAAGCAGCCCCCTCAGAGTATAAGGTAGCCCTATACACAGTATAATTCAGCCCCCTACAAACACACACACAGGATAGTGCAGCCCCCCACACACACTCAGTATAATCTAGCCCCTCTACACGCACAGTATAATGCAGCTCCCCCCACACACAGTATAGTGCAGCTTCTTTAACTACATAAATAGTAAGAAACTAAAAAATGATAGTGTTGGCCCCCTTAAAAATAGTCTGGGTGAAATGGTGGATGAGGATGAGGAAAAAGCCAATATGCTAAATGACTTTTTTTCATCAGTATTTACAAAAGAAAATCCCATGGCAGCCAATATGACTAGTGATAATAATTCCGAATTTAATGTTACCTGCTTAACCCAGCAGGAAGTACGGCGGCGTCTAAAAATCACAAAAATTGACAAATCTCCGGGTCCGGATGGGATACACCCCCGAGTACTGCAGGAACTAAGTACAGTCATTGATAGACCATTATTTTTAATCTTTAAAGACTCCATAATAACAGGGTCTGTACCACAGGACTGGCGTATAGCAAATGTGGTGCCAATATTCAAAAAGGGGACAAAAACTGAACTCGGAAATTATAGGCCAGTAAGTTTAACCTCTACTGTGGGTAAAATCCTGGAGGGCATTCTAAGGGATACTATACTGGAGTATCTGAAGAGGAATAACCTCATGACCCAATATCAGCACGGGTTTACTAGGGACCGATCATGTCAGACTAATTTGATCAGCTTCTATGAAGAGGTAAGTTCCGGTCTGGACCAAGGGAACCCAGTAGATGTAGTGTATATGGACTTTTCAAAAGCTTTTGATACGGTGCCACACAAAAGGTTGATACATAAAATGAGAATAATGGGGATAGGGGAAAATATGTGCAAGTGGGTTGAGAGTTGGCTCAGGGATAGGAAACAAAGGGTGGTTATTAATGGAGCACACTCGGACTGGGTCACGGTTAGTTGTGGGGTACCACAGGGGTCAGTATTGGGACCTCTTCTTTTTAACATATTTATTAATGACCTTGTAGGGGGCATTCAGAGTAGAATTTCAATATTTGCAGATGACACTAAACTCTGCAGGGTAATCAATACAGGGGAGGACAATTTTATATTACAAGCTGATTTATGTAAGCTAGAAGCTTGGGCTGATAAATGGCAAATGAGCTTTAATGGGGATAAATGTAAGGTCATGCACTTGGGTAGAAGTAATAAGATGTATAACTATGTGCTTAATTCTAAAACTCTGGGCAAAACCGTCAATGAAAAAGATGCTCATGAGGAGAACATAATTTTACCTCTATACAAGTCACTAGTGCGACCACACTTAGAATACTGTGCACAGTTCTGGTCTCCGGTGTATAAGAAAGACATAGCTGAACTGGAGCGGGTGCAGAGAAGAGCAACCAAGGTTATTAGAGGACTGGGGGGTCTGCCATACCAAGATAGGTTATTACACTTGGGGCTATTTAGTTTGGAAAAACAAAGACTAAGGGGTGATCTTATGTTAATGTATAAATATATGAGGGGACAGTACAAAGACCTTTCTGCTGATCTTTTTAATCATAGACCGGTGACAGGGACAAGGGGGCATCCTCTACGTCTGGAGGAAAAAAGGTTTAAGCATAATAACAGACGCGGATTCTTTACTGTAAGAGCTGTGAGACTATGGAACTCTCTGCCGTATGATGTTGTAATGAGTGACTCATTGCTTCAATTTAAGAGGCGACTGGATACCTTTCTGGAAAAGTATAATATTACAGGGTATATATATTAGATTCCTTCATAAGGCGTTGATCCAGGGAACTAGTCTGATTGCCGTATGTGGGGTCGGGAAGGAATTTTTTTCCCCATGATGGAGCTTACTCTTACCACATGGGTTTTTTTTGCCTTCCCCTGGATCAACATGTTAGGGCATGCTAGGCTATGGGTTGAACTAGATGGACTTAAAGTCTTCCTTCAACCTTAATAACTATGTAACTATGTTCATTAAATGCTAAAATTGACTTGACACTATGATTCCCAATGTCATTACGAGTTCGTAGACACCAAACATATCTAAGTTCTTTTATATTTAGGATCCAAGAAGTATTGTTTCTCCTTGCGGAGAGTGACATGTTAAGCATGTCGAGATGAGGAGACTTAAAGCCGCAATGCTCCTCTGAGAAATATGCAAATTGTCTCGTCAGAGAGTAAGAGGACTAGAACTCTAGTGCCACCTTAAAGGGTCGACATTGACTGTTAGGATTGCTACTTCCAATAGGTGGCACTAGAGTTTTAGTCCTCTTCCTCTCTGAAGAAACAATTTGCATTCTTTTATATTTAAGTGGTGAAAAAAAATTCCAAAGTTTGTAAAAAAAATAAAAAATGTTGCCATTTTCCGAGCCCTATTGCGTCTTTAGTTTTCGGGCTCTGGGGTTGGGTGAGAGGTTATTTTTTGGGCGTAGAGCTGACATTTTAATTGATACCATTTTGGAGTAGGTAAGAACTTTTGATGGCCCGTTATAGCATTGTATTGGAATGTTGCAGCAACCCAAAAAACGTAATTCTGCAGTCTTGATTTTTTTCCCGTTACGCAGTTTACCGATCGGATTAATTCTTTTTATATCTTGATAAATCCAGCGATTCTCAATGTGGCGATGTAAAATGTGTGTATTTTAAATTTTTTATTAATTGTTTTATTTTGAATTAGGCAAATGAGGGATGATTTGAACGGGGCGGCACTCATAGCAGTCAGGCAGTGGCAACCACAGGGGTCTCCTGCAGGATCCCGGGTTGTCATGCCAACTCATCAGCGACCCACAATCATTTGACATGGGCGCCAATGTGTGGAGCTAAGACGTGCTTCTGGTGCGGTCATGTTAAATACCGCTGACAGAGTTTGACAGCGGCATTTAACATGTTAACCGCCGCGGGTGGATCGCTATTCCACCTGCAGCTGTTAGGGGCATATGACAGCTGATCAAATCAACTGTCATATGCCAGAAAAGGTGCGGGCTCAGCGCCTGAGCCCGCACCAAAGAGGGGGAGGCACCCTATGACGGATATATCCGTCATGGGGCTTTAAGTGGTTAAACCATGTTTTACATCACAAGAGAATGAGTTGCAAGCCCCTTTTGTGTCATCTGTATACTCACTTTTCTACTCTTTTTTCTTTCGTCCTTTGGCCAAGAGATGTGGTATGATCAGACCATGTTCCTGCACGGTCAGACACGGCTATTACACAGTACACAGCAGGGGCATATTTATAAGATTATCTCAGCACAGGAACATTTTTTAACATATCCTTTCTTCATGGAACAAGTCATTTTAACTGCAGCAGTTTGACACTTACATTAGTTCAGTCACCCATGTCCTCCTCCCCATGATGCTGTAACGTGGCGCGGGGTGGTAGCTATGGGTGAAATATACGGCTCCTATGCCACGTCACGTTTCATGAAAGTAGGGGTCCTGGATGGGTGTGTGGGCTTGTGCTATGGCGGCGCTACACCCTCGCAAGCCACATGTTAGCGATAATTTTGTTTGGCCAGGAACAGATATTAAGGACGTCAATGAGGGAGACCACCAGTTCAAAATAAACTGTTTACTTAATGATAACTTTGTGGGAATTAAATACGGATAATTTTTCACACACAATTTCTATTCCTTCGCCTTGTTTAATTAGACTTCGCCGTTTCAGTCTAATTCACCAACCAGCCACGCTGATGGTTATATAAAAAGTTTCCGGTTTTCAGAAAATAGCGACCCAAGCAATTATTTTTTAATTCTGAATTTTTCGAAGCCAGTAAAATAGTAAAAAAAAATTGTAACTGTTTGGTATCCCTGTAACTATACTGAACCGGAGATGTTTACAAGTCATTTCTACAGCACAATTAATGCCATAAAAATAGCCCCCCCAAAAAAAAAAATTGGATTCAGGAGCTAAGGCAAGGTACGTGGCCCCGGCGTCTTCACCGTCAGAAGTAATCCAGGGAACAGGGCGAGCTAGGGCGCCACTTGCGTTAGGGACAGGGAAGGAGCCCCTATTCTTGGGACAACTGACAACAGAGTCGTCACAGTATCATTCAAAACTACAACCCTTTCTGCAAAAAAAACCAAGCCATCATACATCTATGTCAGTGCAAAGGCCCATGTGTTGAGTCAACTGAGTAGCTACTGGACCGGTGGCATAGGTTGGAAGTAGAATATTGACCTAGTTGGGTCAAAAACATAGGGTCAGTACCATGGACAAAATCACCATGGACAAAATCAGCAGGTAGTAAAAATATTATCAGTATAGCTGATTTTCCTGCGATTTGGGAATATCATGCCACAACGATATATTTTTTTTTTTCCATGGTTGTGACAAAAGATTTTTTTCAGGGGCATGTAAGATGGTGGTCTGATGTTCTTATTGAAAGAAATTGTTGTTGACCCTATCACACTACAGTGGAATAAATCTCTTCGTAGTTACAAGTCTCCTACAAAGCACAGGAAGCTTGGTGGTTACAAATCACAATGGAGACTCCTATTTCCCTTGTTGGTTACTGTTAACTCCTGCGATGATGATGTTTTGTTTATTGTTACTGTATAGTCTTTGCACATGATTTATGTTGGCTGAAGATTTGCTGTGTGGATTTCCCAGGGGCAAAGTGTCAGTGGTCACACATGTTCAGTAGCTCAGGGCTAGTTGTCACACATGCTCAGAAACGCAGTGTCAGTGGTCACACATGCTCAGTAACTCAGTGCAGTGGTCACACATGCTCAATATCTCAGTGCCAGTGGCCACATGCTCAGTAGATTTTTGTCAGTGGCCACAAGTGCTCAATAGCTCAGTGCTAGTGGTTACACATGCTCAATAGCTCACTGCCAGTGGACACACATGCTCAGTAGCCCAGTAAAACTATATCACCAGGATCCTCTTGTACATCTGGTGGGCTGATTTCTGCTATTGCACATGTCACCCAATAAGAATCAGTATGCTAGATAGAGATTCTTCTCTAGAAAACTGATAATGTCTAGTCCATGTGATTTATGCTTTATTTTGTGCATTTTCTATACACGGGAAAAGTTTAGATTTGATCTTTGTTTTGTAAGGAAAAAAAAAAAAACCATTTGGCTGCCAATCACGCCACCCTGCCTTTGCTGGTCTGTGACCTCAGGCCAGAGCACGCCGAAAATAAGTACATCCACCTGTATAACTGAATGCTCATCCCACTTCTAATCTCTTAGTACAAACAGCACAAATGTAATTAATGTTTGACAGAATATTGATATTCAGCGAGACTGATCTAATCCTTCAGTAAACAGTCTCTGTCATGCTTTATGATATCAGGGGGTCACGTGAGTCATATTGCCTGGAGATTGACCAAAGGTTCAACAAAAGGATTAATTTTTCCCTTATCGAGCAGTAGAGACAGCGGCACCCGAAACTGCGCCTACTCTGATGTGTCTAATAAACAAGTGAGTCATCGTACTCCTGCCCACTCCAAAACACTGGTGGGGAAACTCCTAAAAGTTAGTGACATTACTAATATATAGCCTATGTTAGTAATCTGGCATGAGGGCATGTGCTGTCACGAAAGATGGAATTCGGGTGTGCTCATTTATTTGCTGCTTTATCCACATGAACATATGTTGTGGTCTGCAATGGACAACAATCTTTGGGCCTCATTTAGTAAACCTGTTTTTTGTTGCCTATAGCAACCAATCACAGCTCTGCTTTCATTTCTTAACCTGCTTTGGTAAAATGAAAGCTGTGCTGTGATTGGTTGCTATGAGCCACAACTATAGTTTTTCTTTTAGACAGTTTTGACAAATCTGCCTTAGCCCTCCTCCTACAAGACCAACTTCTCCACCATTACAGAAGATCGACTCTCCACTCTACTCTGAAGATTACATCTCACCACCTGTGCACTTGACCCGATCCCATCCCACTTCATCCCAAACCTCACCACAGTCTTCATCCCAACCCTAACCCATCTCTTCAACCTATAACTAACAACTGGTGTTTTCCCCTCTATCTTTAAACAAGCCTCAATCACACCTGTCCTCAAAAAGCCCTCTCTTGACCCATCCTCTGTATCTACCTATCGTCCTATATCACTTCTCCCCTATGCCTGAAAACTACTGGAAAAACATGTCTATCTTGAACTGTCCTCCCACCTCTCTTCTTGCTCCTTCTTCGACCACTTACAATCTGGCTTCCGGCCGCACCACTCCACTGAAACTGCCCTAACTAAGGTCACCAATGATCTATTAACTGCCTATTAACTGCCAGGGCCAAGCAACACTACTCTGTCCTTCTCCTCCTGGACCTGTCCTCTGCCTTTGACACAGTGGACCATTCCCTATTACTACAGACCCTCTCATCTCTTGGCATCACAAACTTGGCCCTATCTTGGATCTCGCCATACCTAACAAACTGGACATTCAGCGTCTCCCACTCACACACCACCTCCTCATCTCACCCCCTATCTGTCGGAGTCCCGCAAGGTTCAGTCCTAGGGTCCCTGCTCTTCTCCATTCACACCTTTGGACTCGGACAGTTCATAGAATCTCATGGCTTTCAGTATCACCTCTATGCTGATGACACACAGATCTACATCTCTGGACCAGGTATCACCTCCCAACTAAGCAAAATCCCACAATGTCTGTCTGCTATTTCTTCCTTCTTCGCTAGATTTCTAAAACTTAATATGGATACAACAGAACTCATCATCTTTCCCCCATCTCACTCAACCCCCCCAACGAACCTATCCATTAAAGTAAATGGCTGCCCACTCTCCCCAGTCCCACAAGCTCGCTGCCTCGGGGTAATCCTTGACACTGATCTCTCCTTCAAACCACATATCCAAGCCATTTCCACTTCCTGCCAACTTCAACTCAAAAATATTTCACGGATCGGTACATTCCTCAACCAAGAATCTGCAAAAACCCTAGTCCATGCCCTCATCATCTCCCGCCTTGACTACTGCAACCTCCTGCTCTGTGGCCTCCCCTCTAACACTCTCGCACCCCTCCAATCTATTCTAAACTCTGCTGCCCGACTAATCCACCTGTATCCCCGCTATACCCCGGCCTCTCCCCTCTGTCAATCCCTGCACTGGCTCCCCATTAACCAAAGACTCCAGTTCAAAACCCTAACCATGACATACAAAGCCATCCACAACCTGTGTCCTCCATACATCTGTGACCTACTTACCTGCACACAAACTTCCGATCCTCAGAAGATCTCCTTCTCTACTCCCCTCTTATCTCCTTTTCCCACAATCGCATACAAGATTTCTCCCATGCATCCACCCTACTCTGGAACTCTGTACCACAACATATCAGACTCTCACCTACCGTGGAAACCTTCAAAAAGAACCTGAAGACTCACCTTTTCCGACAAGCCTACACCCTGCAGTAACCACCGATCCACCAAACCACTGCACGACCAGCTCTATCCTCGCCTACTGTATCCTCACCCATCCCTTGTAGATTGTGAGCCCTCATGGGCTGGGTCCTCTCCCCTCCTGTACCAGTCGTGACTTTTATTGTTTAGGATTACTGTACTTGTTTTTATTATTAACCCACATAAAGAAAAAATTGCACATAGAGGATCAAAAATATCATAAAAAAATTTATTTTATTGAACACCTTAGTATTAAAAACCAATAACTATAACAATCATTCGTGATTCTGAGACAGTGAAGACTACCAAAAGGAACCACAGGTCAGAGGCAAAGACATAAGTATTAATTCCAGTTACCAAAACAACCATATTAGGTCATTGTAGGATAAAGTAACTCCGATGGTGAATATCACCAAATAGTGTAGAGGCTGGAGGGGTAACTAAAAGATATAGTAAACCATAATGACCTCAGACCTGCAGTGCCACGACCCCCTACGCACGTTTCGGCTTGTGTGCCTTCTTCCGAGGGAGTGGCATCGTCAGGTCCTGAAAGGGTTCAATACTCAGGCCAACCAATCAAATCATAGCACCAAAGATGAAAAAATTGTTTTTATTATGTATACCCCTTCTCACATGTAAAGCGCCATGGAATAAATGTCGCTATAGCAATAAATAATAATAATAATAATAGTCGTATTTCACACTACTAGTTAAAAGGGCTGAGAAATAATCAGTGTTATGTAGGAAGATACCAGCCACAGGCCACGAGTCACTCCCGGTCTCATCCTCTTATCAGCCTTAAGCTGTAAATGTGTAACCGGTACTACAATATGACATGTCCTGTTTCAGCCCCAAACTAACATCTGTTAGGAGTTCAGACACAGCAGCAATATACAATGTATATCATATAAGTCAGTGATGTGTAAGTGTCTGCAGATGACGACCAGGATTTAATCACTGGAACAGTATAATCCAGCACTAATCAATTTAAAGGGGATGTCCACTACTATGGCAAAATGTCTGTGAATACTATAGACCCCAGAGTAAAATAAAAATAACATATACTCACCCCCTGCACCAGCGCCGCTCTAGTAATGTCATCTCCTTGGGGCTTGAGTGACGTTGTTATGACACATAAACCCTGCAGCCAGTCAGCGGTCCCTAATGTGCTGCAGTTCTCACACTTCCTTGGGACATCCAAGGTTTGACTGTAGGAAGTGTGAATGAAGCAGCCCATTGGCGACCACTGACTGGCGGCATGCATTACAATGTCAATCGAGCCATGGAAGATCCAAGGTCGACATCGCTGGAACTGGGCTGGTGCAGGAGATGAGTATATGATATTTTTATTTATATAGTATTTAGGATGGGGTTTTCAAAGTAGTGGACAACCCCTTTAACAAGTGGGTGATCCATTTGTAGACATCAATTTTATAATCTTGATCTACATGTAATAAAACTCAAGTTATATTGTATAATCTAGTTTAGGACTCATGCACGACTGTATTTGGGATCTTTAGCTCCGGCTTTTAGTGGAGGATATGGTCACCTTATGAAATTACTTATGGCAGAATATGGAATTTTGGGGATTATATGAATTTTGGATTTATAGTGCACTCTGCACACATCTTCATGTAAAGACTTAAACAGGTACTCGCATCTCATAGAGCGATAGCATATGATTGGAGTGGATCTGACCTTTGGGACCCAAAATGATCCTGAAAATGGAGGGCTAATTGAACTGAATGAGACTATACTGCAGTTGTCTGTTCAAATGTCTGGAGGGCCCACAGCACTCAGGTTGATTGGGTCATGAAGGCTGCCCTCACCACCATCAGGAAGTGATAGAATATCCTATGTAATATTTTAGTAGTGTTAACTTTATAAGATATTCCGGGAATGAAGAAGAGAGAAAGAGAGAGAGAGATAAGAGAGATAGATTGGCATAACAGAGTGCTAAAAATACATACTTTGTCTACAGTGACATCTGCGGTGACATACACTGCGAATTTAAATAAATATATAATGCATAATATACATATTATTATTCTGTTTTGGTTATTGATACACATTGTGTGCACAGGGATTCTCCACTCTTGCAATTGCTAAAATATCCTGGAGGCCCAGAAGTACAAGGTGTTCAGTGCTCAGAGACATGGCCGAGGTAAGGAGGCCAAAACCGACCACCACTGAGCAAGACACAGAAGGTGAAAAGTCAAGACTGGGCCAAGAAATATCTGAAGACAAATTTTTCAAAGATGTTATGGACTGATGAGATGAGAATGACTTGACGAACCAGATGGATGGGCCTGTGGTTGGATCAGTAATGGGCACAGACCTCCACTTCAGCTCAGAAGCCAGCAATGTGGAGGTGGGGACTGCTATCGGCTGGTGTTATTAAAGACAAACCAGTTGGATGAACATAAAATCAACTCCCAAAGCTACTGCCAGTTTTTAGAAGACACTTTCGTCAAGTTGTGGTACAGAAAACAGTCGGCATCTTTCAAAAAAACTAGGATTTTTATACAGGACAATGCTGCATCACAGCATCGAAGTCTCCACTGCTCGGCTGCTAGTAAAGGCCTTAGAGATGAAATAATAATGAGACGGCCCCTTCGTCACCTGACTTAACCCTATAGAGAACTTGTGGCGGGTCATTCTTACATGGGAGATTTACAGTGAGAACAGTCACCTCTCTGATCAGGGTCCGGGAGTCTGGGGTTGGTGCTGCCCAAAAAG
This sequence comes from Ranitomeya variabilis, assembly GCF_051348905.1. Lineage (NCBI taxonomy): Eukaryota > Metazoa > Chordata > Amphibia > Anura > Dendrobatidae > Ranitomeya > Ranitomeya variabilis. Next base: position 993,907,954 of record NC_135233.1, on the reverse strand, counting down.
TTGATCATCAACAGATTATGAAACCGACAGACTCCATGGATGGAGCTTATGGCTGTTATTAATAAGAAGGGCGGCTATATTGGTCACTGATATATTTTTTTAAAGCTCAGAAAAGTATTTTTGCACATTTCTAGTAGTTTGTTTATTATTCCTACTATAGCGGATGAAAATAAACAAGCAATTGGGAAGGGAAAATTTTAGTTCTGCACACATAGATATTCTCCTAAGAAAGACAAAACCGCACTGTTCCTTTCTTAAATATTCAGGTTTCAGGTTTATTAACTCTATGGATTGATTGTTGGCACTGTAGATGTTCAATAATAAAAAAATTACAGTGGCTCAGTGGTCAGCACTGTTCCCTTACAACTTTGGGGTCCTAGGTTCAGTTCCATTCTAACAGGGATAAAAGTGTCCCTGCCGATTATTGCAGGTCCTAGAGCTCTGCCCCCCACTGATCCATAAATTATCACTTATCCTGTAGATCAGGCAAGTATAATGGTTTAGTGGTTAGTGCCATACACTTGCAGTCCTTGATTCAAATCCCACTAAAGACGACACCTGCTAGAAGTTTACGTGGGTTCTCTCCGGGTTCTCCGGTTTCCTCCCACACTCCAAAGACATACTGATAGGGGATCTAGATTGTGAGCCCCAATGGGGAGAGTGATGGTGATGTCTGTAAAGTGCTGTGGAATTATTGGCGCTATATAAGTGAGTAAAATAAATAATCTTCAATAATACAAATTGGCTAAATATTGTGCACACAGTATGCATCTTTTTGCAACAATCAACTGCATTATATGCCATGGCTGCTTTGTGTATATGTAAAATAGAAAACAATGGGATACTTAACACAATAAATAATTATCATATCATATCACAGGATACTTAATAAAGTAGATAGATAGATAGATAGATAGATAGATAGATAGATAGATAGATAGATAGATAGATAGATAGATATAGATAGATAATAGATATGATAGATAGATACTGTAGATAGATAGATAGATAATAGATACGATAGATAAGAAAGATAGATAATAGATAGATAGATATATAATGTAGATAGATACTGTAGGTAGATAGATAGAAAGATAGATAGATACTGTAGATGGATAGATAGATAGATACTGTAGATAGATAGATAATAGATAGATACGATAGATAGATAGATAGATAGATAGATAGATAGATAAATAGATACTGTAGATGGATAGATAGATACTGTAGATAGATAGATACTGTAGATAGATAATAGATAGATACTGTAGATAGATAGGTAATAGATAGATACTGTAGATAGATAATCGATAGATAGATAATAGATAGATACTGTAGATAGATAGATAGATAGATAGATAGATAGATAGATAGATAGATAGATAAATAGATGGATAGAATACATTTGGCAGCATGGTGGCTCAGTGGTTAGCACTGCAGCCTTGCAGCACTGTGGTCCTGGTTCAGATTCCACCAAGGACAACATCTACAAGGATTTGTAGGTTCTCCCTTTTGTTGTATCTGGTTTCTTCACACACTCCGAAGACATACTGATAGGGAATTTAGATTGTGAGACACAGTGGGGAAAGTGATGGTAAAGTGCTCTGGAAGGTAATGATGCTACATAAGAAAATTAAATTACATAACCCTTCATCAGGAATGGATAGTATACATTTGTCTGTAATAATGTATCCTAACTTTACCCATTTAAATTGAATGTTTCCATTTATCACCATCTAGTGGTCATTACTAATAATGCAACTTTTTAATTTTATTTCTTGGGAGGAAATGTACAACATATGATAAGGGATTTGATTTCGCTATTTAGTGCTTTTATGTTAATTGCTAGGAAAAACAACTGTGCTCAGCAAGTCTAAAGGTTCTCTCTACTTTTGCCAACAGGAGCATATGATATTAATAATATTATATTAGGTTTGTTTGTAATATGTTACCATGGAGATGCGAAGTTCTTCATAGGAGCTGTAGACACAGAACAATTTATTTAAAAGTATTAGTAAGTTACTTTATGTTTCAGATGCATTTGGGCAATGATCATTATACACCTAGCCTGCAAGGCGGCATCCTCTACATATAGAGGACAGAAGGTTAATGCTATGTGCCCACGGTCAGGATATAGCAGCGTTTTGGACACAGTGTATTTTCACTGCATCCAATATTCTGCATTCTAATCACGCAGGTAAATCCACGTGTGTTCAGTGAACCATGCAGATCTGCTGCACCTATTGAATGGCTATGGGTGAGACTGGCATCTCCGCTGCAGATAATTGACATTCTGGGGTTCGTATACCCGCACTGCGGGTGAGTTTATGCAGGGTCATATAGAAGCACAGTGGGCATGGGGTTTCTATAAATCCATCCACTGTGCTTGTAATGTAGAACGCAGCGTTTTTAACGCAGTGCAGGTGATCTGCATCCAAAACGCTGCTATTCCGGATCATGGGCACGTACCCTTAATCATAACCACACAAGGGGATTCTTTACTGTAAGAGCAGTGAGACTATGGAACTCTCTGCCGTATGATGTTGTAATGGTTGGATGTCTTTCTTGAAAAAGAAAGTGGAGTCGGTAAGGAATTCTTCCCCTAATGTGGAGCAATTAGCATCTGTCTCTCGGAGTTTCTGCCTTCCTCTGGATCCACATGTAAGACTACAGGTTGAACTCAATGGACTTCTTGAACCTTAAAAACTATGAAACTACGAATAAATTTGAAGCAAAAGTACACGTCTATTAATTCTGTATATAAAATGTAAATCTAACTTGCAATTATGGGGAAATGTGTATGATATTCATTTGTTTCATGTTTAGTGATGAATGAACTCTAAGCTTTAGGGGCCAGATATCACTGGAAAGGTGTACTGAAAAGCTAAAACATTAATAACGTCTATTTTGAAGGAATGCCTGGTTCGGATAATTCACTCTTCTCTTTAGTAGTGCCATTTGTTTCATTCCAGCTTAGATGCATCCATACATTTTGACCCCTTTCATAATGGGCAGCAACATGTTAGGGCATGTTAGGTTAGGCTATGGGTTGAACTAGATGGACTTAAAGTCTTCCTTCAACCTTAATAACTATGTAACTATGTAATATCATCTCAGGCCCACACATGCTCTCTTGTGTAGACAGGAGGTCATGTTCAGACTTCCTGTGAAGTTACCTATCAAATTCTTCCTGGAAGCATTTCGATACCTTATTTCCCCAACCAGTTCCACCTATTTGCATGTTCCATGCAGATGGAGATATAAGTTTTGCTTTATATAACAATGCATTGATAAAATGGTTTGTCTAAACACTGATTAGCTGAATTAATAACATTTTTCCTGACTCATACTAACTGTCCATAAATTTAAGTACTGTATGCCAAATCTCATGAGTATTTCTAAAGGATACAGCTTTGCACTATCAAACACTGACAGGGAAAAACTTATCACAAGCAGAAGGCAGGTGAGAAAAAAATTGATGCTTCATCACATAGGATACACTAAAACTCTGCAATATATACCTGGAGACAGCAGCTCTGTGTTACTGCTCTATTCATTTGATGACATTAGATAGTAGTAAAAAAAAAAAATGTGACGAGACTGCCCCATCTGGAAAGCCAGAGGCATCATGGGAAATGTAGTCTTGCTTTGGAGAACCAAATCAGAGAGTAAGACAGAATCAAGATGTCAAACAACCCAGAAATGGCCCATCAAATAAAAAGGTAGACAAAAGAGATAACTTACCCATACTCACTCCCTCCATTATTTTGTTAGTAATCACCTATGCAGCACAATATATGCATATAAAAATGCTGGCATGCTGATTTAAGAAAATTATTTTCACCTTTAGGCTGTTAATTCAAGCAATTCTGATATCTAACCTCTGCAGTAGTAAGTTTGACAATTGCAAAAATGACCATTACAACAACAAAAAATGCATTGCTTGTGTTCTGCTCACATCTGCAAATGTGAACACATCATGAAGTTCATTTCCATATTCTAACACTATTTTAGAGGCAACATCCCATGTATTAATTCTATAATATATCTTTCTAGTGGTGGGAGCCCTGCTTTTCTGATACAGAGTTACAAATTTCGGCATAAGAATAAACCTCTAAACATAAAAGAAAAAAAAACATCACAGTCTCCAAGGCAGGCAGGGCTACTTACACATAGCATATGGCACATAACAATAATCACTATCATTTATATCAGTTAATAATGCCTTTTGTTTGTCATGTAGATGGCTATTTTATATAAAATATAAACAGTGATATGATTGATTATGCAAATGTCCTCAAATGTTGTCTAATTTTGTATATTCAGCTCCTATGTGTACATACAGACCTATGTGTCGCCATGGCAGCAGACTACAAACAACCTTGTGCGTAGTCAGGTCCTACAGTCATATGCTATTCTCTTCTATCTGACCCTCCTGTTTTGTTAACCTACAGAAGTAAGTATCATATTTATTGGTGAGCATGGTGGCTTAGGGGTTCGAACTGTTACTTTGCAGCACTGGGGTCCTTGGGTACAAATTCCACCAAGGGTAATATCAGTAAGGAGTTTTTTTCTGTACTCCCCATGTTTGCTTGGGTTTCCTCCCAGACCCCAATGGCATACTGATAACGAATGCAGATTGTGAGCCCCAATGGGGATAGCAATGTCTGTAACGCGCTGTGGAATAGGATGGCGATATATAAGCAATGCATGATAAATATTTACCTTTCTGTAGCCATAGACTGTGATCAGGGTTTGATTCTAGTGTATAGGAGTCACATAGGTTTGTATAAGAGCTATATACACGAGATAAATGTAGCTGAATCTGCTAAATTGACAGAGTATCGTATTATTTTTTTTTTTTTCTCTTCATCATTTTTTCTCTTTTTTAATGCTATTTATCATATACAATGTCTGTCTTCTTTACGCTGTGCCAGGTCTACGCTCTTCCCTCCCATGCTCCGTTCACTGTTTAAAAGCCATTTCTATTCATCAGAGGAGAAATAGTGGAACGTAAACTTGCTATTTGTAGATATTTCCACATATTCCAATCCCTCTAAGATACAAGAAGTAGGAAGTTACAATAAATCTGTAACATTAAATGAACTTCTTCTACCTGTGTTTGACTCCGGCATCTTTAAGATGTGTGAAATTTATTCATAGCTTTTGATAAATATTTTAGTCGCGTTAATAAAACATCTGCTGATAAATATTTCACCTTTATTAGGTGCGAAGTTGTAAACAGAACATTAATGATTCCACAGTGAGAGGCAAAACTTTCACAGTTTTAGCAACTTGTTTGTATAAGTTTTCCTTTCTGGAAGGATCATTTAAAGGGGTTTTGCATTTTTATATAGGTGGTTGAAATGTAATTAGAGAGAAGAAAATGCTGAGGCTTGTATTTATATCTATTACTTTTCTTCAGTTCTCTTGACTATCTAGAGAAACATTGAAAAGGAGTCATTTAGACGGGTAATCCTCCTCGAGTGAATGGCCAGTAAGCACAGAATGTGATGGAACTGGAAATCTGTCAGAGGAACTGTAGTCTGGATTGGAAGGAGGTCATCTCAAAGAGGTGGTCTTTGGAAGAGGTATATTATTGTTGTGTACCGTCTAGTTATCCTTAGATACAGCTGTCAGAAACAGAAGCTAGGTGCAAGAGCTGCCTAGATCAGAGGTTTGCTCTACTTCTACAGCAGAGGGTTGGAAAGAAAGACAAAGAGAGAGAATAAGAAGGAGGTTGAGAAGGAAGACAAATGGAGCTATAGAGGGGAGAGAACATGAAGAGAGACAGACAGGTATGCAAAAGCCAAGGAAAGATTGAAGAGGAGGGAGAGACAGTAAGACAGTAGAGGGAGAGTAGAAATGGTAGACAGAAGGGAAGTAAAGAGTGATGATGAGCGAGAGTACAGAAGAAGAGGGAGAGGGACTCAGAGAGAAAGGTAAAAAAGTGGAGCATAAAAAGAATGGGAGAATGAAAATTAGAAGAAAGAGGGAACGAGAGAGAGAGGGTTAATGAGAGAAAGGAGAATGATAAGTGAAATATGGGGAATAAAAGGGGCAGGGGGAGTCAAGGGAGACAAAGAGTGAATAACAGAAAAAAAAGAGAAAGAAAGAAAGAAAGAAAGAAAGAAAGAAAGAAAGAAAGAAAGAAAGAAAGAAAAAGAAAGAAAGAAAGAAAGAAAAAGAAAGAGAGAGAGAAAGAAAAAGAGAAAAAGAAAGAAAGGGTGAAAGAAAGAGAGAGAAAAAGAAAGAAAGAAAGAAAGAAAGAAAGAAAGAAAGAAAGAAAGAAAGAAAGAAAGAAAGAAAGAAAGAAAGAAAGAGCGCGAGAGAGAAAGAAAGAAATGTAAGGGAGGGAAAATGCTTGGTGGTAGAAGAAAAGAGAATGAAAGCCGAGACAGGTATGGGATGGTAGCGGCAGAGAAAGGAAGTGAAAGTGTGTGTTATATTTGTCCATGTTTCTGTCTATGGGGAGAAGAGAGTCCTGTGACCTCAATTCCGTGATTCATGATGGCTGCCATCCCCATAGAATTCAGTGGAGAGCTGTCGGCACTTGCATGCAGCCTCTCAGTTTAAGCTATTAGGAGATACAGAAAGGACTAATCATGCAGATATTGGGACAGTAAAAGGGTTATATACACAAGGTACTATGGAGAAAAGCTGCCATAACTCAGTAGTTAGGCGACTCATCAACAGATCGATGTTTCTATGGTGCATTCTAGGATATGTGACTTACATGGCTCAGATAGCACAGATATATTAAACTTGCCAGCTAACAATACTTACGCGGTAAACTGAAGAGAGACGAGAACTTCTTGCATTGTACGGAGCCCGTAGAGGTGCCTACACAATGCATCCATAGCCCTTCAAATATGGACGTGGAGGTAATGATAGTACCGCTGCTACTGGAGGTTCTCCATTTAAGGGACACGGTGGACACGAGGGTACAAGTCATCCCCCCCATAGCAAGTAACATAGCACAGACCTGGTAAGGAGTCTTACTCATGATGGAGTTGTGGAAATCCTGGGATCCTAAACATACATACACCAAGAATCATTATCCCATTCTTAATACAATTATTATTATATAACTATCCCTTATAACATGAAATCAGTAAGTTATGTAACTGTAGGAGTAACCGGATAATAATGTGAGTAGGACTCTGTGCACAGTAATATTTTTTTGATTTTAGTGTTCAAGCAATGCTTGCTGCCACAAATACGAGAACACCAGTGTAACCTGACAGACCCTCGCTTATGCCAGTCCTTATTACGGGGATGTTATAACTTTAATTCAATCTATGTAAAAAACATACGCACATTATATGACATGTCAGCAAAGTTGACCACTAAGACCGTGCAGTAAAGGGTGTCAGCAGATTCAAAGGATCCTCAATAGAATTAATGTTGAAAAACTAGCTTTAGTGTACTGGTTGTTTAATGTGAAGATCCTCTAGAGAGTCTATATAATTATCCAGTGCGTTAATATTCGGACTCACCTTTTAAATTGCAGCTTTTCTATGTATTGTCCACTATGGTCAGAAGGACTTTGCTACTCTCCAGCAGCTCCGGGAAATCTGCTGCGGTCACAATTTGTTTTGCCTCAAAAGGCGGCCTGGGGTTAAACATCAGAGACCTCAATGTCAGTTTACTTTACAGTTACACTCCACATACTACCTAAATAGCACAGCTCAAGCCCTATGTTGCAATGCCAGTCAATACGATGTCAGGATTATAAATATGCCCAAAACGTAAGGGTAAAGAACTATGCCCATACAAATGTACACATATGATTGTGACAGGTGGAAATGGGGAGATGAACACACAGCTGCGTACAACCCCTGCCAAAAATTATGGAATTACCGGCCCTGGAGGATGTTGATTCAGTTGTTTAATTTTGTAGAAAAAAAGCAGATCACAGACATGGCACAAAACTAAAGTCATTTCAAATGGCAACTTTCTGGCTTTAAGAAACACTAAAAGAAATCAAGAACAAAAAATGTGGTAGTCAGTAATGGTTACTTTTTTTAACCAAGAATAGGGGAAAAAATTATATAATCACTCAATTCTGAAGAACAAATTATGGAATCGCCCTGTAAATTTTCATACCCAAAAATAACACTTGCATCAAATTAGATCTGCTCTAGTCTGCATCTAAAAAGGAGTGATCACACCTTGGAGAGCCGTTGCACCAAGTGGACTGACATGAATCATGGCTCCAACACGAGAGATGTCAATTGAAACAAAGGAGAAGATCATCAAACTCTTAAAAGAGAGTAAATCATCACGCAATGTTGCAAAAGATGTTGGTTGTTCACAGTCAGCTGTGTCTAAAATGTGGACCAAATACAAACAACATGGGAAGGTTGTTAAAGGCAAACACACTGGTAGACCAAGGAAGACATGAAAGCGTCAAGACCAGAAACTTAAAGCAATATGTCTCAAAAACAGGAAATGCACAACAAAACAAATGAGGAACGAATGGGTGGAAACTGGAGTCAACGTCTGTGACCGAACTGTAAGAAACTGCCTAAAGGAAATGGGATTTACATACAGAAAAGCTAAATGAAAGCCATCATTAACACCTAAACAGAAAAAAACAAGGTTACAATGGGCTAAGGAAAAGCAATCGTGGACTGTGGATGACTGGATAAAAGTCATATTCAGTGATGAACAACAATCTGCATTGGGCAAGGTGATGATGCTGGAACTTTTGTTTGGTGCCATTCCAGTGAGATTTATAAAGATGACTGCCTGAAGAGAACATGCAAATTTCCACAGTCAATGATGATCTGGGGCTGCATGTCAGGTGAAGGCACTGGGGAGATGGCTGTCATTACATCTTCAATAAATGCACAAGTCTATGTTGATATTTTGGACACTTTTTTTATCCCATCAGTTGAAAGGATGTTTGGGGATGATGAAATCATTTTTCAAGATGATAATGCATCCTGCCATAGAGCAAAAACTGTGAAAACATTCCTTGAAAAAAGACACATAAGGTCAATGTCATGGCCTGCAAATAGTCCGGATCTCAGTCCAATTGAAAATCTTTGGTGGAAGTTGAAGAAAATGGTCCGTGACAAGGCTCCAACCTGCACAGCTGATCTGGCAACAGCAATCAGAGAAAGTTGGAGCCAGATTGATGAAGAGTACTGTTTGACACTCAGTAAGTCCATGCCTCAGAGACTGCAAGCTGTTATAAAAGCCAGAAGTGGAGCAACAAAATACTAGTGATGTTTTGGAGTGTTTTTGTTTGTTTTTCATGAATCCATAATTTTTTCCTCAGAATTGAGTGATTCCGTAGTTTATCCCCCTATGCTTGGTTAAAAAAAAAGTAACCATTACTGACTACCACATTTTTTGTTCTTCATTTCTTTTAGTTTTTCTTAGTTGCCATACACATACGGCTCCGCTCCATACACTTCGTACACATTCAGCTCCGCTCTGTACACCTCGTACACATTCAGCTCTGCTCCATACACCTCGTACCTTGAAAAAGGAGACCGAAACGCGCGTCGGGGCGCACGTGGCACCACGGGTATTGGCAGTACCTCCACCGCACCTTCCATAGGTATTTACCGGGCAAATTGCAATATGTTATGGAGTTCTCCAGTTTAGCTGGATATACCCTGGATACCACCCCTGGATATAAACTGGTAATAAATATAGATATATATTTTCCACTCTATTGCCATACAAATCCTGTGACTGTGCACCTGTATGGGTGATAGTGTGTAGTGGGTATGTTTCAGCCCCCCTTGTTGCATCATGGTTATATGCTTGTTATTTTTTATCTTTGAATAAACTTTATAACTTTTAAACGTAATATGGCCTTTTGATCATCGCTTTTTTGAGCTTCTACCTCGTACACATTCAGCTCCGCTCCATACACCTCGTACACATTCAGCTCCGCTCCATACACCTCGGACACACATTTAGCTCCGCTCCATACACCTCGTACACATTTAGCTCTGCTCCATACACCTCGTACACATTCAGCTCTGCTCCATACACCTCGTACACATTCAGCTCTGCTCCGTACACCTCTTACACATTCAGCTCCGCTCCATACACCTCGTACACATTCAGCTCCGCTCCATACACCTCGTACACACTCGGCTTCTCTCCATACACCTCGTACACTCAGCTCCGCTCCATACACCTCGTACACACTCAGCTGCGCTCCATACACCTCGTACACACACGGCTCCGCTCCATACACCTCGTACACATTTAGCTTCGCTCCATACACCTCATACACACACGGCTCCGCTCCGTACACCTCGTACATTCAACTCCGCTCCGTACACCTCGTACACATTCAGCTCCGCTCCATACACCTTGTACACATTCAGCTCCGCTCCATACACCTCATACACACACAGCTCCTCTCCATACACCTCATACACAGTTTGCTACATCCACATTGTAAACACCTCCTGACCCCACACAAGGCAGCTACTTACCTCATCCAGCAGCACCATGGCAAGTTGGCAACCTCACAGCCGAGTCCTGCAATCCACGGAGGTCCCGATCATGTGACCCCCTGAGGCAGGGCTAGTTATGTGAGATGGGCGGGACAAACTAGCCACACACACACCCGCACTCCCACCCAGGGGAGTTGTTAAAAGGTATATAATGTGACCAGGGTGTGGGTAACATGTTCCTCTGTGGTTCCAGTGTTTGGATCTGAAGGGTCCAAGTACAAGGTCCTGGAAGCCTGTGAACAGCACGTGGTGGGGCTTTGGACTTGGTGGCCTGGGGTGCTGGACTAAGGTCCTGAATAGCACCCGGACAGGCCACATGCCTGTGTGTTGGGAGGTCCTGGGAGTAGGACCGGATCCCTGAGAAGCGCACAGTGAAACTGTTGGGGAAGCTACTGTCCTTCGGTGGGACTGGACTGACTAATGTGTGCCGCCCAGGCAAGTTGGTGATCCCCGTGAGGCAGCTTTCCCGGAAGAGAGGACTGACAAGGAGTCAGCAGGTGGAGCAGGAGCTCCCGTAAGGTACCTCAATAGACTGTTGGTGCTTATGGTGTTCCATGAACTGTGTGGTAACCCACGGCAACTGGTCAGAAGAGGACCAGCATGTTTAGTTGCCGCAGTCTTAATGTGATGTCCTGATGCAATGTGTAATGGACTGTTCATGATATGGTTTATGAGTCTTTAATAAACCAAATAGACTGTTTTGTGTGAAAAACCGTGCCCGTGTGCCTGATAATTGCGGCCAAGCGAGTATTCCCCAATACGCTAGCAAGTGCAATCTTACACATGATATTTATTCCATTTGTCGAACACCATAAAAAAATAAATAAAACACTTGCCAAGAATGTAGCTCTTTTCGTCATAGAGACTTACCAAAAAGTGAATGAAAAGGCCCCCCAAAGCACTTAGATAGGGGGACACATAGAGGCACAGGCCCAGTCATTGTATTTTAATTACTGTTGATTTTTTGTACCCCTCTTCCCCCTATATTCCTCCATATTGGTCTCTCCCACTCCCCCCTCTTCTCTATTACTATTTTGATTTGAATGGTACTTACCTATCTTTGAGGTCATCCACAGGTCACCAGCAACTACCAGGAAAAAGTGCGAGAAGGGTGCAGTGAAATATGTATATGATTGGCCAGCAGTTAACTAGCATCTGTCCTTAGGCTGCAGGTCTCACCAAGGTGAAAATATGTTACCCTGAGAAAAGGCTGGTTGCAGACGTTGCAGACCACAGTGGGCCTTCCTGGGAAGACACAGAATTGGAAACATTTCACACCTCTGATGCCTTGAAGGCAGAGGCCAAAAGGGACCTAGTGCAGCCTGACAATTTCTATGTACTATGGGAAAGAAAATCTAAGACAGGAACCTTTAGAAATAATGTATTCATTGGTAAAGTAGCCATGGTCAAGTCACAAACCAGGACTTAAAATATTAACATGAGAGGCTGGTCTAAAAATCTGATCTCCAGGTTAAATCTATAAATTAGGCCTTTAATCATTGAAGGTTGTCACAGACTGAGGGACAGTCATCCCCCCAGGGAGCAGAAAGCAGACTACAAAGTTCAGATATTTCTGTAAGTTTTCTCCCTTTTATTTTTAAAACTGTTTTGCATATTTGCATGTCACTTTTTATTTCCATATTTTATATCCTTTTATTGTAAGTACTGTACCTTTTTCTATTAAAGCTTTAAACTTTAACAAGTTTGAACCTTGTATGCTCTAAAAAATCCATAGCCTTAGAGTGTGTCACCCGGGTAATTGGCATATAGTAGTAATATTTCCGGGACTCATCGGCCTTGTGTTGGGTGAGTGGTGGCAGCGTGTATGAGCAGGTGTGTGGACTGGGTTGGTGTGTGATTTATGCTCCCTCTGCATCATAGGACAGAGGTGAATGCTGGACTGAGTAAGATTAACCCTTGCAGGCGCAACCCCAAGTCACATGCTGAGAAGAGGGTACTTGACGAATTGGTGGCAGCAAGTGGAATAGAATTATTTCTATTATAGCATTAGTGCATGGTTTAAGCAATTATTTCCTGTAATAAAGAATTGGTATCCTTGCGAGGAGTGCACCAGTTCTACAAGGTTCAATTCAGTGCTTACTTAGACATACTTGCAAAGTTTCTCTTTCCCGTTTTTCTTTTCTATCTTTTATTTGGCAATGGCTGTTCATCTATATGGCAGCCCAGTACAAGAAGCAGAGCAAAGACACTCTGCCCGACCTCTGTGAACAGAGAGGAATAGATTTGGCCGACAAATCCAAGGAACTGCTGATACACGCTTTGGTTGAGCAGGACATAGAGCAAAATACTGAAGAGTCTGGGCAAGAAGAGAGTCCATCTCGGAGAGACCCCGCAATGCCAGCTCTTACACCGAAGATACCTTCTGGAGTTGCCAGCAATGCCAGTGTTAAGGAGCATATGGACTTTACAAATGGCCTTACAACAGCTGGGAACAAATGATCCAATCTGCGCCTGCAGCTTACTCTACAGTACCGAGAGACTGCAGAACACTTAGACAGGGATGAAAGCACGGCTGCGGAACGGCGGGAGGAAAGAGCTTTCAAGCCTTAGCTGGCTCAAATAGAAAGAGGTAACATCCCACAGCTGACCTCCTTCCAGGACATAAATCCAAGGAAACCACATCTGGAAAACTTCCCTGTGATGGAGAAGGACACGGATTAGATACTTTCCTATGGGGGTTTGAAAAAACCTGCAGGCAATACAATCTGTCCAGTGAGCCGTGGGCGCAGTATTTACCCCAGGGTTTAGAGGCAAAGCTCTGGAAATTTTTGCTGGCTTCCGACCAGAGCTAGATGGAAACTATGAGGCCATAAAAGAGGCCCTGATCAGGAAATACAACCTAACCCCAGAAATGTATCGGAGAAAGTTCCAGAACCTACAACATGGATCAACTGACAGCTATGCGGATGTCGTGAGTACCTTGAGGACCACGTTCCACTAATGGATCAGGGGACTTTCTGTTAACAGTTTTGAGGACTTAATGGATTTTATGGTCAAGGATCAATTTCTTAATATGTGCCACACGGATGTACAACAATTTGTGTGTGATTGAGAGCCACAAACTGCGGATCAAGCTGCAAAGATTGCTGACTGCTATGTGGCTAACAGGATGCCTGAGGTGCGGAAGCCATTGGGACTCAGCTGGAAGGGAGGTAAGCCAAACGGGGACCCTTCTCCCTCTGCCGACCGATCACCAGTGCTGTCCAAACCCACCTCTTATGGGGTCCCGGGGAATAGACATTCTTTAGGCGATGCACGCCGGTGCTTCTCTTGCAGCAAAGTGGGACACGTCAGCGCAGTCTGCCCTGATAGGGAGAAATGCCCATCTACAACCACAAAACCATCTGGGTCCCCACCGTCTGTCCTCTTTGTGGCCGGCTCTGATGCGAGGACCAATGAGAACTGTCAATTTGTCACTGTTGGCAATAAAGTCACCATTGGTCTCAGAGACACTGGGGCCGAGGTGACTCTGGTGCGCCCAGCAATGGTAAACCCTGCTGAAATCATACCAGGAAGGACTATGTCTATAACCGGGATTGGAGGGGTCAGCCCTACCGTGCCCATGGCCCATGTGTACCTGGACTGGGGAGCAGGGAAAGGATTGAGAGAAGTGGGAGTATCAGAGGCTATTCCCACCAATGTGTTGGCGTCCCACTATATCCCTCCCTTGCAAGTAAATGCTACAGAGACGGTGGAAGCAAGTGACCCACCTGAGATCCCGTGAGAGGAGGGAAAATGTACCACTGCACAGGACTGTACGTATGTGGCAACTGTGACCCGGAGTCAGGCTGCGGCTCAGACTCAACCCCAGAGACCAGAGCATAAGTCTCAGACAGAACTGCCAGAACAGGAGGCCCATACTGTGGCCCCGGAGCCTCCTCACATGGCAGACCCACCAAGCTCCCTGATAACCGACACTGTAGACTCAGCTTCAGACCAGGGCCTGGCAATCACACTAGGCCAGGGCCTACAGTCTGACAGTCAGTGCTTCCAGGAAGCCCTGTGGACAGATGTCAGTCTGGAGAAGCTCAGATGTCTTGCAGACCGACCCCCTACGGCTTCTAACAAAGAGAGAATATACTGGGACCAGGACAGACTGTATAAAGAGACTCTCCCCACGGATACTACAGAACCTTGGGACTGTGAAAAGCGGCTGGTCGTTCCTTATTCATTTAGGGAACAATTATTGAGAAATGCTCATGAAATTCCTCTGGCTGGACACCTTGGAATACAAAAGACTAAAGCTCGACTGACACATAACTTCTATTGGCCCAAGATGAGGACAAATATTGCCATTTACTGTCGATCCTGCGTAGTTTGTCAGAGAGTTGGAAAATCTGGGAATATACAGAAAGCCCCATTGATACCACTGCCAGTGATCGATGAACTTTTCCAACAAGTGGCTGTGGATATCATAGGGCCACTTGCAATCCCTAGCAGCTCTGGCAAAAAGTTCATCCTCAGTGGTGGACTATGCTACACGATACCCGGAAGCTGTGGCACTGTCCTCCATCCGAGCAGACAAAGTGGTGGATGCCTTACTGTTTTCTCGAGTGAGTTTCCCCAGGGAAATGTTAACCGATCAGGGAACCCAATTCATGTCCAGTCTTATGGAAAGCCTCTGTGAAAAAATACAAGTACAGCATTTTGTGGCCAGCGCCTATCATCCCCAAACCAATGGACTCTGCGAGCATTTTAATGGGACAAACAAAGGTTGAAAATGCTGGTGGAGACTGAAGGGAGAGACTGGGAGTGGAACCTCCCCATCTGTTGTTTGCATACAGAGAGGTACCCCAGGCATCTACAGGATTGTCCCCCTTTGAACTGGTTTATTGGAGGAGGGTCAGGGGGCCACTTGATTTGATTAAGGACTGTTGGGAGGGCGACCCCAAAACTATGGGAGTCTCAGTGGTTGAATATGTACTGCGACTCAGAGAAAGAATGCAAAAATTGAGCAACCTTGCCCATGAGAACGTGACCCAGCCCCAAATTAACCAGAAGGTCTGGTATGACCGTAATGCCAGACTGAAGGCCTATGAGGAGGGGCAGAAGGTTTGGGTGTTGGTCCCTATTAGTGATGAGCGAGTATACTCGTTGCTCTGGTTTTCCAGAGCATGCTCGGGTGATCTCCGAGTATTTGTGACTGCTTGGAGCAGGGCCGGACTGGGACTAAAATTCAGCCCTGGCATTTGAAGTTACACAGGCCCACTTGTCACATGGTGACTGTATAATATCTTTGTACACTTGTAGGCTACAAAAAGTGAGGGGAGTGTAACACGACTATATAACATAATTACAGCTGTAACCAGCATTACAGCTCAGTCCCCATAGAATGTAATACAGCACAGCCCCCATAGACTATAATACAGCACAGCCCCATAGAATGTAATACAGCACAGCTCCCATAGAATGTAATACAACACAGCCCCCATAGAATGTAATGCAGCACAGCCCCCATAGAATGTAATACAGCACAGCCCCCATAGAATGTAATACAGCACAGCCCCCATAGAATGTAATGCAGCCAGCCCCCATAGAATGTAATACAGCACAGCCCCATAGAATGTAATACAGCACAGCCCCCATAGAATGTAATGCAGCACAGCCCCCATAGAATGTAATGCAGCCAGCCTCATAGAATTTAATGCAGCACAGCTCCCATAGAATGTAATGCAGCACAGCC
Organism: Ranitomeya variabilis; assembly: GCF_051348905.1. Taxonomy (NCBI): domain Eukaryota; kingdom Metazoa; phylum Chordata; class Amphibia; order Anura; family Dendrobatidae; genus Ranitomeya; species Ranitomeya variabilis. Next base: position 993,891,760 of record NC_135233.1, on the reverse strand, counting down.
CCATAGAATGTAATGCAGCACAGCCCCATAGAATGTAATGCAGCACAGCCCCATAGAATGTAATGCAGCACAGCCCCCATAGAATGTAATACAGCCAGCCCCCATAGAATGTAATGCTGCACAACCCCCATAGAATGTAATGCAGCACAGCCCCCATAGAATGTAATACAGCACAGCCCCCATAGAATGTAATACAGCACAGCCCCATTAGAATGTAATACAGCCAGCCCCCATAGAATGTAATGCAGCACAGCCCCCATAGAATGTAATGCAGCACAGCCCCCATAGAATGTAATGCAGCACAGCCACCATACAATGTAATGCAGCACAGCCACCATACAATGTAATGCAGCACAGCCCCCATAGAATGTAATGCAGCACAGCCACCATACAATGTAATGCAGCACAGCCCCCATAGAATGTCATACAGCCAGCCCCCATAGAATGTAATGCAGCACAGCCCCCATAGAATGTAATACAGCCAGCCCCCATAGAATATAATGCAGCACAGGCCCATGGAATGGAATGCAGCCGGACCCCCCCCCATAGCTCCACAATCCAGTCATTACTCATTGATTAAAAAAAAACCACTCTACTCACCTCTCTCCTCGTGCCCCGCGCTGCTCCCGGCTCCGGTCTCAGCAGTTGCAGTCTGCCCGCCCGGTCACACTGCAGGTGCGTGATGATATGACGTCATCGCGCACCCGCAGTGTCAGCGGCAGGCAGAGCGGGGAATGATGGGAGAGGGGGCGTCAGCGGACGCTCTCTCCTCCATCATTGCATTCAACTGTACCGGCGTCTATGACGCCGGTGTAGTTGAATGCGGGGCCGGGAGTGTGCCGCGACAGCGTGGGGAGTGTGCCGACAGCGGCACACTCGAGCGGCCCACTACTGCCATCGGCCCTTCTGGCATTTGCCAGTACTGCCCGATGGCCAGTCCGGCCCTGGCTCGGAGATTTAGTTTTCGTCACCGCAGCAGCATGATTTACGACTGTTAGACAGCTTGATTACATGTGGGGATTCCCTAGCAACCAGGCAACCCCCACATGTACTCAGGCTGGCTAGCAGCCGTAAATCATGCATCTGAGTCAACAAAAACGAAATCTCCGAGCAGTCACAAATACTCGGAGACCACCCAAGCATGCTGGGGAAAAGGTGAGCAACGAGTATACTCGCTCATCACTAGTCCCTATGTTACAGAATAAATTACAGGCCGCATGGGAGGGACCATACACTGTCCACAAGCGGCTAAATGATGTTAATTATGTGGTGACCCTAGATGAGGATGCAAAGCGTCAGAAAGTATTTAATGTAAATATGTTGAAGGCTCATCATGACAGGGAAACCTGTGTCTTACCTGTCTGTAGCCTGCCTGAATAGGGGGAGGCTGATCTGTTAGTAGATGTGGGGGCTGGGACTCAGTATATGGAGTCCCATGAGTCAGCAGAGTTTAACCCTGAGCTATCCCACAGTCAGAGGTCTGAGCTGAAGGGGGTCTCAGCAAGTTCACGGAAGTATTCACAGGGGAGCCTGGGAGGACGCACTTAGCAACTCACCATATGGACACTGGTGCTACTCCCCCATTATGGCAGTCTGCATACTGGGTGTCAGCAGAGGTGAAGGCACACATGAAGGAACAGGTAGAGGAGATGCTAAACCTCGAGGTAATACAACAATCCGAGTGCCTGGGCCTCGTCTGTGGTTCTTGTCCCAAAAAGGGACCATACTATCGGTTCTGTGTAGACTATAGGAAATTAAATCTATTGACTACATGTGAGGTCTACCCCATGCCGAGGATAGACTAGCTGTTAGAGCAGCTAGCTAAAGCATCGTACCTCACCATCATGGACCTAAGTAGGGAATATTGGCAGATATTCCTGACAAAGGAAGGTCAGGAGAGGTCTGCGTTTATAATGCCATTCAGGCTGTTTGAGTTTCTGGTGATCCCATGTGGTATGAAAAACGCCCCTGCTACCTTCCAGAGGTTGGTCAGTCACTTATTGGAAGGATTTGATGGTTTTGCCGCTGCTTATCTGGATGTATAGCCATTTTTAGCAATTTTTGGGAGGAACACCATGTACATCTTTCTCAGGTGTTGCAGAGGCTTAACACCGCGGGTCTTACCTTTAAGCCGGGGAAGTGTCAGGTAGTCATGTGGGAAGTGCATTACCTCGGACACCAGGTGGGGGGAGGACTGCTAAATCCTGAGCCAGGGAAGGTAGAAGCCATTACAGCCTGGCCCACGAACCAAGAAGCAGGTACTGTCCTTCCTGGGTATGGCTGGCTACTATAGGAGGTTTGTGCCACACTACAGTGCTCTGGCCAAGCCATTAACTGATCTGACCAGGAGGAAGCTTCCCCAAATTGTTTTCTGGACTCCACAGTGCAAGGAATCATTTTCTGCCCTAAATTCGCCATTGGTTAGTTCACCTGTCCTTCAGGCCCCAAATTTCACTTGCAGGTTTGTAGTGCAGACAGATGCCAGCACTTATGGGCTAGGTGCAGATCTCAGCCAGGTGAACAAGCAAGGTTAGGAGCACCCAATTCTCTACCTGTAGTGAAATATGTATATGTATGTGCAGCGCCCCCACTGCCGCAAGGCCGAGGGGTACCCGGTACCGGGCCTCTGAGTCTCTGTTCTGGGGTTGTCACGGTGGCTAGACCCGGTCCGTGACCCTGCTGAGGGGCGCCCAATAAAAGGTGTGGATGGTGGTGGTGGTGCGGTGCAGTGCAGGTCGCGGTAAATAATGAGGACACCAGGTTGCAGTCTCTTTACCTCTTTAATGAAGGCTTCAGGAACCTCAGTCCGGAATACGGTTAACCGGGCTGCTTGAGTCCAGCCGGTCCGATGGCACCTCCAGAGCTTCCTTTGCAGGTGGAAATCTGTGCCTACCTTCTAGCACTTGTGTGTTGTGGTCCTCCCCTGCTGTGCTTACGGGATAGTCCCCACAACTGTTGTGTCTGTTTCTGAAGTTCCCTCACAACTCGATTTTGTTGTTCTTCTTCGTCCCCCAGATGATATGGCTAGGACGCACCCGTATGACGGGTAGGGTCGGAGGTCTTCCGGGACCCTAGCATCGCCCCTCTCCTATTGTTGCCCCCTGTGTCTTCTTAGGTGATTTGAGTGAGACAGCCCGCCTATAACTGACTGTCCTGCCGTAGGTTTGAAGTTAGGCCTGGAGCTCTATACTTCCTCGGCGTTTCCGGCCACCGGCTGCGCGCCTCAGTAGGATGTTGCCTGGTCTTACAGCACGACTCCTACTGGTATTCTCCTTGTTGCGTCGATCTCGTTTCTCACTCAGCACAATAAACCTCGCTTCTTGTCCTTTCTTGGGGTACCGCCGCTATATCGTGCAGGCGCGGTCCCGTAACGTTCTTTCTGTTCGCTAGGCCTCTGTCAGGATCCCACCCCTGACAGGGACCCCCCTGAATCTTCCCCTGCAACACCCTCTGCCACAGGATGTTGCCTGGTTCCAACCCAGTCAGCTTTCTGGCTAACTTCCTATCTAACCCCCAGTTTTACCAGATTGTGAGGAGTGGCCCAATACATAGCACCCTTAGCTCCCCCTGGAGGCCAGACTGTGAAGTGTATTGGTGTCTGTGATACCTGGTCAGGTGAACTCCTTCAGTGCCATCAGACGTACCATAGCCCCCCTTAGTGGCGGAGCAACAGTACTGCAACGACCAGGACTCTGGGGCGCTGCACTCCCCCCCCCCGGTTAAATCCAGTACTCCTGGACTGGGGAGAAAACAACAATACATGTCAGCAAAAAGACATACAATTTTTGAAATGCAATAACAAGTAAACTTGAACAAAGCTTCCCTTTATGGGAGGTGAGGACACTTTAACGTTACAAACATGGTTAAATATTTAAAATAACAAACTATAAATAACTTTTCTTACCCAACCGGGTATTCTACTTAGTGCAAATTTCTGAACAATAATTTAATATTGCCTTTAAGGACGTACTCGCTGAATCCACTAAAGACCTTCTTATAAAACACTATAAGGCTAATCAACATTTCTTCATTTTCCATCTTTACATCTGCAGGACCGCCTGGCTATCTGCCCCAGGCCTACTGCCTCTCGTTCTGTTGCAGGACCGCCCCTTCTCGCCCGGGCCTACTGCCTTTCTACTACTATACACAGTATAGAACTTATCAACCGTCTCTCAGTTCAAGATCACTGAGCCATCTCGGTATGGCTCCTAGGAGGACTCACCGACTAACCCCATACGGGTTCACTTCCTGTCCTCATTCTTCTTAGCAACATCATTAAACATTTCTCACAATTAACTAGCTGACTACATACAACTTTTACATATCAGCATTATTACTTCTTCTTTTAAGACATCATTACTTTTTAACTATCTTAAGGCAACACTATTCGTAAGTGCAACATGTGAACATCCCATTTAAGAGAGGAGCAAGTCTCTAGGAGGTAGTGCAACTTCTCAAGCTGCGAGTTCGTATACAGTAAGGACTCCAGTACTGTCTCCAGGAACAGTTTCTTCACAAAGAGTCCTTTTCCTTTTGTAAAACCAGTGGAGGGCACCTTTAAGAAGGTGCAAACTATTTACAATGAGTTTGTAATCATGCAGTGTTCATGATCCAGCAGTTCTTTCAACAATGATAAACGAGAAACAAAAACAAAAAGCAGAAGAAGGGATCCCGGGTAAACAAAGGGATCCCTTTAAGAGTTAACCCTAGTCAGGTCGTAGCAGCAGAGAAACACATGGAAAGACAAACAGTTAACTATGTACATTTTCAGGTTTCCGAGGTTTAGTTGGACGGCTTCCAGGGCTGCACCTGGCACTTAACCCTTCTTGGCCTGGGAAAAGTGAGGTCCAGGGTTATACCCAGTGCTGGACAAACGCCGTTAATCCGTCTTGCATGTACGGTTAAATCAGGCGCAGCGATGGAAGTCTGCGTAGCTTGAATATGGGCATTTGCTGCAGCGGAGGTAGCAGCTGCTGCAAGATCAGTCACTGGAACGGAGTCAGCAGCTGTGGCACTAGCAGTCACTGGAGTGGTGTCGATCGTCAGGGCAGGGCCGTCTTTCATACCTGCTTCAGATGCGGTCCCTCCGGTGCCGGTCTGCTCCGTCTCCGCTGGGGTCTGGAACGCTGGTTGCGGGGCCTTGTGCTGCGGCGTTGTCATCTCTGCATGCAGCATACCGCTTTCCGGCAGGGCCTTGCTTTCCAGCTTCGGAGCACTGGGACTTCTTTCCTGCTCCGGACCAGACGAGGCTGCCGACAGATGTCTGGTGAGGCTCCCGATGAAGGTCTTCTTCCACCCGGCCTCAGTGCTCAGCTGCGTCCGCCGGAGTTGGTCGCTGAGCTCGTTTACTCCGGCCTGCAGGAATTCAGCACCAGCGGTGGAGGCCTGGTTACGGTGCCCCTCCGGGTAGCTGGGGGAGTCCTCTGCTCCTACCCCACGCTCCGGCTCCAGGTGACTGGCCATGGCGTCCTCCATGTCGCTGACGTCTTCTTCCTGGTCCTTTTCCCGCTCTCTTCTTCGTGGGCGGTTCCGTTTTCGTTGCCTCCGCCCCCCATTGAAAATCAGGAGGCGGATCTCGGCTGCTGACGGACACGTCCTCACGGTGCAGAAATACTTAGACTGGGCGGCCATTGTCTTTCACGCTCTTCAGCTTGTTGACGCCCACTCCCACGCCCTTCTTCTTCTCCTGCGCTCTCTGTGGCACTGTAATGGCGGCGGTTTTGGCGGGAACTTCTGGCGGCAATACACAGTTCTTGCAATAAGTCACAGTCCAAGCACAGTAAATCACAGTTCCAAGGCACACATGACCTGATTCTTCAGGCTTAAGTAGATCCTGTTCGTGACGCCAAGTTTGCAGCGCCCCCACTGCCGCAGGGCCGAGGGGTACCCGGTACCGGGCCTCTGAGTCTCTGTTCTGGTGTTGTCACGGTGGCTAGACCCGGTCCGTGACCCTGCTGAGGAGCGCCCAATAAAAGGTGTGGATGGTGGTGGTGCGGTGCAGTGCAGGTCGCGGTAAATAATGAGGACACCAGGTTGCAGTCTCTTTACCTCTTTACTGAAGGCTTCAGGAACCTCAGTCCGGAATACGGTTAACCGGGCTGCTTGAGTCCGGCCGGTCCGATGGCACCTCCAGAGCTTCCTTTGCAGGTGGAAATCTGTGCCTACCTTCTAGCGCTTGTGTGTTGTGGTCCTTCCCTGCTGTGCTTACGGGATAGTCCCCACAACTGTTGTGTCTGTTTCTGAAGTTCCCTCACAACTCGATTTTGATGTTCTTCTTCGTCCCCCAGATGATATGGCTAGGACGCACCCGTATGACGGGTAGGCTCAGAGGTCTTAAGGGACCCTAGCGTCGCCCCTCTCCTATTGTTGCCCCCTATGTCTTCTTAGGTGATTTGAGTGAGACAGCCCGCCTATAACTGACTGTCCTGCCGTAGGTTTGAAGTTAGGCCTGGAGCTCTATACTTCCTCGGCTTTTCCGGCCACCGGCTGCACGCCTCAGTAGGATGTTGCCTGGTCTTACAGCACGACTCCTACTGGTATTCTCCTTGTTGCGTCGATCTCGTTTCTCACTCAGCACAATAAACCTCGCTTCTTGTCCTTTCTTGGGGTACCGCCGCTATATCGTGCAAGCGCGTGTTATGATCCCTAGTGGCGGAGGATCACAAATAGATCAGCAAGTGATTAAACTAAGGACGAGCTCTAGGGAGATGGTAACTGGACTGATCGCAAATCTGAACCTATCCAAAACAACTAGAGGTAGCCGGTGAACGTGCCTAAAAAATTCTTAGACGTCTCGAGCCAGCCTGAGGAACTAGCTACCCCTAAAGAGAAAGAAAGACCTCGCTTGCCTCCAGAGAAATAATCCCCAAAGATATAGAAGCCCCCAACAAATATTAACGGTGAAGTAAGAAGAAGGCACATACATAGGGATGAAATCAGATTCAGCAAAAGAGGCCCACTAGTACTAGAAAGCAGAAAATAGAGCAGGGGTCTATGCGATCAATAAAAAACCCTTACAAAATATCCATCCTGAGATTTCAAGAACCCACACACCAACTAACGGTGTGTGGGGAGAAACTCAGCCCACTAGAGCAACCAGCAAGCGAGGGAATTACATTTTAGCAAGCTGGAACAGAAAACATGATAAACACTGCTGATCAAAAAAAGAGCAAACAAAACTTAGCTTATCCTGGATGGACTGGGAGCAAGGTAGTCAGAAGGAATCTGAGTAGCACTGATTACATCGACAGCCGGCCACAAGTGGAAGTAAAACAGAGCTATATAGGAACCTCCCAGAGGATAACGAACCAGCTGATAGCCAGAGACCAGCAGGATAACAAACAAAGCCACTAGGGGGAGCCCAAAGCAAAAGTCACACCATACCACCAGTGACCACAAGAGGGAGCCCGAAAACAGAGTTCACAACAGTACCTGTTGTGAATTTGGTTTCTGGGCTCCCCCGGTGGTTACTGGTGGTACTGAACTTGTGTGCTTCATCTCCTCTGTTCACCTGTTTCCATCAGGATGTGGGAGTTTCTATTTAGCCTTGCTCCTCAGTCATTTCTATGCCGGCCAACAATGTTACCAGAAGCCTTTCTGTTGCATGTTCCTGCTCCTAGACTACTATCAGCTAAGTTGGACTTGTAGTCCTAAGATTGTTTTGCATTTTTGTTCCAGTTCTCTGTTTTTGAATATTTCTGAGGCTGGAAGCTCTTGTGAGCTGAAATTGCCACTCTGGTGTCATGAGTTGATATTAGAGTCTTAAAGTAATTTCAGGATGGTGTTTTGAAAGGGTTTTCAGCTGACTGTGAAGTTCCCTTTTCTGTCTTCCTACTATCTAGTAAGCGGACCTCAATTTGCTAAACCTATCTTCATACTTCGTATGTCATTTTCCTCTAAAATCACCGACAATATATGTGGGGGCTACTGTCTGCCTTTTGGGGAAAATTTCTCTAGAGGTAAGCCAGGTCTGTATTTTCCTCTGCTAGGGTCAGTCAGTCCTCCGGCTGGCGCTGGGCGTCTAGGGATAAAACGTAGGCACGCTACCCGGCCACTGTTAGTTGTGCGGTAGGTTTAGCTCACAGTCAGCTCGAGTTCCCATCTTCCAAGAGCTAGTCCTTTTGTATGCTTTACTACGGTCTCTTGCCATTGAGAACCATGACAAGTACCCCCCCATAAGGAGGGGTCACCGAACCCTCATGAAAACCCCCAGGGCGATCAGGATGAGCCACATGGAAGGCACGAACCAAATCGGCCGCATGAACATCAGAGGCGACAACCCAAGAATTATCCTCCTGACCATAGCCCTTACACTTGACCAAATACTGGAGCCTCCGTCTAGAAACACGAGAATCCAAGATCTTCTCCACCACGTATTCCAATTCTCCCTCAACCAGCACCGGGGCAGGAGGCTCAACCGGAGGAACCACAGGTACCACATACCTCCGCAACAACAAGTGATGGAACACATTGTGAATAGCAAATGATGCCGGGAGGTCCAGACAGAATGACACAGGGCCAAGGACTTCCAGAATCTTATAAGGACCGACAAACCGAGGCTTGAACTTAGGAGAGGAGACCTTCATAGGAACGAAGCGAGAAGACAACCACACCAAGTCCCCAACGCGAAGTTGGGGACCCACACAGCGACGGCGGTTGGCAAAGAGCTGAGCCTTCTCTTGTGACAACTTCAAATTGTCCACCACATGATTCCAAATCTGATGCAACCTATCCACCACAACATCCACTCCAGGACAGTCAGAAGGCTCCACCTGACCCGAGGAAAAAAAAAGGATGAAACCCCGAATTACAAAAAAAAGGAGAAACCAAAGTAGCAGAACTAGCCCGATTATTAAGGGCAAACTCGGCCAACGGTAAAAAAGTAACCCAGTCGTCCTGGTCAGCAGAAACAAAACATCTTAAATAAGTCTCCAAGGTCTGATTAGTTCGCTCGGTTTGGCCATTCGTCTGAGGATGGAAGGCCGACGAAAAAGACAATTCAATGCCCAACTTAGCACAAAAGGTCCGCCAAAATCTAGACACAAACTGGGATCCTCTGTCAGAAACAATGTTCTCAGGAATCCCGTGCAAACGAACCACATTTTGAAAAAACAGTGGAACCAACTCGGAGGAGGAAGGCAACTTAGGCAAGGGCACCAAATGGACCATCTTAGAAAAACGATCACACACCACCCAGATGACAGACATTCTCTGAGAGACAGGGAGATCTGAAATAAAATCCATGGAAATGTGCGTCCAAGGCCTCTTCGGGACAGGCAAAGGTAACAGCAAACACTGGCACGAGAACAGCAAGGCTTCGCCCGAGCACAAATTCCACAAGACTGCACAAAGGAACGCACATCCCGTGACAAGGAAGGCCACCAAAAAGACCTGGCCACCAAGTCTCTGGTACCAAATATTCCAGGATGGCCCACCAACACCGAAGAATGAACCTCGGAGATGACTCTGTTGGTCCATCTATCCGGGACAAACAGTCTCTCCGGTGGACAGCGGTCAGGTCTATCCGCCTGAAACTCTTGCAGCACACGTCGCAAATCTGGGGAGATGGCAGACAAAATCACCCCTTCTCTAAGGATACCAGCCGGCTCTGAATCTCCAGGAGAGTCAGGCACAAAACTCCTAGAAAGAGCATCAGCTTTCACATTCTTCGAACCCGGCAGGTACGAGACCATGAAATCAAAACGAGAGAAAAACAACGACCAACGAGCCTGTCTGGGATTCAGCCGCTTGGCCGACTCGAGATAAATCAAATTCTTGTGGTCAGTCAAGACCACCACACGATGTTTAGCTCCCTCGAGCCAATGTCGCCACTCCTCAAATGCCCACTTCATAGCCAACAGCTCCCGATTACCGACATCATAATTCCGCTCGGCAGGCGAAAACTTTCTTGAAAAAAAAGCACATGGCTTCATCACAGAGCCATCGGGGCTTCTCTGCGACAAAACAGCCCCCGCTCCAATCTCGGAAGCATCAGCCACCACCTGGAAGTGAAGTGAGACATCTGGCTGACATAAGACCGGAGCTGAAGAAAACCGACGCTTCAGCTCCCGAAAGGCCTCCACAGCCGCAGAAGACCAATTAGTCACATCAGAACCCTTCTTGGTCAAATCCGTCAAAGGCTTAACAACGCCAGAAAAATTAGCTATGAAGCGACGGTAAAAATTAGCAAAACCCAAGAACTTCTGAAGACTCTTAACAGATGTAGGCTGCGTCCAGTCATGAATAGCCTGAACCTTGACTGGGTCCATCTCAATAGTAGAAGGAGAAAAAATGAAACCCAAAAAAGAAATCTTCTGGACTCCAAAAAGACATTTTGAGCCCTTCACAAATAAAGCATTGTCACGTAGGACCTGAAAGACCATCCTGACCTGCTTAACATGAGACTCCCAATCATCCGAAAAAACAGAATATCATCCAGATACACAATCATAAACTTATCCAGATATTCACGGAAGATGTCATGCATAAAGGACTGAAAGACTGAAGGAGCATTAGAGAGTCCAAAAGGCATCACCAAGTACTCAAAATGGCCTTCAGGCGTATTAAATGCAGTTTTCCATTCATCACCCTGTTTTATACGCACAAGGTTATACGCACCACGAAGATCTATCTTGGTGAACCAACTAGACCCCCTAATGCGAGCAAACAAATCAGTTAACAATGGCAAAGGATACTGAAATTTGACCGTGATTTTATTCAAAAGGCGATAATCAATACAGGGTCTCAGGGAACCATCCTTTTTAGCCACAAAAAAGAATCCTGCACCAAGAGGGGATGAGGACGGGCGAATATGTCCCTTCTCTAAAGATTCCTTTATATAACTCCGCATGGCAGCATGCTCCGGCACAGATAAATTGAAAAGTCGTCCCTTAGGAAACTTACTACCAGGAATCAAATTTATAGCACAATCACAGTCCCTATGAGGAGGTAGAGAATTGAGTTTGGGCTCCTCAAATACAACCTGGTAGTCTGACAAAAACGTAGGGACTTCAGAAGGAGTGGACGAAGCAATTGACACCACAGGAGCGTCACCATGAATTCCCTGACAACCCCAACTTGACACCGACATAGCTTTCCAATCCAGGACTGGATTAGGAGTCTGCAACCATGGTAGACCCAACACGACGACATGCAAATTATGCAGTACAAGAAAGCGAATCACCTCCCGATGAACAGGAGTCATGCACATGGTCACTTGTGTCCAGTACTGAGGTCTATTCGTAGCCAATGGTGTAGAATCAATTCCCCTTTGTGGAATAGGGAATTTTAAAGGCTCCAAATCAAAACCACAGCGCCTGGCAAATTACCAATCCATCAGACTCAGGGCGGCACCTGAATCTACAAAAGCATTAACCGGGTAAGATGACAGGGAACAAATCAGGGTAACAGACAAAATGAACTTAGGCTGTAAAGTACCAATGGTGACAGATTTATCAACCTTTTTTTTGCGCTTAGAGCATGCTGAGATAACATGAGCTGAGTCACCACAGTAAAAGCACAACCCATTTTGCCGTCTATAATTTTGCCGTTCACTTCTGGTCAGAATTCTGTCACATTGCATAGATTCAGGTGTCTGTTCAGAAGACACCGCCAAATGGTGCACAGGTTTGCGCTCCCGCAAACGCCGATCAATCTGAATGGCCAGAGTCATTGACTCATTCAGACCTGCAGGCGTAGGGAACCCCACCATGACATTCTTAATGGTTTCAGAAAGACCTTCTCTGAAATTTGCAGCCAGGGCACACTCATTCCACTGAGTAAGCACCGACCATTTCCGAAATTTCTGGCAGTACACCTCTGCTTCATCTTGCCCCGGCGAGAGGGCCAATAACGTTTTTTCAGCCTGGTTCTCAAGATTAGGTTCCTCATAGGGCAATCCAAGGGCTAGAAAAAACGCATCTACACTAAGCAATGCAGGATCCCCTGGCGCCAATGCGAAGGCCCAATCTTGGGGGTCACCACGCAAAAAGGAAATGATAATCTTAACTTGCTGAACGGCATCACCAGAGGAACGAGGTTTCAAAGAAAGAAACAACTTACAATTGTTCCTAAAATTCAGGAACCTAGATCTATCTCCAGAAAACAACTCCGGAATAGGTATTCTAGGCTCTGACATAGGACTGTGAACAACAAAATCCTGAATACTTTGAACCCTAGCAGCAAGATGATCCAGACTGGAAGCCAAGCTCTGGACATCCATGTCAGCAGCTGAACTCAGAGCCACACCAAGATTAAGAGGAGGAGAGAAGCTAGCCACAGCAGCTAGACACACGGCAACAACAAACAAAAAAAAAAAAACATTTCTCAAGGCTTCTTTTCTCCTGCTTCTGCCATGCAATTAACACTTTACTGGCCGGCTGTACTGTTATGATCCCTAGTGGCGGAGGATCACAAATAGATCAGCAAGTGATTAAACTAAGGACGAGCTCTAGGGAGATGGTAACTGGACTGATCGCAAATCTGAACCTATCCAAAACAACTAGAGGTAGCCGGTGAACGTGCCTAAAAAATTCTTAGACGTCTCGAGCCAGCCTGAGGAACTAGCTCCCCCTAAAGAGAAAGAAAGACCTCGCTTGCCTCCAGAGAAATAATCCCCAAAGATATAGAAGCCACCAACAAATATTAACGGTGAAGTAAGAAGAAGGCACATACATAGGGATGAAATCAGATTCTGCAAAAGAGGCCCACTAGTACTAGAAAGCAGAAAATAGAGCAGGGGTCTATGCGATCAATAAAAAACCCTTACAAAATATCCATCCTGAGATTTCAAGAACCCACACACCAACTAACGGTGTGTGGGGAGAAACTCAGCCCACTAGAGCAACCAGCAAGCGAGGGAATTACATTTTAGCAAGCTGGAACAGAAAACATGATAAACACTGCTGATAAAAAAAGAGCAAACAAAACTTAGCTTATCCTGGATGGACTGGGAGCAAGGTAGTCAGAAGGAATCTGAGTAGCACTGATTACATCGACAGCCGGCCACAAGTGGAAGTAAAACAGAGCTATATAGGAACCTCCCAGAGGATAACGAACCAGCTGATAGCCAGAGACCAGCAGGATAACAAACAAAGCCACCAGGGGGAGCCCAAAGCAAAAGTCACACCATACCACCAGTGACCACAAGAGGGAGCCCGAAAACAGAGTTCACAACAGGCGCGGTCCCGTAACGTTCTTTCTGTTCGCTAGGCCTCTGTCAGGATCCCACCCCTGACAGGGACCCCCCTGAATCTTCCCCTGCAACACCCTCTGCCACAGGATGTTGCCTGGTTCCAACCCAGTCAGCTTTCTGGCTAACTTCCTATCTAACCCCCAGTTTTACCAGATTGTGAGGAGTGGCCCAATACATAGCACCCTTAGCTCCCCCTGGAGGCCAGACTGTGAAGTGTATTGGTGTCTGTGATACCTGGTCAGGTGAACTCCTTCAGTGCCATCAGACGTACCATAGCCCCCCTTAGTGGCGGAGCAACAGTACTGCAACGACCAGGACTCTGGGGCGCTGCATATGGATGTATGATCACCAGCAATAAATTAACATCTGTCTTAGGCCGGGGTCACACTAGACCGTAATACGGACGAGTGCTATGCGATAAAAAATCGCATAGCACTCGGCCCAATGTTAATCTATGGTTCAGCTCCCATCATCCGATATTTTCTCCACCGTATTTCGGATCCGAGGGAACTCGTAGCAGGCTGCGATTGTCAGCGTATCTCGGCCGAGACTCGCCAATGCAAGTCTATGGGTGCGAGAAAAAATCGGATTACACACGGACCATGCGTGTGCATTGCGAGAAATACGCAGCGGTGTTCTATAGAAAAGCCGGTAATTCAATTGCCGGCTTTGCATTTCTCCTTCACAAACCCGACAGGATATGAGACATGGTTTACATACAGTAAACCATATCATATCCCCCTTTTTTTTGCATATTCCACACTACTAATGTTAGTAGTGTGTATGTGCAAAATTTGGCCGCTGTAGCTGCTAAAATAAAGGGTTAAATGGCGGAAAAAATTGGCGTGGGCTCCCGCGCAATTTTCTCCGCCAGAATGGTAAAGCCAGTGACTGAGGGCAGATATTAATAGCCAGGAGAGGGTCCATGGTTATTGGCCCCCCCGTGGCTAAAAACATCTGCCCCCAGCCACCCCAGAAAAGGCACATCTGGAAGATGCGCCTATTCTGGCACTTGGCCACTCTCTTCCCACTCCCTGTAGCGGTGGGATATGGGGTAATGAAGGGTTAATGCCACCTTGCTATTGGAAGGTGACATTAAGCCAGATTAATAATGGAGAGGCGTCAATTATGACACCTATCCATTATTAATCCAATTGTATGAAAGGGTTAAAAAACACACACACACATGATTTAAAAGTATTTTAATGCAATAAACACAGCGGTTGTTTTAATAATTTATTGATCTCTCAATCCATTTTCAGACCCTCGCTTGGCAAAACAATAAACACACAATATACATACCCTCAGCTGAACCGTCACGTCCCACGATGTAATCCATCTGGAGGGGTTAACTAATATTACAGGCACGAGCTGCGATAAACCACTCGCTCGTACCTGTAATCCCCGGGTGCTGAAAGGAAAGCCGTGATCTATACTTACATTCAGTCACGGTGATGCGCCCCTGCTGGATGTTCTCATGAACTGCAGCCTGGGAACTTTTTCCCACGCTCCAGGTCATATGAGGACATCCACCAGGGGGCGCATCACCGCGACTGAATGTAAGTATAGATCACTGCTTTCCTTTCAGCACCCGGGGATTACAGGTACGAGCGAGTGGTTTATCGCTCTGTCATTGACCTACATTTCCTTCAGTCGCGGTGATGCGCCCCCTGGTGGATTAATAATATCATTTTCTAAAGCGCTTATGTTTTCTTTCATCTTTGACAGATTCCTCATAATTTGTAAAATTTTATATTCCTTCAAAATCTTATTTGCTTTCTCCATACTTTTTTGAACATCTTTTAATTTAATTTCTTCATTTTTGACTAAAAGTTTTATTAGATTTAAGAAGCAATTTGTTACCATTTGATTCCATTCATTTTTAAACTCAATTGAGTATACAACAGATTGCAGCATAATTTAAACCACCAAAAAACGAAATAAATAAAACCTGAAACCACACACTGCATCCACAAGAGATATAATTGTCTTGCAGGATAAAAGGGTCAGGAGATTACGGCAAAAGTCAGCATACAAATATATAGAAAAATAAGGCTAAAAGCCACAGCCAGCTCCCTATTTATTTCTTTTTTGGTGGTTTCAATTATGCTGCAATCTGGAAATAGAATTGAGAAAGCAGCGCAGGTGTTTGGCAACACCAATACGAACACTAATGGAAATTCATCTGGGCGAGGTTGAAAAACTAACTCAGGGTATGTGCACACGTTGCGGATTTGCCTTAGGAATTTCTGCTGCAGATTCTTCTCTCTCTTGCCAAAAAACGCAGGTGCGGTTTTGCTGCGAGTTTGCTGCGGATTTTGCTGCGTTTTTTGTGCGGATTTACATGCGGTTTTTACAGCGGTTTTGTATGCGTTTTTTGATCCTACATAAAGATTATACAATATAAAAAAATAAATAATAAAAAGATTAATGTCATTACTAGTCCAACATCTTCTGATTCTCCATTTTGGAAAGCCTTCCATTACCTACAAAATGAGTTCACAGGAGATGTCACAGCGGAGCCCACAGAGTGCTGAAGACAACAACGAACGCCAATTACGCCTACGCAGGCCATATCGTCTGTTGCTGTTAGGAGTGTTGCTACAAATGTTGACTCGTCAAAGACAGCAGGTTAGCTAAACTAAGAATTACATTTCTTAGCCTGGTTTCACATTTGCTTCTCTGTGCGCAGCGTATTATCCGCACAGTTCCGCATGCTTACATATCTTGAACATGGTCTACGCAGGGACATGTGTTTGCATGCGTCTGCGTACGCATTAGTTTTTTTTCATTGTGCGCCGGGGTCCAGCAAATGCAACATGTTGGATTTTAAGGCGTCAATTATGCAGTCATCTGCATGCGGACAATTGCGGATCACTGCCTTATCATTACTGTGTATGTAAACACCTTGTTACTCAAGGACATGTGTATGCATGCGTACACTGTGCTTGCCCACTGGGACTGCGCAAGTGCATTTGTTTTGACATATTGACACACGTTCTTGTGGAAATATTGAACGCATGCACATAAACCACAAAGGCATGCACAATTATTGTTTTGGTTGGCGTAATGCGTAAGATTATGTTTTTCAAAAATGGTGTGTAATCATTCTTTTGCATGCCTTTTCCAATGCGTTTGTGCATGCAGATGATACGATGCTCATAAATAAAATTGTAAAATTTTCCTTTACCTTCATTTTCAACTGAGCTGTGCAGTAACCAATATTTTTTTCTTAGGAGCGGCACAGAAAGACAGCACAAAAGATGTGGGTGCACCCAATTGTGGCAGAACGGACATCAAAGGGGCACTTTCATGTGCTATACAGAGATTTGAGGAGGTAAGTTACCCATATGTAAATAAAAATATGTATGTAAACTGTAAAAAAATTTAAAATATATATTATACCTAACCTTTGTTTATCCTTTTTTTATTTCAGATATCCAGAAAAATTTGTCTTATTTTGTAGGCTAACCATACCAGCATTTGACCGCCTTTTAACTATCTTGGCACCTGAACTGACCTTTGCAAATACGGTGATGAGGAAGTCCATCTCTGCTGAGGAAAGGCTGCTCATCACCTTGCGGTAAGTATTTTTTTTTTTTATGTCCTAAGCCCTCTTTCACATGTCAGTGTCTATGGTACGTGTGATGTCAGTTTTCACATGTCCCTGAGACACTGACACACATAGACTCTTTGAAAAGAATAGGTGTATGCACATGTGAGTGTGTTTTCAGGGACCGTGTGTCCATGTGAACATTTTAAAAAAATGTTGACATTGTCTTTCACAAACCGTCAAGCACATGTGCACACGGAGAACAAACATAAATGTCCTCCGTGTGACATGCATACTCCACGGTGAAAAACCCCTAAAGTAAGCGCTGGTGGCAGGTGCTGAAGATGCTCTAATTGTTACCTCTGGCTATGGTGGCAATCACCGCAAAAAGGTGAGAATCTGAGACGTCTTTAACACCTGCCGCTGTGGAACAGCGCTTAACTGTAGCTCTTCTTCCCCGGTGGCTATCCGTGTGGTAATAATGCCGCACACGGTTGCCACATGTGTGCCACACGTATTACACACCCAGGCACAACGGCTTTTTCCCTTTACGTTAATATTGTGTCATGTGAAACTGGCATAATGGGAACCTGTCATCATCTTTGCCCGCTATAAGATGCAGACACTGCCTTTCATGGCGTATCTAATCCATTGTCGAAAAAAACTATTTAAGATAAAGTATTTAAGATAAAGTATTTAACTACAAGGTCCAATAAGCACCTAAAGATAAATTAATTGAATTAGACTCAACTGTGGGGCCATACGGTGCTGTCCTGTCTTATGGGTGTTGCAGGTCCGGTTTCAATGCGTCCTATGTTTTTGCCGCCACCCTGCTTGCTTTATGGCTCTAATGTGCAGGTGTACTTCGGTTACCTGATGGCCAGTAGAACCATTAAGATAGCAGGAGTGCGGAGTGGCAAGATGTCATGCAATAACCTGCAACAACCATGTGACTAGATGCCCCCCCCCCCCCCCCCCGCAGGTAAGTATACAAACTATTATACAAACAATTATTCGTGTTATATTAACTGTTGGACTTGGGAGATTATCGACACCATTAAAGAATGCTGTAGAAAAGCCCTGAAAAGCAGTGTCAAAATCTTACAGTGGCCATAACAGCTGAATGGTTCCCTTACATTTTTTGGTAACATTTCTAATCATTATTTATTTTCCTGTTCAGATTTCTGGCCATAGGAGAGAGATATACATCCCTGCACCTCCAATTTAGAGTTGGTAAATCCACCATCTCGAAAATTGTGAGGTGCACATGTACCGTCATCTGGCAGAAGTTGCAGCCCATGGTGATGCCTTCCCCAACCGAGGAGACTTGGCTGCAGGTTGCAGCAGGCTTTCAGTCGGTGGCCAATTTTCCAAACTGCATAGGTGCAGTCGATGGTAAACATGTAAGGGTTCAGCAGCCATCACGATCAGGATCACGCTTCTTTAATTATAAGAAGTATTTTTCTGTGGTCCTGATGGCGGTGGCTGATGCCCATTACAAATTTGTTGCCATTGATGTTGGTGCCTATGGCAGTACTGGAGATTCTCGGGTGTTGCGAACATCACAGATTGGTCTTCAAATTCTTCGAGATGGCGGAACACTCCCAGCCCCAAGACCTTTGCCGGGTTCCACACATCTAGTACCCTTTGTGATGGTATCGGATGAGGCCTTTCCATTACTGACCAACCTGCTGCGCCCATACCCACGAAGGGGACCAGCTGGAGACTGAGACCATTGACGCTGTGATTAAGGCTTGCTGTGTACGCCACAACTATGCTCGTGAGTACAACACTGACGTAGATGTGGAGTACCAGCAGCCAGTATTTAATCCAGTGGTCAACGTGGGTCTGGGAAGACCATCCAGCTCCGGTGCGTGTGTGAGAGAAACCGTCACTGACTACTTTATGAGTCCCGAAGGTGCCGTGCACTGGCAACACTCCTGTGTCGGTGATGTGCAGCCGGACCAGCAGAGGATGGACGAAAATTGATCAAAGAAGAAAACCAAGAAAAATGTTTAGGTTTTGTTTACAAAAATGCTTCACATAGTGTTAATAATTAAAAAAACATAAAGGCATGTTAGTTTGTTGTGTTTTTTTTTTCATTTTTTGTTAGGAGTGATGGAAGAGTGCGCCTCATTTGACTTTCTCTACTCCATCAACAAAAGATATATTATGTAGCAAAAAATAAAGTGAACAATAACATACCACATCCTAGATATTAATTATTAAAATATTCCACTTGGAAAGCTTTATTCACAATATAGTGGAAAGTGCTAAGATATATGTAATTACAAATTAATATCCCATGGAGGACAGGATTGTCAAAAATACTGTAAATCAAAGTGGAGAATCCAAATACAGGCTGATCCAACATCAGTGGAAATGCCTCAAAACAAGAAAACGATGGTCAGTAGTGTGTGTGGCCTCCATGTGCATGTATGACCTCCCTACAACACCTGGGCATACTCCTGATGAAGCAGCGAATGGTCTCCTGAGGGATCTCCTCCCAGACCTGGACTAAAGCATCCGCCAACTCCTGGACAGTATGTGGTGCAACGTGACATTGGTGGATGGTGCGAGCCATGATGTCCCAGATGTGCTCAATCGGATTCAGGTCTGGGGAATGGCCGGGCCAGTCCATAGCTTCAATGCCTTAATCTTGCAGGAACTGCTGACACACTCCAGCCACATGAGGTCTGGCATTGTCCTGCATTAGGAGGAACCCAGGGCCAACCGCACCAGCAATCGGATTCAGGTCTGGGGAATGGCCGGGCCAGTCCATAGCTTCAATGCCTTAACACTAGAACTACTGATGGAGTCATTTTGACTCCTTTCGTTTTTTATTTCTCTTCTGTGACTACATTTTTCAGAATTCCGGCTTGAAACTCGGTGACTTTTCCTCAAATATGATGTGAAAAAAGATTTTGTGAGAATAAATAATTTTGGTAAAAAATTTGCGCGTTTTTTTCAAAATTTACCAAGAACTACTGAAGGGAGTCATTTTGACTCCCTACTATATTTTGAGGTCCTTTTGTCACTAAATGTTGCTATAAAGTTTTGTGCATAATTTTTTCACTCTGTCTTATTAACCCTGATGTTCATATAGATGTAGTTCAATTTACATGTCAACTTTTCACATTTTCCTTGTGTTTTACTGCTTGTATTACTGTGTAATGCTGAACAAAATAGCTTGTTTACTCTAGGCTCTTATCTTATGCTAATGAAGGGTGGTGTTTTTCTAAGGTCCTAGCAGGAGACAGTATTCTGGATAGTAACTTTACTTTCAGTTCAGCTGAAGAGACAAAGAGAACAGACGCAGACATACGAGCTCTGAAGACTCATACAGGTATGAATTGTTATGAAATAGTTTAGCTGTCTGTCAACTGATTCAGCCCACCTACTTTTGAAGGTGGCAGAACAGTTATTTCTTTTAGTTTTCATTTCATTTCTATTTTTCAGCAGGGAACTATATAGAATTATGGAATTTGTGAGGAATATGGAGAGAAGACGTTTGATAAAGCCTCAGGATATTCTGGCTACTTTGCAATCCATACCGGAGGATGAATCGGAATCCGAATTGCAGGAACATGTATTTGATTCTGACAGTGATGAAGATTTCATTCCTCAGAACATATCAAGTGAATCTGAAGACTCAGAAGGAACAAATCCAGAAGGTAAGTAGTTATGTGTATTTATTTGTTCTTCCACACACTGAGTTAGGGCCTGTGCACACTAGCAGAATTCTGGCTGAATAGCCATCTGGATATTCTTGCCGCAATACAGGCCATACCTGCCCGCTCATGCCTGAAGCTCCGCTCCGAACCCCGGGCTGGAGCCGCTGTCAGGGACAGAGCAGCGCTTGCTTACGCGCGAGCACGGCTCCGTCCCAGACAGCGGCTCCAGCCCGGGGTTCGGAACGGAGCTTCAGGTATGAAACTCCGCTCTGTACCTGAGCGGGCAGGTACGGGCTGGATTGTGGTGAGAATATCCGGTCGGATATTCCGCCGCTAATCCAGCCAGTGTGCACGGACCCTTACAAAACAAAAATTCTAAATATTCATCAACTTTTTTCCAGATATTCCAAGCACATCAACTGGGGATCGGGCTCATGCAGTTATGTTGCCTCGTGACCATCCTCCTGGTCGTGGACAGAAAAAATCAGCAAAACGTCCCAGAAATGAAAGAACAACAGATAACGATGGCGGCGAAGGTAATGCAACAACAAACACCAGAGAAGGCGAATCTGAAGGAATACTAGTTTCAGCGGATGGTATTCAATGGAAACCTGTTGAAATTGGACAACACTTGCCTGGTAGGCGTGACAGCCAAAATATTCTTCGAGAAGCACCTGGCCCTACAGGATACGCCAGAAGAAATATCATTATCGATAGTCCTTTGAGCGCATGGCGTTTATTTTTTGATTCATATATATTGACACATATAAAGAACTGTACGCTTGCAGAAGCATGCAGGAACAATAATTTACAGTTTACTCTATCTGATGAGGAGCTAGATGCATTCATTGCGATATTCTATGCTCGTGGAATATCTGGCACGAACCGTCACTCGATTAGCAGTATTTGGTGTAATGACTGGGGAATACCGTTTTGCAAAGCGACAATGTCTAGGGACCGCTTTGTTGAAATTATGCGGTTTCTCAGATTTGATGAGAAATCTACTCGATCGGAGAGACTGCAAACAGACAAGTTTGCTCTATTTTCTACAGTGTGGGACAGGTTTATTGCAAATTGTATTGCGTGTTACAAACCTGGCCCATACATAACGGTGGAAGAGCAACTTTTCCCAAGCAAAACTAGGTGTCCATTCACGCAGTACATGCCTTCCAAACCAGATAAATATGGCCACAAATATTGGCTAGCTGTTGATAAGGAGAGCAAATATCTGGCAAATGGCTTCCCTTATCTAGGCAAAGATGACACACGCCGTGCTGAGGACAGTTTAGCTGACCATGTGGTAATGAAGTTATTGGACCCGTTTTTGAAAAAAGGTCGCAATGTTACAACCGATAATTATTTTACTTCAGTAAAATTAGCTAAACAGCTAAAAAGCAAAAGAACAACCATCGTGGGAACACTGAATAAGATAAGGCGAGAAGTGCCTAAAGAAATAAAATCCATGAAAGAGGAATTGTACAACACTAAAGTGTTTAGAAATGAAGACAATTTTACACTTACAGTATATCAAGGAAAGCCCAACAAAAATGTTGTCATTTTGAGTTCCGTCCATCCAGATGTTGTTGTTGCGTCTGATTCCGCTAAAAAAACTCCAGAAACGGTAAAGTTTTACAATGAAACAAAATATGGAGTAGATGTAGTGGATCAGATGGCACGAAAATATACCACACGAACATCCACAAGGAAATGGCCTGTTCATGCATTTGAAAATGCCTTAGACTTTGCGGGTATAAATGCATGTATAATATTCAAGGAGATTACCCACCAAAAAATGTCACGCAAGGCATTTTTGCAAACGCTTGTGAGAGAGTTGAGTGGTCCTTATGTCACAGATAGGGAAAAGGGTTCCACGTCCCAAGTTTCTACATGTTCAGAAGTGATGGTTCAAACAAAATTTTGCCAGATCAAAGAAAAGTGCAAGAAAAATAGATCTGTCGGCAATTGTAAGACTTGTGGTAAGTCTTTGTGTGGTCAATGTACTGCCATAAATCAAAGGCAATGCCTAAAATGCGAAACACCAAATGTTTAGAAGGTGAATTCTGCGCCATATTTTCATTTTTATGCTCCTCCACCTACATTTTCTCTGCTTTTTGTTCTTCAGTTGTTGTTTATATGTGTGCACTTGAATAAAAAAAAATGTTTGAAAAACGTCTATTATAATTATTGTTATTTTCTGTAGAAAAGTAAGAAAAGCAGAAAAAAAACAATCAAAACCATTACTGTTGGATCTCACAATAATAATACATTACAAAAAATATAATTATTAATAAATAACCACAAATGAAACTCTAAAAATAAACGAAAACAAGCAAGGAGTCAAAATGACTCCTTTCAGTAGTTCTAGGCGGGGTCACGAGTCCAGAAGTCCTAGTGTTAATCTTGCAGGAACTGCTGACACACTCCAGCCACATGAGGTCTGGCATTGTCCTGCATTAGGAGGAACCCAGGGCCAACCGCACCAGCATATGGTCTCATAAGGGGTCTGAGGATCTCATCTCGGTACCTAATGGCAGTCAAGCTACCTCTGGTGAGCACATGGAGGGCTGTGCGGCCCTCCAAAGAAATGCCACCCCACACCATTACTGACCCACTGCCAAACCGGTCATGCTGAAGGATGTTGCAGGCAGCAGATCGCTCTCCACGGCATCTCCGGACTCTGTCACATCTGTCACATGTGCTCAGTGTGAACCTTCTTTCATCTGTGAAGAGCACAGGGCGGCAGTGGCAAATTGGCCAATCCTGGTGTTCTGTGGCAAATGCCAAGTGTCCTGCTGTGAGCACAACCCCCATCTGTGGACGTCGGGCAATCAGACCATCCTCATGGAGTCAGTTTCTAAACATTTGTGCAGACACATTTGTGGCCTGCTGGAGGTCATTTTGCAGGGCTCTGGCAGTGCTCCTTCTGTTCCTGCTTGCACAAAAGCTGAGGTATGGCTCCTGCTGCTGGGTTGATGTCCTCCTACAGCCCCCTCCACATCTCCTGGCCTGTGTACTGGTAGCGCCTCCAAAGATGGTGATGTAGGGTTGGAAGGTTGCATTGCATGCGCAGATGGAGATCGCGGCGGCCACTTTTCTGAAGCCGAGATGCGAACTTGGCTTCAGGAAAATGGCCGCCGCGATCTCCATGTGCGCACTTGCGGCATCCCGCGGCCATTTTCCTGAAGCCCCAGGCAGCAGAGCGCTCCATCTGCGCACACGCGGCCTCAGGAAGATGGCCGCCCCCACCGATCACCAGGGGAATAGCGCAGATCGCGCTCTTTTTCTTCACCTGCGCTGTGGATTCGGCAGTTGGGCATGCGCAAACCACTACGCCACCAACAGAAAAATAAGCAACATCTGGGGGAAGAAACAGCGATGTCACCACGCCCATTTGACCTGACCACCTGGATTGACAGGCGAAAACGGCGACTTTGGTAAGGTATTTCGGCAGCATAGGTGGGGAATCAGGGTACACAAAATACACTATTGTAACGCACAGCTCAGGCCCTATTTAACGGTATTTTTATCTCATACTGAAAAAACGGGGTGACAGGTTCCCTTTAACTAAGAAACAAAACTACACTAATGTGAATGCAGTGTAAACAAAAATGATGGTGTGCACCCATATCTTGATTGCATAGTGTCAGGGCAAAACCTGTCTACAGGTCTCTGTACCCCCATATGGCAAAAGTTTGATTAATTTAAGAAATTATATTCCGGGCAATAACCATAATTTGGAGCTGAATCCAAATTACTAGCATTTGGTGAGGGGCCCGGCCTTTGTGAGGTATTCGAGTCACAATAATAAGAGAAAGTGCTGGGTGGTCTTTGGTACTGTTGGTCATGTTGACGTGGTGGTGGCTTGGGTTTGGCACGTACACTATTACCGACCCCCACCACAATGTCATTAAAATTACCAATAGGTGAAGGGTCCTCAAATGCTACAACCATGGCATACACAGTAGCAATAAATATTGTCTGCCTATCTGGTGGCATTAACTGTGCCTTGGTGGGTACAGTTGATCCAAATAAGTCCAAATAGTCTTCATTTGTAGATTTTTGGATCAAAGTTAGGGTGTCGGCCACCTTCTTATCTGTCTCACAATCTTTTTTTTTTTTTTTGTTGGGGGGCTCTTTTAATGCCACCAGATTGGCAGTCCCCGAGGTTGCTTTACTTTGGGGATCAGAAGCGGAACATGTCCCAGAAGATGGTGAAATTGCGCTGCCAGCAGCTACTGATGAATTAGGACCAGCAGATACAGACAAGGAAGTACCCTCTGCTGCCGAATCCGATGTTCCTGCTGCCTCTTGATTGTTGGTGTCTTCAGTGTCCGGAGCGCTAATGTTCCCTTCAGTGCTGTGAAAATAAAGCAAAATAAGTCGTTATTATGAAGTCAGTTTATATTGATAATGACGAGTGATGAGCGAGTGATGGTTGCTTGTGTGTCCCACAGCATGATCGGGTGATCTCCGAGTATTTGGATGTGCTTGGAGAAGTAGTTACCATAGCATCAACTGCATGATTTACGGCAGCTAGACAGGCTGAATACATGTGAGGTATGTCTGTTTGTTATTGATTTCCCACATGTATTCAGCCTGTCTAGAAGCCGTAAATCATGCAAGTGACACGATGAAATAAAATTATCCAAGCACATCCAAATTCTTGGAATCACCCGAGAATGCAACTAGCTCATCAGTAATACAATGACTAAATTTCAATTATTGATAACAATTTACCTCCGAGAATTCCTGATCTCCACCGCTGTTTCACATCTTTAGCTAAAAAAAAACAAAACAAAAACACACTATGATCAGTTTAAATCAATTATTTAATTAATATGATTAATTTTGAAACCACTTAAAAAAAATGCTTACATATTTGACCCTGAAGGGAACTGTTGTACGAGTCAAACTCGGGATATAGGTCCCTGCAGATTCTGCTCCAACATATGTCACGATGGTACTCACACCCCAGGTCCAAAAGAACAGGCATGTCCCTTATCTACAAAGTACAGCATCATGCAATTAGATACCATATTCTTATTTGCAATTTTAACAGAAACAAATATAAGTAACAAAAAAGAATAATGTATCTACTCAGGTATTGAAGTACAAATGCTATTACCTGAAGTGGATGCGTAGTTGGTGTGCTGCGGTGTCACCCAGGGACAAGGTTGTATCCGCTGGGTAGGATACAGCCTTGTCCCTGGGTGACACTGCAGAACACCAACTACGCATCCACTTCAGGTTGTACTTCAATACCTGAGTATGGAATGTCCTATATAGTGTATATTGTGTGTGCTGTAAAGACACCTATAAAAATGGCATGGGAGTCAGCGTGTTGTGCACAAAATCCACCAATT
Source organism: Ranitomeya variabilis (assembly GCF_051348905.1). Lineage (NCBI taxonomy): Eukaryota > Metazoa > Chordata > Amphibia > Anura > Dendrobatidae > Ranitomeya > Ranitomeya variabilis. The sequence continues at coordinate 993,865,978 of NC_135233.1, read as the reverse complement.
AGAGTCTATGAGGGCGATAAAAAAAGGATTACACACGGACCATCAGTGTTAGTTGTGAGAAATACGCACCCATTTTCTATATAAAAGCCGGTAATTCAGTGCGGTGTAGAGTAAAATCACACTGACAGTTTCGAATAGAAAAGATAAAATAAATGTATACACATAGAACAGATACAGTGGGGCAAAAAAGTATTTAGTCAGTCAGCAATAGTGCAAGTTCCACCACTTAAAAAGATGAGAGGCGTCTGTAATTTACATCATAGGTAGACCTCAACTATGGGAGACAAACTGAGAAAAAAAAATCCAGAAAATCACATTGTCTGTTTTTTTTATCATTTTATTTGCATTTTATGGTGGAAAATAAGTATTTGGTCAGAAACAAACAATCAAGATTTCTGGCTCTCACAGACCTGTAACTTCTTCTTTAAGAGTCTCCTCTTTCCTCCACTCATTACCTGTAGTAATGGCACCTGTTTAAACTTGTTATCAGTATAAAAAGACACCTGTGCACACCCTCAAACAGTCTGACTCCAAACTCCACTATGGTGAAGACCAAAGAGCTGTCAAAGGACACCAGAAACAAAATTGTAGCCCTGCACCAGGCTGGGAAGACTGAATCTGCAATAGCCAACCAGCTTGGAGTGAAGAAATCAACAGTGGGAGCAATAATTAGAAAATGGAAGACATACAAGACCACTGATAATCTCCCTCGATCTGGGGCTCCACGCAAAATCCCACCCCGTGGGGTCAGTATGATCACAAGAATGGTGAGCAAAAATCCCAGAACCACGCGGGGGACCTAGTGAATGAACTGCAGAGAGCTGGGACCATTGTAACAAGGCCTACCATAAGTAACACACTACGCCACCATGGACTCAGATTCTGCAGTGCCAGACGTGTCCCACTGCTTAAGCCAGTACATGTCCGGGCCCGTCTGAAGTTTGCTAGAGAGCATTTGGATGATCCAGAGGAGTTTTGGGAGAATGTCCTATGGTCTGATGAAACCAAACTGGAACTGTTTGGTAGAAACACAACTTGTCGTGTTTGGAGGAAAAAGAATACTGAGTTGCATCCATCAAACACCATACCTACTGTAAAGCATGGTGGTGGAAACATCATGCTTTGGGGCTGTTTCTCTGCAAAGGGGCCAGGACGACTGATCAGGGTACATGAAAGAATGAATGGGGCCATGTATCGTGAGATTTTGAGTGCAAACCTCCTTCCATCAGCAAGGGCATTGAAGATGAAACGTGGCTGGGTCTTTCAACATGACAATGATCCAAAGCACACCGCCAGGGCAACGAAGGAGTGGCTTCGTAAGAAGCATTTCAAGGTCCTGGAGTGGCCTAGCCAGTCTCCAGATCTCAACCCTACAGAAAACCTTTGGAGGGCGTTGAAAGTCCGTGTTGCCAAGCGAAAAGCCAAAAACATCACTGCTCTAGAGGAGATCTGCATGGAGGAATGGGCCAACATACCAACAACAGTGTGTGGCAACCTTGTGAAGACTTACAGAAAACGTTTGACCTCTGTCATTGCCAACAAAGGATATATTACAAAGTATTGAGATGAAATTTTGTTTCTGACCAAATACTTATTTTCCACCATAAAATGCAAATAAAATGATAAAAAAACAGACAATGTGATTTTCTGGATTTTTTTTTCTCAGTTTGTCTCCCATAGTTGAGGTCTACCTATGATGTAAATTACAGACGCCTCTCATCTTTTTAAGTGGTGGAACTTGCACTATTGCTGACTGACTAAATACTTTTTTGCCCCACTATATATATATATATATATATATATATATATATATATATATATACACATATATATTTTTTTTTCACTTATATTCTTCCAGATGTGCCTTTTCTGGGGTGGCTGGGGGCAGGTGTTTTTAGCCGTGGGGCCGATAACCATGGACCCTCTCTAGGCTATTAATATCTGCCCTCAGTCACTGGCTTTACCACTCTGGCGGAGAAAATTGTGTGGGAGCCCAGCTAGTTTTTTCACTAATTTAACCCTTTATTTTAACAGCTTCAGCCCACAAATTTTGCACATCCACTCTACTAAGATTAGTAGTGAGGAATATGTTAAAAATAAAAAATTAACTGTATGTAAACCATGTCTCATATCATGTCGGGTTTGGGAAGGAGATAGCAAAAGCCCGCAATTTAATTACCGGCTTTTCTGCTATCTAGCGCTGTATGAAATAAATTTTATATATATATATCTACTATATAATTGTCTAAGGGTCACTTCCGTCTTTCTGTCTGTCTTTCTGTCACGGGTATTCATTGGTCGCGGCCTGTCTGTCATGGAAATCCAAGTTGCTGATTGGTCGTCGCAAAACAGCCACGACCAATCGGCGACGGCCACGGTCCGTCCGAAAAAAGGCCGCTTCTTCTTCCCCGCAGTCAGTGCCCGCTCCATAATCCCCTCCAGTCAGCGATCACACAGGGTTAATGGCAGCAGTAACTGACCGCGCTCTGCCGCGGTGTAACGCACTCAGTTACCGCTGCTATTAACCCTGTGTGAGCAACTTTTTAATAGTCATGCTGCCTATGCAGCATCAATAGTAAAAAGATCTAATGTTACAAATACTAAACCAAAAAAAAAATTGTTATATACTCACCATCCGCCAGCCCCCCAGATCAGGAACAGGCCTTTTCCGCTCCTCGCGACGCCCCGGTGACCGCTCCATGCATTGCGGTCTCGCTACATGATGACGTGCGGTCTTGCGAGACTGCTACGTCATCATCTCACGAGACCGCAATGCACTCTTCAGACCGGAGCGCGCAAGGAGCGTCGCTAATTGCTTCAATCCGGGGGCCAACGGAGGGTGAGTATATCACTTTTTTAGTTTAATTTTTTTAAAAACACGGATATGGTGCCCACATTGGCTGTGCAATATATTACGTTGGCTGTGTTATATACTACGTGGCCTGGGCAATATACTACGTGGGCTGTGCATTATACTGCGTGGCCTGTGCTATATACTCCATGGGCTGTGCTATATACTACATGGCTGTGCTATATACTACGTGGCTGGGCAATATACTACGTGGCTAAGTTATATACTACGTGGCTCTGCTATATACTACATCGCTGAACAATATACTACATAGCTATGCAATACACTACGTAGCTGTGCAATACGTTACGTGACTGTGTTATATACTACGTGGCTGTGCAATATACTACGTGGCTCTACAATATAGTACGTGGCTATGTTATACAGTACGTCGGTTGTGTTATGTACTACATCACTGTGCAATCTAGTACGTAGCCTGTGCTATATACTAGCAACATGTTCTAGAATACCCGATACGTTGGAATGGAGCCAACATCTAATATATATATATATGTATATACCCGGGCCTCTGCAATTTCCCTCAGACTAGGGAAACCCTGTCTGACCCTCTACCTGAAGTTTACACTGAAGGTCTGCATGTCCAGGCCTCCACCCTCACCCTGAGTCCTGATTCAGCCCTAGACTGAACACCACCGCCCACCACCCAGTGAATGCAATAGACCAATACCCACAGTTATAACAAACAAGGATAAATGAAAATATACACCACACCGCAGTCAATCAGGAATACACTATAAATGTGCAGGGCAAAATAAATACAAATATAGGAAGGAGTAAATAAGACAAAAGAAAATACACCACCAGCAACGATTCTCCAACAACCAGCTCTCCACTCTGGACCGAGATAACTACGGAAAAGACAGAAGCTATAATCGGCGACGCCCAAAGATCAGGAGAACCATTTAAAGGAAATGGGCATGGCCCAGCTTCCAATCCGAGGATCAGATAAATTAACCCCGGAGCAGCCAGACGAAAACTAGCCGACGCCAATGAGCAAACAGTGGTCAAACGCGGAATTACCGCTGTCTGTCAGACGACCTGGTCTGAACAGTGTCCGACATGACAGTACCCCGCCTTCTACGAGGGACCCCAGGGCCCTCACGGCTTATAGGACCCGGCTTGTCCGGATGGCGACGATGAAAACACCTGACAAGCCGATCCGCATGAATGTCCGAGGCTGGTACCCAGGACCTCTCCTCAGGCCCATAACCACGCCAGTGTACCAAATATTGTAAAGTGCGGCGCACCACACGAGAGTCAACCACCCTGGAGACTTCAAATTCTAGGTTACCATCCACCAAGACTGGAGGTGGCATAGGCGCCGCGTCCACAGAATCCACCACCTTCTTAAGAAGAGACCTGTGGAACACGTTGTGTATTTTATACACCGTAGGGAGCTCCAGTCGGTACGCTACTGGGTTAATGACAGCGGTGACCCTAAATGGACCAATAAACTGTGGACCCAATTTAAGGGATGGTATCTTGAGTCTTATGTTTTTTGTGGATAACCACACCCAGTCATCGACACTCAGGTCCGGACCTGGCACACGCCTACTGTCAGCCACACGTTTGTACCTAGCACCCACACTCAACAGGCGCTGTTTCACTCTCCTCCAGACTGATGACAATTGTGTTCCTAACTGGTCTTCCTCCGGAACGCCGGAAGAGCCTCCCTGACTCAACGTACAAAACTGAGGATGTAGCCCGTAAACACAAAAAAACGGAGACTCCCCAGACGACTCCTGTCGGTGATTATTGATGGCAAACTCAGCCAAAGGAAGAAAGGTAGACCACTCCTCCTGGTTATCAGAGACAAAGCAGCTCAAGTACTGCTCCAAATTTTGGTTCATACGCTCGGTCTGACCATTTGACTGGGGATGAAACGCAGACGAATAAGACAACTTGATCCCCAGCCGTGAGCAAAATGCTTTCCAAAATTTTGCTACAAACTGAGTACCCCTATCTGACACGATGTCAGACGGAACTCCATGAAGCCTGACCACCTCCTGCACAAACACTTGAGCAAGAGTCTTAGCGTTAGGTAAAGAAGGCAAAGACACAAAGTGCGCCATTTTTGAAAAACGATCCACAATCACCAAAATGACCATGTTCCCAGCTGAGGGAGACAAATCAGTGATGAAATCCATGGAGATTTCCGTCCATGGCTTACTAGGTACCTCCAGAGGAAGTAGTGTGCCAACAGGACGGGAGCGGGCGTCTTCGCCCTAGCGCACGTGGTGCAAGCTGACACATATGAGACCACGTCCTGTCGGATTTTAGGCCACCAAAACCGACGTGACACCAACTCCAAAGTACCTCTAACCCCTGGGTGGCCAGCCAGGACAGTATCATGATGCTCCGCCAACACCTTTAGGCGGAGATGAAGCGGTACAAAAGATTTGTTGATGGGAAGCTCAGATGGTACCTCCTCCTGAGCCTCGGCAATCTCAGCCTCAACCTCGGTAGTGAGGGCTGAAACCACAACACCCTTTTGGAGAATGGGTACTGGGTCTTCCCGAGGTTCTCCCCCTGGAAAACACCTGGACAGAGCATCCGCCTTAGTGTTTTTAGACCCTGGTCTGTAAGTGACAACAAAGTTGAACCGCGTGAAAAACAATGCCCAGCGAGCCTGCCTGGGAGATAGACGCTTGGCAGACTCCAAATACAGCAGATTCTTATGGTCGGTAATAACAGTAACCTGATGTACCGACCCCTCCAAGAAGTGTCGCCATTCCTCAAAGGCCAACTTAATAGCCAACAACTCCCTGTTGCCGATATCGCAGTTACGTTCAGCGGACGACAGTTTTTTTGAGAAATAGGCGCACGGACGCAAACCACTCAAGGATGAGCCTTGAGATAGTACCGCCCCCACACCAACCTCAGACGCATCGACTTCCACGACAAAGGGTTTAGATACGTCTGGCTGCACAAGAATGGGGGCTGAAACAAAACTGTTCTTGAGAAATTCAAATGCGCGAACAGCAGCCTCAGGCCAAATGGAGAAATTTGTACCCTTTTTAGTCATGTCAGTTAGCGGTTTAGCAATGATAGAAAAATCCTTGATAAATTTCCTATAGCAGTTAGAAAACCCAAGGAACCGCTGAAGTGCTTTCAGGTTATCAGGATGTTCCCAATGCAGCACCGCTTGCACCTTAGCGGCGTCCATTTTAAAACCGGAAGCAGACACAATATAACCCAAGAACGGCAACTCTTGAGCAAAAAATACACATTTCTCAAGTTTAGCATACAGCTTATTCTCTCTGAGAAGCTGTAACACCTGCCTGACATGATCTAAATGAGCATCACGGTCGCAAGAATATATGAGGATGTCATCTAGGTACACGATAACGAATTTCCCCAAAACATGCGAGAACACATCATTGATGAAATGTTGGAACACTGCAGGTGCGTTAGTTAACCCAAAAGGCATCACCAAATTTTCAAAATGACCCTCAGGGGTATTAAAAGGCGTTTTCCACTCATCACCTTGACGGACTCTTATGAGGTTGTACGCCCCCTGAGGTCAAGCTTGGTAAACCACTTAGCACCTGCCACCTGGTTGAACAAGTCAGGTATCAGTGGCATAGGGTATGGATCACGAACCGTAATCTGGTTCAACTCCCTGAAATCCAAACACGGGCGTAATCCGCCATCTTTCTTCTTCACGAAGAAGAACCCTGCTGCCACCGGTGAGGATGACGGCCTGATGTGCCCTTTGCTCAAACTTTCAGAAATGTAATCCTTGAGCGCTTGCCTCTCCGGGCCGGAGATGTTGAACATCCTAGCTTTAGGCAACTTGGCCCCTGGTTTAAACCTGATACAACAGTCATAGGAGCGATGTGGCGGCAACTCTGAACAACCCTTCTCAGAGAAGAAAAAAAAAGGAACCCCCCTTTTTTTTTTTGTAGTTAGGCCGATTATAATGTCACGGGGAGACAAGGAGGGCGAGAGCTAATAACCCGGGCCCCTGCAATTTCCCTAAGACTAGGGAAACCCTGTCTGACCCTCTACCTGAAGTTTACACTGAAGGTCTGCATGTCCAGGCCTCCACCCTCACCCTGAGTCCTGATTCAGCCCTAGACTGAACACCACCGCTCACCACCCAGTGAATGCAATAGACCAATACCCACAGTTATAACAAACAAGGATAAAGGAAAATATACACCACATCGCAGTCAATCGGGAATACACTATAAATGTGCAGGGCAAAATAAATACAAATATAGGAAGGCGTGAATAAGACAAAGGAAAATACACCACCAGCAACGATTCTCCAACAACCAGCTCTCCACTCCGGACCGAGATAACTACGGAGAAGACAGAAGCTATGATCGGCGACGCCCAAAGATCAGGAGAACCATTTAAAGGAAATGGGCATGGCCCAGCTTCCAATCCGAGGATCAGATAAATTAACCCCGGAGCAGCCAGACGAAAACTAGCCGACGCCAATGAGCAAACAGTGGTCAAACGCGGAATTACCGCTGTCTGTCAGATGACCTGGTCTGAACAGTGTCCGACATGACATATATATATATATATATACATATATATATATATAGTAGATATGTTTTAACGAATATTTGAGCCCATGGATCCATTCTATGTCCATTTTTCAAGCCTGCGAGAAAAATCTGGCCATACGGATGCCATATGGATTACATACGGAGGTTTACATGCGCAAAATAGGCTTCCACACCCTGCCCACGGATGACATACTGATCACTGTTTTGGGATCATTTCTGCGTATGACACCTGTAAAATACGGACCGTATTTCCCTACGCTTACTGTGACGACGGCCTAATTCTAACCGTAATACCAACCCTAACCCTAATTGCAACCCTAACTGCAACCATAACCCTAGTGAAAAAAAAAAAAAAAAAAGTCTTGATTTTATTATGCTCCCTACCTATGGGGGTGATAAAGGGGGGTTTATATACTATTTTTTATTATTTGATCACTGTGATAGAACCTCAAAATGTACCTGTAACAAATCTGCCAGCCGGCAGATTCGGCAGGCGCACTGCGCATGCGCCCGCCATCTTGGAAGATGGCAGCGCCCATGGAGATGACGACCGGACACCGGAGCTCGGTAAGTATGTGAAGGTGGGATCAGACAGCGGATGGGGGGCGCGGGGGTGGCATCGGACAGCGGGGGGGGGGGGGGGGCAGAGAAACGAGGGGAGCAGAGGAAGGGAGGACGGAGGGGAGCAGAGAACGGAGGGGAGCAGAGAACGGAGGGGAGCAGAGAACGGAGGGGAGCAGAGAAAGGGGGGGAGCAGAGGACGGAGGGGAGCAGAGGACGGAGGGGCGCAGAGGACTGAGGACTATACCACTACTCTCCCATCATCATAGCCAGATGGGAGCAATAGTCACAGCCAATGACAGAGTCCAATGAGTCACTATAGTCGCATGGGGACAGATAAGACAGAGTATAGTTACCAAATCTATCAGCCGCCCGACATCGATCCCCATGCGACGATAGGGCTCCATTTTAGTCACTAGCTTCCTTCCTGCAAAACACAGACAACACTCCGCCCCCACACTTCCTTTTTGGGATGACATCATTTCCCTCTGCTGCGTTTCTGACACCCAAATCTGCAACAAAAACGCAGCAAAACTGCTCATCTGCAGATTTGCTGCGGATTTGTCTGACTGAATAGAAGTCAATGGGTGCAGAAACGCTGCAGAAACGCAGAAATAATTGACATGGTCCTTTTTTCGATCCGCTGCGTTTATGGTGCGGAATTTTCTGCACCATTAGCACATCATTTTCTTTTTTCCATTGATTAACATTATACTGTAAATCACTTGCGGATCCGCAGCGTTTCCGCGCGGAAAAAGACGCTGCGGATCCGCAGCAAATCCGCAACATACCCTAAAAGTGAAACTAAAATCTGGTGGAATCTTACCACGCTACAGAATTATGGCAAAAAAAATTCCCAGAGGACTAAGAATAAAAAAAGAATCTACTGTTATATACTCAATTGAGTTTAAGAATGAATGGAATCAAATATTAACAAATAATCTAATAAAACTTTTAATCAAAAATGAAGAAATTAAATTAAAAGATGTTCAAAAAAGTATAGAGGAAGCAAATAAGATTTTGGAGGAATATAAAAATTTTACAAATTATGAAGAATCTCTGTCTAAGATGAAAGAAAATATAAGCGCTTTAGAAAAATGATATTATTAATTGTACGAAGCGCAAGTTTGAAAGAGATCTAAATGACTATTCAACTGAAAAGGTATATGAATGAGGGCAATGGGAGAGACCTCGTAAATCTTCATGCCCAATTTTGAAACAGCATTTTGCTCAGAAAAAAACGGCATATAGACTGCAAGTGAGTTTTATGTCCTCAGAATCCAATGCTATGGATACATATGCAAGCACGTCAGATGCCTCAGTTGAATATTATACAAATGAGAACAGGAAGAGAAACTACAGAATGTCAAAAAACGCAAGAGTAGAGGAGGGAGAAAACATAAAAAATCCACCAGGAGTAATCACTCGCCACAGCAAGAAAAAATTCAAATAAATGAAGAAAATAATGTGGTGACTTTATCCACATGTGAATTTACAAAAGATCAATTAGAAGTGCTTGCCTTAGGCTTAAATTTTGTGCCTGATACGAACTTTAATCTTTTCATGACTTTTTTAGATATCAATAAACTCATTAGAAATCTTACTGTTAAAAAACATTTTTTCTCAGAAGAAAGTGAAAATGTAATGGCATTTGGGGAAAATAATGAGAATAAATACGAAGATTTGGATTTTAAAGACCAAATGGCGCTCATTACTCGTCAAGATTTGTCCTCTGAAAATTCCCAAATGGATAAAGAAAAAAAGAACCAATCGGACAATTTCAAAATAAAAAAAATCCTTGCTTTTATCTGATACAAACCAGAGTGGAGTGTATGGAGGCTTTCCAAGAAATGATAGATATAAAAGATACTATAACGTTCGTACAGAATAATATAAAAAGTGTCATTAAATAAAGCTCAAAGATTTCAATACTATAAAAATTCATACAGAATGATATAATATTGAAATGTCTTTGAGCTGTATTTATTTTATTACAATAAAAATGTTTTTAAAACTTTTACAATTCCGTGTCTTTGCTTTTTTACAAACGTATAAAACAAGCGCTTTATATTTGGTGGTGTTGTAACATGGCCATTTACATAATATGCCCATACAATGAGCCTGGTGTGTTATAAAACACATATAAAATGAGAATCACAGTATCAAATAATGTTGCAAAACACAGGATATACATAATATGCCCATACAATGAGCCTGATGTGTTATAAAACTCATATAAAATGAGAATCACAGTATCAAAAGCACTGCTCTGTTCCTACATGAACACATCTGGTGGTATTTAAGCATGGAAATACCTCCTCTAGTCTGTGATACACAGAATGCATTTCACATAACATGCTGGAGAAACACAGGATATACATAATATGCCCATACAATGAGCCTGATGTGTTATAAAACGCATATAAAATGAGAATCACAGTATCAAAAACACTGCTCTGTTCCTAAAGATTGACCTGTCCTGGATGTCTAGACATGTCTCCCACATCTGTTTTGCTTTATGTCTTGCATGAGCACATCTGGCTGTGTTTAAGCAGGGAACAGCTAGTGAAACACAACACCTAGTCTGTGATTCACAGATTTTGCCGAAACACCATCACTATTCACTATATGTTATTATTGGGAATAAAATACATTGCTCTGATTACAACACCAATCTCATATCAACTTCATATAAAATGAAAATCTAATATGATATAAAAAACAATGTATCAAATACTGTGACAACAATATCAAACACTATCAAAAGAGGAAAGCAGCCAGACAGGGAGGGGAGGGGTTACACACTTTTAATGCACTTTGATAGGGGCGGGCCCACCTGTCAAATTAAGTTTGACGAGTAATACCTCTTCTCTACTACTATTCTGTAACATAGGGACTAGTGATGAGTGAGTATACTCGTTGCTCGCGTTTTCCCCAGCACGCTTGGGTGGTCTCCGAGTATTTGTGACTGCACGGAGATTTAGTTTTTGTTGACTCAGATGCATGATTTACGACTGCTAGCCAGCCTGAGTACATGTGGGGTTGCCTGGTTGCTAGGGAATCCCCACATGTAATCAAGCTGTCTAACAGTCGTAAATCATGCTGCTGCGGTGACGAAAACTAAATCTCTGAGCAGCCACAAATACTCGGAGATCACCCGAGTGTGCTCTGGAAAACCCGAGCAACGAGTATACTCGCTCATCACTAATAGGAATCAACACCCAAACCTTCTGCCCCTCCTCATAGGCCTTCAGTCTGGCATTACGGTCATACCAGACCTTCTGGTTAATTTGGGCCTGGGACACGTTCTCATGGGCCAGGTTGGTCAGTTTTTGCATTCTTTCTCTGAGTCGCAGTACATATTCAACCACTGAGACTCCCATAGTTTTGGGGTCACCCTCCCAACAGTCCTTAATCAAATCAAGTGGCCCCCCTGACCCTCCTCTCATAAACCAGTTCAAATGGGGACAATCCTGTAGCTGCCTGGGGTACCTCTCTGTACGCAAACAGATGGGGAGGTTCCGCTCCCAGTCTCTCCCTTCAGTCTCCACCAGCATTTTCAGCATTTGTTTTAATATCCCGTTCAAATGCTCGCAGAGTCCGTTGGTTTGGGGATGATAGGCGCTGGCCACAAAATGCTGTACTTGTATTTTTTCACAGAGACTTTCCATAAGACTGGACAAGAATTGGGTTCCCTGATCGGCTAACGTTTCCCTGGGGAAACTCACTCGAGAAAACAGTAAAGCATCCACCACTTTGTCTGCTCGGATGGAGGACGGTGCCACAGCTTCCGGGTATCGTGTGGCATAGTCCACCACTGAGGATGAACTTTTTGCCAGAGCTGCTAGGGATTGCAAGTGGCCATATGATATCCCCAGCCACTTGCTGGAAAAGTTCATCGATCACTGGCAGTGGTATCAATGGGGCTTTCTGTATATTCCCAGATTTTCCAACTCTCTGACAAACTACGCAGGATCGACAGTAATTGGCAATATTTGTCCTCATCTTGGGCCAATAGAAGTTATGTGTCAGTCGAGCTTTAGTCTTTTGTATTCCAAGGTGTCCAGCCAGAGGAATTTCATGAGCATTTCTCAATAATTGTTCCCTAAATGAATAAGGAATGATCAGCTGCTTTTCACAGTCCCAAGGTTCTGTAGTATCCGTGGGGAGAGTCTCTTTATACAGTCTGCCCTGGTCCCAGTATATTCTCTCTTTGTTAGAAGCCGTACGGGGTCGGTCTGCAAGACATCTGAGCTTCTCCAGACTAACATCTGTCCATAGGGCTTCCTGGAAGCACTGACTGTCAGACTGTAGGCCCTGGCCTAGTGTGACTGCCAGGCCCTGGTCTGAAGCTGAGTCTACAGTGTCGGTTATCAGGGAGCTTGGTGGGTCTGCCATGTGAGGAGGCTCTGGGGCCACAGTATGGGCCTCCTGTTCTGGCAGTTCTGTCTGAGACTCATGCTCTGGGGTTGAGTCTGAGACGCAGCCTGACTCCGGGTCACAGCTGCCACATACGTACAGTCCTGCGCATTGGTACATTTTCCCTCTCACGGGATCTCAGGTGGGTCACTTGCTTCCACCGTCTCTGTAGCATTTACGTGCAAGGGAGGGATATAGTGGGACACCATCCTCCCCAAGTCTGTGCCTAGCAATACATTGGTGGGAATAGCCTCTGATACTCCCACTTCTCTCAATCCTTTCCCTGCTCCCCAGTCCAGGTACACATGGGCCATGAGCACGGTAGGGCTGACCCCTCCAATCTCGGTTATAGACATAGTCCTTCCTGGTATGATTTCAGCAGGGTTTACCATTGCTGGGCGCACCAGAGTCACCTCGGCCCCAGTGTCTCTGAGACCAATGGTGACTTTATTGCCAACAGTGACAAATTGACAGTTCTCATTGGTCCTCGCATCAGAGCCGGTCACAAAGAGGACAGACGGTGGGGACCCAGATGGCTTTGTGGTTGTGGATGGGCATTTCTCCCTATCAGGGCAGACTGCGCTGACGTGTCCCACTTTGCTGCAAGAGAAGCACCGGCGTGCATCGCCTAAAGAATGTCTATTCCACGGGACCTCATAAGAGGTGGGTTTGGACAGCACTGGTGATCGGTCAGCAGAGGGAGAAGGGTCCTCGTTTGGCTTACCTCCCTTACAGCTGAGTCCCAATGGCTTCCGCACCTCAGGCATCCTGTTAGCCACATAGCAGTCAGCAATCTTTGCAGCCTGATCCGCAGTTTGTGGCTCTCAATTACACACAAATTGTCGTACATCCGTGCGGCACATATTAAGAAATTGATCTTTGACCATAAAATCCATTAAGTCCTCAAAACTGTTAACAGAAAGTCCCCTGATCCATTAGTGGAACATAGTCCTCAAGGTGCTCACGACATAGCTGTCAGTTGATCCATGTTGTAGGTTCCGGAACTTTCTCCGATACATTTCTGGGGTTAGGTTGTATTTCCTGATCAGGGCCTCTTTTATGGCCTCATAGTTTCCATCTAGCTCTGGTCGGAAGCCAGCAAAAATTTCCAGAGCTTTGCCTCTACACCCTGGGGTAAATACTGCGCCGACGGCTCTCTGGACAGATGGTATTGCCTGCAGGTTTTTTCAAACCCCCATAGGAAAATATCTAAGTCCGTGTCCTTCTCAATCACAGGGAAGTTTTCCAGATGTGGTTTCCTTGGATTTATGTCCTGGAAGGAGGTCAGCTGCGGGATGTTACCTTTTTATATTTGAGCCATCAAAAGCTTGAAAGCTCTTTCCTCCTGCCGTTCTGCAGCCGTGCTCTCATCCCGGTCTAAGTGTTCTGCAGCCTCTCGGTACTGTAGAATAAGCTGCAGGTGCAGATTGGATCACTTGTTCCCAGCTGTTGTAAGGCCATTTGTAAAGTCCATATGCTCCTCAACACTGGCATTGCTGGCACCTCCAGAAGGTATCTCCGGTGTAAGAGCTGGCATTGCGGGGTCTCTCCGAGATGGACTCTCTTCTTGCCCAGATTCTTCAGTATTTTGCTCTATGATGTCCTGCTCAACCAAAGCGTGTATCAGCAGTTCCTTGGATTTGTCGGCCGACTCTATTCCTCTCTGTTCACAGAGGTCGGTCAGAGTGTCTTTGCTCTGCTTCTTGTACTGGGCTGCCATATAGATGAACAGCCATTGCCAAATAAAAGATAGAAAAGAAAAACGGGAAAGAGAAACTGTGCAAGTATGTCTAAGTAAGCACTGAGTTGAACCTTGTAGAACTGGTGCACTCCTCGCAAGGATACCAATTCTTTATTACAGGAAATAATTGCTTAAACCATGCACTAATGCTATAATTGAAATAATTCTATTCCACTTGCTGTCACCAATTTGTCAAGTATGCTCTTCTCAGCATGTGACTTGGGGTTGTGCCTGCAAGTGTTAATCTTACTCAGTCTAGCATTCACCTCTGTCCTATGCTGCAGAGGGAGAATAAATCCCACTCCGACCCAGGCCACACACCCGCTCATACACGCTGCCACCACTCACCCAACACAAGGGCGATGAGTCCTGGAAATATTACTACTATATGCCAATTACCTGGGTCGCACACTCTAAGGCTATGGATTTTTTAGAGCATACAAGGTTCAAACTTATTAAAGTTTAAAGCTTTAATAGAAAAGGTACAGTGCTTACAATAAAAGGATATAAAATATGGCAATGAAGAGTGACATGCAAATATGCAAAACAGTTCTAAAAGTAAAAGGGAGAAAACTTACCGAAATATCTGAACTTTGTAGTCTGCTTTCTGCCCCCTGGGGGGATGACTTTCCCTCAGTCTGTGACAACCTTCGATGATTAAAGGCCTAATTTATAGATTTAACCTGGAGATCAGATTTTTAGACCAGCCTCTCATGTTAATATTCTAAGTCCTGGTTTGTGACTGGACCATGGCTACTTTACCAATGAATACATTATTTCTAAAGGTTCCTGTCTTCGATTTTCTTTCCCATAGTACATAGAAATTGTCAGGCTGCACTAGGTCCCTTTTGGCCTCTGCCTTCAAGGCATCAGAGGTGTGAAATGTTTCCAATTCTGTGTCTTCCCAGGAAGGCCCCCTGTGGTCTGCAACCAGGAAAACTGCCTTTTCTCAGGGTAACATATTTTCACCTTGGTGAGACCTGCAGTCTAAGGACAGATGCTAGTTAACTGCTGGCCATACATATTTCACTGCACCCCTTCTTCTCACACTTTTTCCTGGCAGTTGCTGGTGACCTGTAGATGACCTCAAAGATAGGCAAGTACCATTCAAATCAAAATAGTAATAGAGAAGAGGGGGGAGTGGGAGAGACCAATATGAGGAATATAGGGGGAAGAGGGGTACAAAAAATCAACAGTAATTATAATACAATGACTGGGCCTGTGACCCTATGTGTCCCCCTATCTGAGTGCTTTGGGGGGCCTTTTCATTTACTCCTTGGTAAGTCATTGATGAAAAGAGCTACATTCTTGGCAAGTGTTTTATTTTATTTTTTTACGGTGTTCGATAAATGGAATAAATATCATGTGTAAGATTGCACTTACTAGTGTATTGGGGAATACTCGCTTGGCCGTGATTTTCAGGCACACGGGCACGGTTTTTCACACAAAACAGTCTGTTTGGTTTATTAAAGACTCATAAACCATATCATGAACAGTCCATTACACATTCAGGACATCACATTAAGTCTGCAGCAACTAAACATGCTGGTCCTCTTCTGACCAGTTGCCGTGGGTTACCACACAGTTCATGGAACACCATAAGCACCAACAGTCTATTGAGGTACCTTACGGGAGCTCCTGCTCCACCTGCTGACTCCTTGTCAGTCCTCTCTTTTGGGAAAGCTGCCTCACGGGGATCACCAACTTGCCTGGGCGGCACACATTAGTCAGTCTAGATCCACTGAAGGACGGTAGCTTCCCCAACAGTTTCACTGTGCGCTTCTCAGGGATTCGTTCCTACTCCCAGGACCTCCCAACACACAGGCATGTGGCCTGTCCGAGTGCTATTCAGGACGTTAGTCCAACACCCCAGGCCATCAAGTCCAAAGCCCCACCACGTGTTCAGGAATCCTACTCCCGGGACTTCCAACACGGGCTTCCAGAACCTTGTACTTGGACCCTTCAGATCCAAACACTGGAACCACAGAGGAACATGTGACCCACAGCCTGGTCACATTATATACCTTTTAACCACTCCCCTGGGTGGGAGTGTGTGGCTAGTGTGTCCCACCCATCTCACATAACTAGCCCTGCCAACCGTCCATTATAAACATGCAATATACTTGTGGGACTATAGGTCCCAGAAGACCACATCGCTTCAGGCTGGCAGCGCAGAGTCTTCTCCTCTGCGACACACGTATCGGCCATTCACAATACTGCCAGACTTCATCACACTACCACAGTCATGTCTGTGATTGCCATGCATTCCTATGGCCTCAATACACCTCCATGCGTATACTGGGAAGACCATGCAGAGCCCCCTACCTGTTACAGGGGTCACTGCATCACATATCCCCCCCTCTGTTCACACCTGTGGGGTTGAACATTTGTCTTAACCCAGGGGCCTCGAGACCGGGTACCCAAGTCACCTTGCCCTACCAGTCGAGAGGGCCCTCTCAGTCGGTTTTGGGCATCATGGTCAAGCTGGCGTCGCAATCCCCTTGCACCCATATGACCTGTCTGGACTGACTCTTTGTCAACACGTCCGCTACCAGGTCTTCCACCTAGGCCACTCAACACTTAGCTAACTGATGAGTCACTGCCACTAACTCTTCCTTCAGGCTGGGTACTTCCACCCCTTTGTCCACATTTTGGGTCTAAAGTGGCCGCCATCTTCTTTGCCTTTCTGGCAGCTGTTTATTAACTTGCAGTCTCTCAAGTCTCAGCTGTTCTACCTCCCTTAGGCATGCCATGCAATATTCCAGGAGCATGCGGATATTCTCAAGACTCTCTCTGGATCCGACAAGGAATGGGACCATCTCATCTTCACCCATGACCTGGACCTCGTCATCAGCCGGTGTCCTCAGTCTTTTCACACCGGATTTATCCACCATCTCCTGCATCAGTCTCTCATGTCTCCCAATGATTTTCGCCACCAGAACTTTGGGTACTTGAAAATTACACATATTTGATATCGCCGCATTCGGAAGCGCTTGATAAATCAAAATATAAGATTAATAATAATAATAATAATAATAATAATCTTTATTTATATAGCGCCAACATATTCCGCAGCGCTTTACAGTTTAACAGTTTCAAACACAACAGTCATCGGTAACAACGTTAACAATACAGTGATAAAGCAAAAATGGGGAGATACAAAGCACAGGTGTGTATTTACAATGGTGTATTTACAGTGATGGTCCAGCCATCTTCTGGGGGTGGGGGTAGATGGAAGTAGTGACACACGCACAAAAACATAAAATGAGTTTGATTAGGGAACGCGATAGGCCGCTCTGAACAAATGTGTTTTGAGCGAGCGCCTAAAACTATGCAAGTTGTGGATGGTCCTAATGTCTTGGGGTAGAGCATTCCAGAGGATTGGCGCAGCACGGGAGAAGTCTTGGAGTCGGGAGTGGGAGGTACGGATTAGTGCAGAGGTTAGTCGAAAGTCATTTGCAGAGCGCAGAGGTCGGTTAGGCCGATAGACAGAAATGAGGGAGGAGATGTAAGGGGGTGCCGCACTGTGGAGAGCTTTGTGGGTGAGAACAAGTACTTTGAATTGTATCCTGTAATGAATGGGCAGCCAGTGTAACGACTGGCGAAGAGCGGACACGTCCGAGTAACGATTAGCCAGATGGACGACCCTGGCTGCTGCATTAAGGATAGACTGGAGAGGGGAAAGTCGAGTGAGGGGGAGACCAATTAATAGAGCGTTACAGTAGTCCAGACGGGAGTGGATTAGGGCGACAGTGAGAGTTTTTGTTGTCTCCATGGTGAGAAAAGGGCGGATTCTAGAGATGTTCTTTAGGTGTAAGCGGCACGAGCGGGCAAGACATTGTATGTGGGAGGTGAAGGAGAGATCGGAGTCAAACATAACACCCAGACAGTGTGCCTGCTGCCGGGGTGTTATGATGGTGCCACCCACGGAGAGGGAAATGTCAGATTTAGGGAGGTTAGTAGAAGGCGGGAGCAGAAGCAGTTCAGTTTTGGAGAGGTTGAGTTTCAGATAGAGAGCGGACATGATGTTGGAGACTGCAGACAGACAGTCAGTGGCGTTCTGTAGTACAGCGGGGGTAAGGTCAGGGGATGACGTGTATAGTTGTGTGTCATCAGCATAAAGATGGTACTGAAAACCAAATCTGCTGATGGTCTGTCCAATTGGGGCCGTGTAGAGGGAGAAGAGAAGGTTAATTAATATGAGCAAGCAAAAAATCAAAACGCCAGAATTATGCTTTTTTGATCGCTGCAACATTGCAATAAAATGCAATAACGGGCGATCAAAACATCGCATCTATCCAAAATTGATATCAAACATCAGCTCAGCGTGCAAAAAAGAATCCCTAACCCAGATAAGGAAAAATGGAGACGCTGCGAGTCTCAGAAAATGGCGCCATTTTTTGTCTTTTGCTTTGACAAGCTTTGGATTTTTTTTCACCACTTAAATAAAAAGAACCTAGACATGTTTGGTGTCTGTGAACTTGTAATGACTTGGAGAATCATAATGGCAGGTCAGTTTTAGCATTTAGTGAATGTGGTAAAAAACAAAATAAATAAATAAACAATTGTGGAATTGCACTTTTTTGCAGTTTCACCACACTTAGGGCTTGTTCACACGATCCTTTTTTCGCTGCGGATTTTTCAGGTCCTGATTTGTGAAAACCGCAGTGCAAAACCTGCGGTGGTTTTCACTGCGGTTTTCAGTCCTTTTTCTACTGCGGATTCCACTGCGGGTTTCCAGCTGCTTTTTCCTATTGGTGCAGGTGGAAACCCGCAGCGGAATCCGCAGAAAGAATTGACATGCTACTTATTTTTTTCCGCTGAAAATCCGCGCTGATTTTCAAGCCGAAAAAAGGATAGTGGGCACAGCGGATTTCGTTTTCCATAGGGTAACATTGTACTGTACCCTGCATGGAAAACGTCTGCGGATCCGCAGCTGCAAATCCGCTGCGGATCCGCAGCGAAAACCGCATCGTGTGAACATAGCCTTAGAATTTTTTATCCGGCTTTTCAGTGAAGGATATAGTAAAAGCAATGGTGTAATTCCAACATAAAACTCGTCCCACAAAATAAACAAGCCCTCACTTGGCCATATTGACCGAAAACTAAAGTTATGGCTCTGGGAAGAAGGGGAACAAAAAACGGAAATAGCCCTGTTCCTTAAGGGGTTAAATGACATCGGTGTCTGCGGAGCGTTCTGCTTGTACATGCAATCACTGTGAATCAGCTGGGACATAATATTGGAGGAAGACGTTTTTGTATCTGGAGCTTTTTTCTTGCAGCTTTCTTATCTGAATATCATTTCTTATTTTTTATAGGGAGCGATTGAATCATTGATCCCAGCGAGAATGCCGCATATAAGCGACTTTGAAACATCCAAACTGATCGGCGCTGGAGCTTTTGGGTGAGATTTCTGTTGGTATAATCCACATTGCTCAGGGTTCCCTATGACAACACTTCTGCCTCTGTGCTCTGCCATTCAGCGCTATCATAGGGAAATGATCGGAGTCCACATCACTGTCCACATCCAATTCTCACTATTCAGCTCATTTCTAGACAGTGGAGCGTACGGACCTAGAACAGGTCACACTGTAAGGACCTGTGCACACATCGCAGACTTCTCACATTTTTTTGTTTTTTTTCTGCTCAGATTTGTTACATAACCTGAGGGATTTCATGATGCCAGAAAAGTGACTGAGATTCCTGAAGTCTCGTGCACACGATGCTTATCTTTCACTTTAACTCTGCAGCAGGTCAATTCTTTCAGCATTTTTTCTGCAGATTTCACACATAATAATGAGTGGGGGAAAATCTGCAACAAAAACGCAGGTAAAAAATGTATCAAAAACGCGACAAAAATGCGACTATTTGACGCATCGCTTTTCCTGCTTAGAAATTCAGATATGGTGTAAAAGGTTCTGCTGCAAATACTTAATGTGGGCACAAACCCTTAAGGAAAGGGATGAATATAATACATTGCAGTCACTTGTCCTAGACCCCATCGGTTCTTCTGCTGCCGCCTCCACCAGAGCTTCCTCCTCAGCAGACTTTGGTTTTTTGGGTTCCATTATGGAGCTGATAAGAGTAATCGGCTACACACGGTCACGGGAGGACTGACACGATATTGGAGTCAATGACATCTGCACCCTCCACCATGACCACTTGAGTCCAATCACTGTCTCAGCACCAGAAGGGGGCGCCAGAGCAACCAAAGCCTGGCCCTGAGGATGGAGAACTGCAGGGATGGACAGGTGGGAACCTCGGACAGGTGGGTAGAATGAGCTCCATTATTATTTAACTACTTCCATCCCCTCCATTTATTATGACTTAGGCCAGGGTCACACTTGTGACTGCAGTGCTATATTATTTCTAGAAATGTATCTCCAGTGACGGACGGACTCCAAGAAATTAGTACAGAAGATCATATAATGACTTCTATAGATGGACTGTTAATAACGATTGATTATTTACCATGGATTGTGCTTTTCTCCAGCTCCGTCTACTTAGTGCGCCATAAAGACTTACATCAGACCTTTGCAATGAAGAAAATGGTCAAGCGGAACCTGGAAGCTCTAGACAAGGTGGAATTGGCTTATCTGGAAAGGGACATCTTAACATTCTCTGATTGTCCCTTTGTGGCCTCCATGCTCTGCTCCTTTCCATCTACATATCACCTCTGTATGGTCATGGAGTATGTGGAAGGTAGGACATGTGTATTCTATTATAGTCAGTCCACGTCTGCTGACATCTTATCATATCATTACGATATGTCCAGCTGGTGGGTTTCATCACCACAGAGCATTTACTATAGGTTATATATGACCTCCATGCCTGGAAATTAATTGTTCTGTGAGCAGGGGTACTATGGGGCTCATGAGTTCTAGGGGGCCCAGTATCACTTGGCATTGGGTCACATCACTCCTCCAGTCATCACAATTTCAGGATGGCCGTATCCTCAGAATGTGAATACTGCTGAACAGAATGGCACATCAGGAGGCCGAAAGCTCCCGGTCCACCATTCAGCCCGTGGTCGTGAGACTGTGATCTGAGACTCCGTACACCGCAGGGGCCAAGTAGTCACAGCACCGCGCCTGTAGTGTGGAGCCTCAGCACTCACACCGGACTGACCAGAGCAGCATGTCGTGGTACTGGGGAGAGGGGAATAGTGCTTTATTGTCAGCATCTGTAGGGGCCATAATACTGATTGGGTAGCTGTGGGGGACATAGTACTGTGTGCGAGGCAATGGGAGCCTGCTAATACCCCCAGATTGACTTGTCGAATGCCCCTGCGCAGAGTGGGGTCTCCATACTGAGTGGTGTGCTGTGGGGGACCTTATTCTGTGTAGGGGTCATCATTCTGTGTTAGGGTCCAAATTATGTGTGAGGAGCTAAGGGGGACTTTATACTAAGTGAAGACATGTGGGGGCCATTATATTGTGTGAGTCTGTTTGGGACATTATACTGAGTATAGGGACTGTGGGCGCCATCTTACTGAGAGGGTGCATCATACTGACACCATATGTGTGGGGTGATACTGTAGGGAGCAGGATTCACTGGGGGAACCATACTCACTGTGTTTGGGTGGGGGCACGCTTGACAGCATCATACTTTTGAAATGGCCATAAAAAGTATATTGCTGGTGAGAACATTAAGGGGCTTAGATCGATGGATGGATAGATAGTATCTTCAGCTTTATGTTATTACTTGTTACTTTAGTCTAATATTATGTGCACTATTCATTATATCTGTATATATTCTCTCCTGACAAATATCTCGGCTCACTTCCCATTATACATCATGTGATCTGCTTTATAAACCCCTCACCGGTCATATTTCTTTTTTTCTACAGGTGGTGACTGTCAGACCCTATTAGGCACCAGGGGTCCTTTATCTGTCCCCTTGGCCCCGCTTGTACTTTGCAGAAGCGGTTCTTGCTGTAGAATACTTGCACAGCTATGTTGTGGTCCACAGAGACCTGAAGCCAGGGAAGTAAGTACCCCCTCTAGTATGATAAAGGATGTTATCATTTAGTATCAGATAGTCTGCAAGGTTAAAACCATCTTTTCTTCCACAGCCTTCTGATAACATCTACTGGACACATTAAAGTTACTGATTTTGGCCTTTCAAAACTTGGTGTCATGATACCAAAAACCTACATCTACAATGAATCAGCAGAGGAGATCAGCAGAGAGTTCAAGGACCATGAGGTGAGCATCACTTACAGAAACGCAGCTTGTTCTTAACTAATCTCATCACACTGTTTCTTCTCTGCATTCTTCATTTCTAGAGATCTTTTCCCCTGATATTTTATCTTCTGTGATTGTGTTTTTATGGTGAGAACTTGTCATCATAATAGTATGATTAATCTCATCTCTTTCTTCTGTTGGTTTCTAGGTCTACGGCACCCCACATTATATAGCCCCAGAGGTCATCCTAAAGAAAGGCTATGGAAGACCTGTTGACTGGTGGGCAATGGGGATCATACTACATCAATTCCTTGTGGGATCTGTACCATTTGATGGGAAAACCATAACTGAGATTGAAAACAATATTGTCGGTGGTAAGTGGAATAATCCAATCGGAATAATCCAATCATTGCTTTGGTTGGTTACATTTGTTTACCTATTTCATTAGCTTTATCTTACAGCCCAATAAAGATGTTTCATTTTTTGTAATTTTCTATATCACAGGACACCTACGTTGGGATTGCGAACCCGTTCCTCGCTTTGATGCTCGGTGCCTCATCACTGGACTGCTGAGAAAAAATCCTGAAGAAAGACTTGGGACAGGTAACAATTTGCTTATTACACATAGGACATATCTCTCATGTCTATGATAATCAGCACTTCTCTATCAGCTCATCCATTTCTAATTCTTCATAATATGACTTTCAGTAAATTTCCTTCATGTTTGCTCAGAAACGTCATTAGTTCAGATTAAGTTAAACAGTTCAGATATGAAACAGTCTCTGACAATATCCGCAACACTTTTGTTTTGTATTTTCCAGCAGGAACATTTGAGATCAAGGGTAATTCTTTCCTGATTGGCTTATGCTTTAAAAA
Organism: Ranitomeya variabilis; assembly: GCF_051348905.1. Lineage (NCBI taxonomy): Eukaryota > Metazoa > Chordata > Amphibia > Anura > Dendrobatidae > Ranitomeya > Ranitomeya variabilis. The sequence goes on along the minus strand of NC_135233.1, from coordinate 993,842,800 downwards.
CCTTCTAAGTCAGAAGCCGAAGTATGTTCCTCAGGTTGAATCAAACGTGGACACAAGCTTCTCTATCAGTAAGTAGAAGACGTCATCTAGACTAAGCAGCTGTTTGTCTCGTCTACCATAGTTTGAGACAATTGATTCACATTAATATTACGGTTAAATGGTGACTGTTATATTGACAACCTGAAATAATACTTCATTACCTTTGTCTTGTAGATGAGGACAATGAGAGCTTTAACTACCAAAATTTTACATCATCTTCTGAATGGCTTTCTATAGTAAGTATGAGAACAACAAATATTAAAAAAAAATTAAAAATATATCTAAAAGTAAGAAAAAAAAAGTATTTCACATCTTCTTGTTGTCCGCATTTAGCTCTGTACCACCGCTACCAGGAGGATGAATGATGAGGATCCCAAGTCACCTGAAGAATTTACCCAAGCATCCTGCACAAATATCTTAGAAATGTGAGTAGATTATAGGGTCATTACTTGCAGCTCCAGGCTGATATAGGTGCACAACTCCAAATATAGGACATAAATACCATAATATCAATAACAGCATCCATCGCCCCATAATTAGCAGTCATTGGGCTTCAGAAACTGCTGATGGTAACCTCCTATAACTGCAGCCAGTCATGCACTTTTAGTGCTGCCCACACTGTAGGAGATGTAGTAATGCATGCCAGCCATTCTTTGTAGTTGTTTTTCGCTCTGCTCTATAAAAGGTAGATTTAAGCAGGAAACCTTCCCCTCTATTACTCTCATATGTCCTAATAGGCCTTATAGTTGGAGTTAAACTACTGTGGCAACCCCTTTTATACTGCATTTACTTGTGATTTACACATTTTTCTTTTTCCAAACAGGCAGAAAGAATCTGTTCCTGCATCTATTAGAGATGATATTACTTGTTTGCCATGCTCGCCCCCATTGTCAGGTATGTACGTCTACAGCACTACAAATGAGAATGTTGACTTCATCTCAAATATTTCCACATGATTTTTCTGTAATTGGTCTCCTATACTGTCCATGTTTCATGGATCCCAATTGTGTTGCCCATAGGCCCATACATTTAGCTAATTTCGTACAGTTTTCCCAGATTACCAGATCATTCTTCTGCAGCAGATGTTATCTGTCAGTGATAGGATTGTCGCATGTATGATGGCTGACAATGATCGCTGATTTCTATATAACATTCCTCTGCTGTTCGTGCACAATAGTATCATGTAATAAGGTGTCTCTTTACTTACATTGCACTGGTAAACAGAGATTTTGGTGCCAAAGATATCTTAACGGTTTTATATTAAGTTTATGGTGCTGATTAAAAATATTGCTTTGGTTTTGCCAGAATGGCTCTAGTTTTTCAAATAATAGTTAATTAATTAAAATAAAATTCTGGCCTTGAAAAGTCGCTTTTATAGCATTGTAAGCCTACACATTGAAATACAAAATAATTGCATAGGATATTTCATTACCTAGGAAATCATTATTGTTATGGATGAACTATTGTCACGCTGTGACGGTTTTCGGTAATAAATGGGGCCTCAAACTGTCCATAGAACTGGGCCCTCAACTATTCATCTCCCGGGGGTACTCTTGAAGGTAGAGAGGCCTGAGTCTAAAGCAGCCTAGAAATGGTCGTTAACCTCTTCAGCACCAAAAGAAATTAAATTCACTTAATATGGGACACAAACAAATGGAAGATCTGCGGTTCAGAATACGTAGTGATCTTCTAACCCCAGATCTCCCAGGAGGACGAGACACACTCTTAACAATTATCTCAAAAACTAGAACCAATTCAGCAAAAGTAATGGTGATCCCTGAACATTCAAGAAAAAACACATGGCATTACCCTATTTGTTGTATTTCCCCCTCCTGAAGGGGTTAAACGGTGGGAAAATAGCTTTCTCTCTGTTTTTGCCATTGAACGTACTCACAAGTGCTTTGCAGGTAGTTGGCTAGCAAACCTGGCCAGTCAGGGGACCATAGCAGGGGACGGATAGGTTTCCTTCCCTGTGAACAGTCTGTGATTGGTGTATGTATTAGTAAATAAAGAGGGAGAGGGGGATAAAAGAGGGGAGCGCCAGAGATCCATGCCCGACCTTCAGCGTTTTCCTAGCAGAAGTGCTGCCCCACCCTTCATTGTGTCACGGCCTTAGGGATAGTCATTCAGGGATCTGAATGAACAGAAAGTTGGGATTAATGGGATTGAGCCTATTGGCCAAGCTAAAACCCGAAATCCATAAGAAAAACCTTGACAACTGAAATTTTATTTATGTAGCAGATCCTAAAAGAGTATTCTGTTACTAAGAGTTTGTTTTTACTTTCTGATCAGAAAATGAAGCTCACGAGGAAATAGAGCAACAAAACTCAGACAATGAAGAAATGGGGGAAAAGAGAGAAGGTAAGTGTGAGAATCAGCTGTATGTTGTGTGATGTCAGTCAGTGAGGAGAATTCATGTGCCGCAGATGACATCTGTCAGTGATGGGATATGTATGATGGCTGACAGTGACTCCTGACCTCTGTATAAGATTTCTCTGCCGTTCGGCCACAGTAACCGCACAATAGTATCATGTAATAAGTTGTCGTTTTACTTACGTTATAGATACAAAGCAGATTCTATAAGAATTCATTGTTACTAAGAGATTTGTTTACTTTCTGATCAGAAATTCCAGCTCCTGAGGAAAGGAAATCTTCAATTTATTTGAGCGAAGAGCAACAAAGCTCAGAAAATGAAGAAAAGGAGGAAATGAGTCAAGGTAAGTGTGAGAATCAGCTCAATGTTGTGTGATGTCAGTGAGAAGAATTCATGTGGAGCAGATGTTAGTAGAGATGGGTAGACGCGTGGATGTTCGGGTCCCTGGGTTTCAGCCAAACTTTATAAAAAAGTTTAGTATAGTACCCGAACGTGATCCTGAAGCCGGATGGTTCGAAACTCATTCCCGTGAATGGGAGGCCCAAAGATCCTGCGGTTCCCATGCTGTCCTCTGTGTGACAGCATGGGAAACACTGGCTCTGACTAGCGGCAATCATACTGAAGTCACCGCCAGTCAGAGCCCAGAGCATTGCTTACCGCTGTGGGTTCCCACGCTGTCACATAGGACATGTGAGTGTGCGTCTGTTACTGGCGGTGAAAAGATTACAGTCGGTCAGGTGTCAGCTGATAACTACTACTGTCATCAGCATTACCTGATCTCGCTGATAGCAGCAATAGCAGGTATTGCTGATGATAGTATTCACCAGCCGGTGCCTGTACCAGCCAGAACACAATGACAGTAGCATGTGAATCCAGCTGCTGAGAGAAGCGCTGACATTAGTAACCTTATCCTGGATCATTGTGGGACATGGGATCGATTTACAGTGGATCCCTTTGGATTATTTTTTTTAAAAGGTAAAAAATGGGTAAAAGACGGTTGGCGAGTGCTTTTTACAATTAAAGAACTTTTCATCTAATGGATGCACCTTTTTGGGGCGGCTGTGGAATGCTTTTTTTAGGCTGGGAAGGGCCATATATCCATAGACTTTCCCAGCCTGAGAATACTAGCCCTCAGCGGTCTGCTTTACATTGGCTGGCTAACAAAAATAGGGGTGACCTCACACCGTTTAAGAAAAAAAAAAATATATATATATATTTAAATAATTAAAACAAAACATCGGGGGGAGAGGCGACAATCATAAATGATCCCTGATCTCTTTATGAATAAGATTTCTCTGCTCTTTGGCCACAGTGACTGCACAATAGTGACATGTAATAAGTCGTCCCTTTACTTACGTTATAGATACAAAGCAGATACTCTAAGAATACATTGTTACTGAGGTTTTTGTTTTTACATTCTGATCAGATATTCCAGTTCACGAGGACAGAAAATCTTCGATACCTTTGAGTAAAGCGCAACAAAACTCAGAAAATGAAGAAAAGAAGGAAAAGAGACAACGTAAGTTTGAGAATCAGCTCAATGTCGTGTGATGTCAATCAATGAGAAAAACTCACGTGGAGAAGACATTATCTGTCAGTGATAAAATTGTCCCATGTATGATGGCTGACAGTGACCCCTGACCTCAGTATAGTAAGGTTCCGCTGCGGTTCGGCGCAGTGACCGCACAGTAGTATCATGTAATATGGAGTCCTGTCACTTACATTATATTTACTTCTCTTCTCACAGGTTCCCGCCTCCGCCGGTTCTTATCATCCTGCCGGCGTAGATTATCCAGGGCTGCTCGCGCATTTACATGTTGTTGCTGTTGCCCCAGCACCATCTAAACGACTGGAAACCTCCATATCTAGCGCCCTGAAGTCCAGCAGATCCACCATCACTGCTGGACCTGTATAGAAGGATCGTCACCATCTACCTGTGGCCTTCTGACGGTTACATCTTTACCCGGACATGTTTTGCCTCTGTCACCAGGCGCCGCGGTATTCATACTGCTCACCAGACTTGGCTTTTACTGATCACCTGGTACCTGACCCCGGCTTTGTTCCTGACTATGATTTTGTCTATTGATAATGTTCCTGGATTTGTTAATCCCTTAACCTTTTATTCTATTATTAATAAAAAAAAACGTTACTGTTGCTCTGATTCCTTTTCATCTTGAATTCACAACTAATTGTGAGTCACTAATTGCTCTTCTTATCACTAAATGCATTTGTCATTATCCTGAATGCAGCAGGCTCATATTTCTGTCCAGCAGCTACACCGATGCCACCACCCAGTACCAGTCATTGCACTCTCCCACAAAGCTCTCCACAGTGCTGCACTGTTCTTCAACTCCTCCCATTTGTCACTCTACTACCATATTTACACTCCAATGAGCTAAGACTAGCATCCTCAATAATCAGGTTCTCCCACTCCCACGTCCATTACTTTTTCTTTGCTGCATCAGCTCTCGGGAGGGCTCTACTTCAGACAATCAGGATCATTCCCACTGTCCATGGATTTAAGTGTGCACTAAATACAGATAATATTTGGCAGGACTATTAAGTCATCTCAGTAATCTAAGTTTTGCCCACTGCACTCAATATCTGCACATAGACATTGGCTAGTGACATGCTCATGCAGTCTTAAAGGGAACCTGTCAGCAGGATTGTGCACAGAAAACTACAGTGTCAGGTTGGCGCCGTTATACTGATTAAAATTATAGTACTTTGCTTGGCCCTCATCAGGGTAGAGAAGTTCGCCTGCGCAGGAGCGCTGTCGGGGAGACTGTGTGAATGATGTAGGGACGCGTTATCCACACGTCATCCACCTAGCATATTAACCTGTCTGGTGACTTGGTGCTGATCACAGTCTTAAAGGGAACCTGTCACCAGTTTTTTTGCCTATCAACTAAAAATAATACATTCCCCAACTACTTGTGAAACCCCACGACTCCCCATGAATCCCCCATAAGAACCTTTTATATTGCTCCCGCGCTGTATGGAAATATCCTCGGTCCGATCCGATGGGCATTGGTTCTGGCCCCTCTCCCCACCCCAAATCTGTGAATAGCGTTGATCACGTACAGGTTCTGCGTGTGCGCCTTCAAATTGCCTTCTGCGCGTGCGCAGTATGCTTTGCCCAACTGCGGTCAAAGCCGAAAAGCATTAGTAAGCATGCAACCGGTTATCTACGTCCCGGAACACAGCGAAAGACTTCAGGGACATAGCACTTCGGTCACTGTAAACTTGTTTACTGTAAACGATATTTATAACTCTGTATGTAACCCCTTTCTCATGTACAGCACCATGGAATTAATGGTGCTATATAAATAAATAATAATATATATATATACACACACACACACCCACATATGTCAGTGACACTCACACACATTATATATATATATATATATATACACACACACTACATACATATATACACACGTCAGTGACACACACATATATATATATACACACACTATATACATATATACACACATCAGTGACACACACATATATATATACACACACGTTAGTGACACACACACGTCAGTGACACACACACATATATATATATACACACACACGTCAGAGACACACACGCACATATATATACACACAAACACGTCAGTGATATACACACACATATGTATGTCTTTATATTGCACAGAAACATAGAAGAAGAGCCGGTAATTCATTTGTCGGTTTCTGTAAAATCAGTGCAGGAGCCGACAGGATAGAAGACATGGTTTACATACAGTAAAAAGATGCAGAATAGGTAGAAATATAGATGTCAGTGATCAATACAATTAGTAGTGTGTGTGCAAATTAGGGGACATGTATGTAATTAATACAAGATAATTTGGGGGAATAAGCGGCGTGGGCTCCAGCGCAATTTTTAAAACCAGAGAGGGAAAGCCATCTACTGGGGGCCGACATTTCTAGCCTGGGAAGGGAGTCGTTGGGAGCGTCATCCCCAGATGAGTCAATATGAGTCGGGCACCAGGTGACCGGGACCGAAATGGAGCAGACACCTATAAAGCACCTGCCACATCTCTCTGCACCTGTTGGTGCGAGTGGACCAGGGCTTGCTGTTCCACAGACAGCTTCTGCAAAAGCTGAAAAAAGCTCATTAAGGCTGCTTTCACACTAGCGTTGGTACCGGCCTGTCGCAGTGCGTCGGGCTGACATACCGACGCATGCTGTGAAATAAATGCCAGACGTGGGCAGCGGAAAAAAATGTTACATGTAACTTTTTTTGTGCCGACGGTCCTCCAAAACACGAAGCAACCGTTGCCCGACGGTTGCAACGTGTGGCAATATGTCGCAATCCGTTCGGTAATGTTAGTCTATGGAGAAAAAAACGCATCCTGCAGACAACTTTGCAGGATGCGTTTTTTCTCGTGAACGACGCATTGCGACGTATTGCAAACGACGCTAGTGTGAAAGTAGCCTAACCTGTGCCGTGAGATCCTGTACCGGGTCCATGGCATACAAACACCACCCCCCACAGCAGGGAGAAAACTATCAGTTCAGCTATAATGTCACGATACCCGAGTATAAATGCTGCAGGGGAAACTGCACCCAGCAGCAACTGAGCTGAACCAGAAACCGGGTAACTAACATGAACACCAACGGGACCTTTCACATGACAGAGTGACCAGGTAAAGCAAAAGGACCTACGATCATGTGACAGAGTGGGAGGCGGTCAGGGGTGGAGCCAGACGCCGGAGAAACAGAAGGGACAAGCATAAAAGAATAGTGAAACAAGCCGAGGTCATAGCCAGGAGATTACGAGGTACCAACAGGGAGAGTCAGAGAATAGTCAGAAGCCAAGCCAGGGGTCAGTAATCCAGGAAAGCGAATAAAGCAGGTGACAGCAAGACACAAAGCAAGCCAGCACACACTACAGAGGTCAAGCATACAGACTGCAGAAAACCTATAGCTGACAAGGATACCAGGTTAGGAGCAAGTATAAATAGCCCTCCCATCTTGAAAGAGAGGCTAATAACATTAACCCTGAGTACAAGACATAACCTTGTCCTAACCATGACAGTGAACTTGTCAGTTAGGGAGATAGGATCCTGTCCTGTGTGAAATCTGTCAGCCTGAACTAGAAACCAATTATGGCCCACAGCAAGGAGATTCCCCTCAGCTCCATTTTCTATCTGAGCAGACTCCATTCTGTCACAGGCTGAGGCCTGCACTGCCTGTGTAGATATCCCTCCAGACAGCTCCCCCATCCTACCTGACTCACCTCACCTGACACAGCCCCCTCACCTGACATGGCCCCCTCCAGCCCATCCTACAGTCTGCTGCATTTTCTGTGTAATCAGACTCCTGCTCATCACATAAGAAACAAGTTAACCCTTTACTGGAAAAACAAAAAATCTCCGTCATCTATGGATGCTGTCCTGAAGAGTGGCGTCCCACAGACCCTCCTGGCCATAAAGAGACTACTGCACACCCTGAGGCGCAGGATCAATGGGGCTTTTTTGTATTCAGACTTTCCGAACACCTTATAGCATATTAGTTATATTAACAAAAATGTCCCAAAGAAAATCAAGTGATGGCACTTCACATCAGTTAAACATCAACAGCACGGATTTCAGTCCATCTGAGATAAAGAAGAGATCCATAAATAAAATAAATAAGTTTATTTCAATACATTGAACAATGAACATATACGAATAAAAGAGCAAGATGTCTCAACTAAGTAGGGAGACGCAACCAACACAATGAATCCTTAAAGGTGGTTTCCAATATCCATAAATAACAATATCGGGCTAGATGCTAAAATCCACAGAAATAACAAAGATGAGTAATATATTTCCAATAACTAACAGAAGGACAGATATATAATAAAGTGCCTAGTGCTAATAATGTATTGTCAATCTAATAATTATCGCTGGGTAGAAAAAGACCCTAATCCTAAATGGCTCTATTATCCATACCCTTTCAAGTCACAATAGCTACTTCAGTGTACACCAATAGCCATAAGTTATCCAAAAACTCTACATGCAAAAACCATAATGTGGAGAGAGCAAATTACTGTATAGCCATACTCTTAAAAGAATCCACAGAAAAAATGAAAGAAAAGGAATAAGGAACGCTACTTTAAATCATAATTGTGTAATAATACCGAGATAGGTCTTACTTAGGCTGGTGGCATAAATGCCATATTCCAAAGCGTGTGGAGGGATACAAGTGCCAAGACCGTTGATATATAGAAGGTTTGAAATATAAAGAGAACCCATTATACCGAACTAAAGTAGTGGTGGCGTCCCCTCACCCCGCAGTACGTTTCGCCGCTGGCTTCTTCCTGGGGCGTCTGATTCCCCTCAGCTCCATTTTCTATCTGAGCACACTCCGCTCTGTCACAGGCTGAGACCTGCAGTGCCTGTGTAGATATCACTCCTGACAGCTCCCCCGTCCTACCTTACTCATCTACCTGAGAGGGAGACCCCTCACCTGACATAGCCCCCTCAGCTCATCCTACAGTCTGCTGAACTCCTGGCTGCATTTTCTGCATCTTATAACATATTACTTATATTGCTTAAAAGGCCTAAGAACGTTTCCTTAACCCCTTCGCGTCCTGTGACGGACATAGGCCCTTCATGGCTGGGTGTCAGTTCTGAATGACCAATCACAGCATGAAATATCAGCATCTCCTGCCCGATCAGTGCAGCAGCTCAGCGCTGCCAATGGCCGCCCCTGGCTGTTAACCCCCTAAATGCTGCGATCGAGAGTGATTGCAACATTCAGGAGGGAAGTAGAGGGATGGGAGCTCCCTCTGCCTTCAGATTGTTGCCCCCGCGACGTCATCGCGATCATTGCCATGGTGACCAGGGCTGATAATGAGGACCCCCGAGTCACCAATCTATGGAATGCTTCTAAGACCATGCTCACAGCTTGGTGTCAGATGCTTTCAGTATAGGTGTAATGCACTGCAATGCTGGTGTAATGCACTGCAATGCTGGTGTACTGCCATGAATTATCCCTTCAATCAAAGTAAAAAAGTGAAAGTCCCATAAAGGGACTAACTAAAAAGTTAAAAAAAAAAAGTAAAAATATGTAAAAAAAAAAATAGAAAACAATAATAATAATGCTAATAATAATATTACACTAACAAATACACATTTTAATGTAAAAAAAATTAAATAAACAAAAAAAGTTTACGTTTGGTATCGCTGCGTCCGGAAGAATCCGATCTATAAAAGTGTCACATTAGTTAACCCCTTAAGTGAACGCTGTAAAAATAAAATCACAAAAATTAGAAAACTACGCTTTGTCATCATACCACTTAGGAAAAGTGGAATAAAGCTCAATGAAAAAAAACAAATGTAAATAAAAATGGTTCCGATGAAAACGTAATCTTGTCTCGGAAAAAAACAAGCTGTCATACAGCTACATCAGCAGAAAAATAAGTTATAGCTCTCAGAATAAAAATTAATATTTTTTTCTATAAAAGTTTTTATTGTGTAAAATCACCAAAACATACTGTAAAAAATTATATAAATGGGGCATCGTTGTAATGGTACTGACCTGAGGAATGAAGCTGTCTCATCAATTTTACCACAACCAGCATGGGTTGGGGGAAAAGGGCAATTCCTAAATTGCTGGTTTTTGTTAATTCTGCCTCTACGAAAATCGGAATAGAAAGTACCGTAATCAAAAAAGTCTTGTGAACAAAAAATGGTATCAATAAAAATATCAACTAGTCTGTGAGAAAACAAGCTGTCACATGACTCTGTGGGCCAAAATATGGATAAATGATGGTTCTAAAATATGGGGATTATTATCATTTAAACTGTTACATTAAACCTTTCTTCCATCCTCATCACTTTTTGCATTTTTGGCAACTATAATAATTTGAAGGTGGTCATTGTATGAACGCTACCAAAGTGAAGCCTTATGATGTCACAAGATTCCAGCTTGGAATAATTGTCGTTCTTACAAGTGACCTATAGAATAGGATTAGTGATGAGCTCGGCGAGTGCCAAGCATTTCCGGGTTTGCTCGGCGGGAGTTCTGGTCCAAGCGCTGTATGTTTGGTTCTCTTTGGAGCGCCAATCAACATGCAGGGATTGTGTGACACGCACTGTAATGCCGCAGCCATGTTGGTTGTGGCATTACAGTGATTGGCTGGCCGCACAGCATCATCAAGTCTATATTAGATTTGGGGGTTTCAAAGTTAGTGTGGGTATACCATAATTGAATGCACAAATCCAGCTAAATCAACAGTCCTTCTAAGGACTAATTACGGGGTATATAGATTGCATACATCAAGAGGGTCCATTCCATTACTGTCTGCTGCTGCCTATTACATATATTGACCGTATATACATAGCCCCAGGTATCACTGGCCAGGAATATTTTTTCTTTGCCTCTTAGGCCGGCCTCACACTAGCGAGTTTTACGGACGTATGAGCGCATAAACTACGTCCGTAAAACTCGCAAAATAAACGGCACAATTATTCTCAATGGGGCTGCTCCTATTAGCCGTATATTACGGTTCAGTATTATACAGCTTTCTACGGCCGTACAAAATCGCAGCATGCTGCGTTTGTCACCGTATTGCGCAAAAAAATCGCCAATGAAAGTCTATGGGGGCGAGAAAAATACGGATTCCACACTGACCAGCAGTGTGACTTGCGAGAAATACGCAGCGGTGTTAGTGAAAAGTCGGTAATTCAATTGCCGGCTTTTCATTTCTCCTGCACAAACCCGACATGATATGAGACATGGTTTACATACAGTAAACCATCTCATATCCCCTTTTTTTTGCATGTTCCACACTACTAATGTTAGTAGTGTGTATGTGCAAAATTTCAGCGCTGTAGCTGCTGAAATAAAGGGTTAAATGGCGGAAAAAATTGGCGTGGGCTCCCGCGCAATTTTCTCCGCCAGAATGGTAAAGCCAGTGACCGAGGGCAGATATTAATAGCCAGGAGAGGGTCCATGGTTATTGGCCCCCCCGTGGCTAAAAACATCTGCCCCCAGCCACACCAGAAAAGGCACATCTGGAAGATGCGCCTATTCTGGCACTTGGCCACTCTCTTCCCACTCCCTGTAGCGGTGGGATATGGGGTAATGAAGGGTTAATGCCACCTTGCTATTGGAAGGTGACATTAAGCCAGATGAATAATGGAGAGGCGTCAATTATGACACCTATCCATTATTAATCCAATTGTTGGAAAGGGTTAAAAAACACACACACACATGATTTAAAAGTATTTTAATGAAATAAACACAGCGGTTGTTGTAATAATTTATTGTTCTCTCAATCCATCAGGAACACCCTCGCTTGGAAAAATAATAAACGCACAAGATACATACCTTCTGGTGAACCGTTTCGTCCCACGAAGTAATCCATCTGAAGGGGTTAACTAATATTACAGGCAGGAGCCCTGCTAAATGCAGCTGTGCTCCGTGCCTGTAATCCCCGGCGAATGAATGAAATGTAGGTCATTGACCTACATTTCCTTCAGTCGCGGTGATGCGCCCTCTGGTGGATGTTCTCATGAACTGCAGCCTGGGAACTTTTTCCCACGCTCCAGGTCATATGAGGACATCCACCAGGGGGCGCATCACCGCGACTGAAGGAAATGTAGGTCAATGACCTACATTTCATTCATTCGCCGGGGATTACAAGCACGGAGCACAGCTGCATTTAGCAGGGCTCCTGCCTGTAATATTAGTTAACCCCTTCAGATGGATTACTTCGTGGTACGAGACGGTTCACCAGAAGGTATGTATCTTGTGCGTTTATTATTTTTCCAAGCGAGGGTGTTCCTGATGGATTGAGAGAACAATAAATTATTACAACAACCGCTGTGTTTATTTCATTAAAATACTTTTAAATCATGTGTGTGTGTGTGTTTTTTAACCCTTTCGTACTATTGGATTAATAATGGATAGGTGACATAATTGACGCCTCTCCATTATTAATCTGGCTTAATGTCACCTTCCAATAGCAAGGTGGCATTAACCCTTCATTACCCCATATCCCACCGCTACAGGGAGTGGGAAGAGAGTGGCCAAGTGCCAGAATAGGCGCATCTTCCAGATGTGCCTTTTCTGGGGTGGCTGGGGGCAGATGTTTTTAGCCACGGGGGGGCCAATAACCATGGACCCTCTCCTGGCTATTAATATCTGCCCTCAGTCACTGGCTTTACCATTCTGGCGGAGAAAATTGCGCGGGAGCCCACGCCAATTTTTTCCGCCATTTAACCCTTTATTTCAGCAGCTAAAGCGCTGAAATTTTGCACATACACACTACTAACATTAGTAGTGTGGAATATGCAAAAAAAAAGGGGATATGAGATGGTTTACTGTATGAAAACCATGTCTCATATCCTGTCGGGTTTGTGCAGGAGAAATGAGAAGCCGGCAATTGAATTACCGGCTTTTAACACATATCGCGCTGAATGAAATCTAAATACAGAATATATATATATGTGTCTCAATGACATATATATATATATATATATATATATATATATACTGTATATATGTTTTCCCGAACATTTGAGCACATAAATCCATTAGATGTCGGTTTTGCAAGCCTGCGCGAAAATCTCGCAGTACGGATGCCATACGGATTACATACGGAGGATGCCATGCGCAAAATACGCTGACACACCCTGACAACAGATCAATATTTTGGGAACATTTCTCCGTATTACGGCCGTAGTACGGACGTAAAATACGTGGCGTATTGTCTTACGCCCAGTGTGAGGCCGGCCTTAATCCTGATTATTTAATTCCAAAGGAATCCAGAGCACACTTTTTTTTTCTCTATTTAGGACTGCAGAATACAGCCAGATCCTTTTCATAGTACAGCGTGAAAATCCAGCTATTTTAAATGGGTTTGCCCGTCCCAGCGATCACATCTGAGTGCGCATAAAATTTTGCCATTTTTGTGGTACAGTAAAAAAATTTTGGAGTGTCATACAATTTCTTGACACTATTTTGCTGCCAAAAAAATATTTAACTACAGATATTTTACACTGGGTTTTGTCCCCCACACAGATCGCATATCATTGTGCTCAAAATTGTGCAATTTCAGGCCTCCATAGAATTGTTTTTGTTAGTCTACTTATTGATACAGTTTTGCTGGCCCAAAAAAAATACAGGCCAGATATTTGAAAGTGGGCTATCGCCGTCAGACGCCTCACCTAACTGTGGGCTAAAAATTGACATTTAACCCCTTCATGACCGTGGGATTTTCCGTTTTTCCGTATTCGTTTTTCATTCCCCTCTTTCCCAGAGCCATAACTTTTTTATTTTTCCGTCAATTTGGCCATGTGAGGGCTTATTTTTTGCGGGACGAGTTGTACTTTTGAACGACATCATTGGTTTTACCATTTCGTGTACTAGAAAACGGGAAAAAAATTCCAAGTGCGGTGAAATTGCAAAAAAAGTGCAATCCCACACTTGTTTTTTGTTTGGCTTTTTTGCTAGGTTCACTAAATGCTAAAACTGAACTGCCATTATGATTCTCCAGGTCATTACGAGTTCATAGACACCTAACATGACTAGGTTATTTTTTACCTAAGTGGTGAAAAAAAATACCAAACTTTGCTAAAAAAAAAAAAAAAATTGCGCCATTTTCCGATACTCGTAGCGTCTCCACTTTTCATGATCTGGGGTCGTTTGAGGGCTTATTTTTTGCGTGCCGAGCTGGCGTTTTTAATCATACCATTTTGGTGCAGATACGTTCTTTTGATCACCCGTTATTGCATTTTAATGCAATGTCACGGCGACCAAAAAAAACATAATTCTGGCGTTTCGGATTTTTTTCTTATTACACCGTTTAGCGATCAGGTTAATCCTTTTTTTTCTTGATAGATCGGGCGATTCTGAACGCGGCGATATCAAATATGTGTAGGTTTGATTTTTCTTTTATTGATTTATTTTGATTGGGGTGAAAGGGGGGTGATTTAAACTTTTATGTTTTTTTTTTTTTTTTTTGAAAATCTGTTTATTAGCATTTTCTGAAACAGTACAAAATATACCAAATCAGTGATAATACAAAAATATAACAATGTAAGTTAATAAAATAACCACAAATCTCTTCCCTCCCCACATAAACTAAAGTAGTAAACCCCCATATTCTGCTTACGCATGATCCACTAAATATCTCATGAAGCTGGTGAACTACCACCAATCCTCTGCAATAAATACCATTGGGTATTTTCAAAATGTGCTCTTAGTTTCATCCTAGTCTCTAGAGGGAGCGATGGAATGAATGTAGCCCATGTGGAAAAGAATTTACCCGTCTGCTTCTCTTTGTTAGTCAGTGCGTCCAACCACTCCATTCTAAATATGAACTGGATTTTAGTGCGAATGAAAGGAAGTGAAGGGATTAGAGGGCTTAGCCACTGATGCAAAATGCTCTTCCTGGTCGCTGAAGCCCATATCATAAGAGTTGCCTTAATGTGTTTGGGTAATTTGTGAGACGTCTCGTCTAGGATATTAAAAATGGCCCATTGTGGAGTAAGCGTGAAATTTATTTTGCAAATTTCCTGTAATTCTTTGTGTACCTCTTTCCAAAGTCCCAAAATTTGCGGGCAGTTCCATAAATGATGGTATAGATCGGTGTTATGAGCTTTGCACTTAGAACACATATATACATTGGAGGGGGACATCTTAGATTGCAAGTAAGGTGTAATGTAGGCTCTGTGTAGTATTAAAAGTGCCATATCTGTGTAGCTACTATATGGCAAAATCTTTCTTTGTGACATAATAGCCTCAAAGAGGTCCCTTATCTCCAAGCATGGCATGTCCTTCAGCCACCTCGCTACTCCCGTAATTTTCCCCTCCCCCACCCACCTTCTACGTAATAATGAATAAATGTTACTTATAGAAGCCGGGTTGGATTTTGCATTTCGAATAAACCCATCTAGATTAATTCTCCCCTCCATCCCATCCCCCACCGACAGACATTTCTGTACCAAGCTGCGCGCCTGGAGAAATAAGAATGGTCTATTACTAAATATTGGGAATCGTTGTGACGCCGTTTCAAAAGATAATATTGAGAAATTGAGATCCATGAGATCCACTACCTGCCCACAACCCTGGGAAGCCAAAAGTTTATAGAATGATGGTGCGGAACCCCCCAAGAACCCCGGATTTCCCAAGAAGGACTGGAAGGGGGACAAACCATATTTAAGGTTGCAAATCTTTCTGCAGTGTCTCCAAGTCTGCAACGTCTGCCATAGTGATGGGTGTTCATGTATTCCGGTTGGGAGATCCTCTCCACTTAGGTGTAGTAGAGCTGGTAACATGATTTGCGGGAAGAATTGTTGCTCAAGTTCAACGTTAGCAAAGTGTGAGACACCCCTAATCCAGTCAATTGCATATCTAAGATTAGCCGCTAAGTTATATCTTCCCAAATCAGGAAAATTAACACCACCCTCCAATCTTGTCGCCTGTAATCTTGCAAGACTAATTCGAGATCTACCTCCAACCCCCCAAATGAATTTACGAAAGTTTAGGTTCAATAAATCCAGATCTGAACGAGTCAGGAGAAGGGGCAGCGTCTGGAAGGCGTATAGCAATTTAGGAAACACTATCATTTTAATTAAATGGCATCTTCCAGAAAATGACAGTGTGAAGTGTTTCCATGAAAGGAGAAGGTCAACCACGGAGGAGATTAGTGGTCTGTAATTAGCTCTATATAAAGCAGATGGGTCTGCGGGCAACCGAATCCCCAAGTATTTAATAGAGTCTTGACACCAATGAAACGGGAATGAGGGGTCACCCAACCTCCCAGATCTAAAAACTGCCAGAGCCTCAGATTTACTATGGTTGACCCTAAATCCAGAACATCTGCCGAAATTCTCTAGAATTTGCATAATAGTCGGGATCGCTTTCTCTGGGTTGGCAATGAATAAAAGAACATCATCAGCAAAGGCTGAGATTTTTATAGATGTAGCTCCCACCCTTACCCCTTCGAAATCTACCTCGTTTTGTAGTGTTCTTAAGAGGGGGTCTAATGCTATGTTAAATAAAAGTGGGGACAGAGGGCAACCCTGGCGTGTTCCCCGCTGAATCTCAAAGGGTCTAGATAAAACATTATTCACGGACATCCTAGACATTGGTTGTCTGTAAATTGATTTGACAGCTTCACAAAACCATGGACCAAACTCTCGGAAAGATAGCAGATCGTAGAGATAATCCCATGCTACCCTATCGAACGCCTTATCTGCGTCAAGGCTAACCACGATAGTTTTCATCCTTTTGTGTACTCTACTATAAGATATGGCACTTAAAGCTGTCCTAATGTTGTATGTGATGGATTTTCCATGGATGAAACCAGTTTGTTGTGGCGAGATCAAATTTGGGATTATTGTTTGTAATCTATCTGCCAGGATTTTTGTAAAAATTTTAAAGTCTGAATTTAATAATGAGATAGGTCTATATCCTTCCACCTGGGAATGGTTTTTACCCGGCTTTGGGAGAACAATAACTACTGCTTCGTTGAACCGATCTGGTGGGTGGCCAGATTTAACTATATTGTTAAATAACTCACACAAATGAGGAGCTATATGTGTTCCTAGGATCTTATAATGTTCATTGCTGAACCCGTCTGGGCCTGGTGCCTTGGAAAGTTTGAGTTTAGTTAAAGTCTGTAAAACCTCTGAGGGTGTAATAGGGGAGTTAATGGCCTCCCTCTCTCCTTCTGTGAGTGCCGGAGCAAGATGATTTTTAAGGAATTCCTCACTCCCTCCACCTCCACCCGCCTCTGACCTATATAACTCGCCAAAAAAGGAACGGAATTCATCCACTATCTCTATATTATTAGTTAAAGTTTGACCGTTGCGTTGTTGTATTTTATATATTTTGGTCGCTTTCCTATAAGGTCTTGTGAGAGATGCCAAAACCTTCCCTGGTTTATTACCCCATTTAAAATATTTATGTTTTTGATAGTCTAGGTTAAACAAAGCCATCTCATGGGCTAGTGTATCCGCCTCCTCCTTAGCCCTCAGAAATTTTTCTTTTGTCAGTGAGTTATTATTTAGTTTAAAATCTTTGTAGGCTTGGGTTACTG
Source organism: Ranitomeya variabilis (assembly GCF_051348905.1). Classification (NCBI taxonomy): domain Eukaryota; kingdom Metazoa; phylum Chordata; class Amphibia; order Anura; family Dendrobatidae; genus Ranitomeya; species Ranitomeya variabilis. The sequence continues at coordinate 993,825,329 of NC_135233.1, read as the reverse complement.
ATTTTTGTGTTTCCAATGCTCTTTTCATAATTTCTTTCCTTTTATGGCTAACATAAGAAATAATTTTACCCCTCAATACGGCCTTAGAGGCCATCCAAAACAGATGTGCGTTATCACAGTGAACTAGATTATCATTCTTGTATTCTCCCCAAGACATCAGTAAGTACTTTTTAAAATCATCTGAATGGTGTAGGTAAGAAGGGAAACGCCATCTCTTCTCCTGATGAATTGGAGATGTTAATTTGGATTGGAACGTCACCGGGGCATGATCTGAAATATGAATATTTTGTATATTAGATCTTGTTACCAGGGGCACCAATGACTCATGTAGCAGCCAGCAATCAATCCTGGCATGTGAGTCGTGGACATGGGAGTAGTGAGAATAGTCCCTCTCTAGTGGGTGTTGTAGTCTCCATATGTCAATCAAGTCAAAATGATCTATTAATGATTGAATGCTACTCCCCTGCACCGGTCGATGAGTATCTTTAAGGTTGGATCTATCCATGGAGATGTCTGCTACCTCATTAAAGTCGCCTCCCATGACCACCCTTGATGTGTCCCACCCTGCCAACCTCTCCTTCAATTTGACCTGAAATTGAATCTCAGGTGTGTTTGGGGCATAGATGTTAACCAAACTAAAGCACATGCCCTCAATCACAATTTTAACCATGAGGAATCTTCCCTGAGGATCATCCAAGGTGTCAAGTATCTCGTAACCGAGGCCATTATGTATCAGTATAGCCACTCCTCGCTGCTTTTTTGTGTATGAAGCCTCGGCACAAAGTGTGTATTTCCTACTTAATAGAGAAGGGTGATTGCCCCTGACCCAGTGTGTTTCTTGCAGGAAAATGATGTGAAAGTTTTGTTTTTGTAAAAAATTTAGGACCTTTTTCCTCTTAACTGGGGAGTTCAGTCCATTGACATTCCATGAGCACCATTGTAAGGAGCGGATAGTGGTATCTTTAGTGCCCGCCTGGTCAGTCATTAACCTATCCCTTTTCGGGTGACCACCAGACCCACCTGTATAAGCTGTAAGTGAGATCCCCACCCATCCCAGCGAGTGAGTGCGAGACCTCCCAGAACCTGAGAATTAAGTGTGCGCAAGCAGAGCCCCTCCCCCCCTCCCAACTCCCCACCCCCCAATTCCCCCCCCCAATTAAACTTTAAAACTATAACAAGTATACTCAACCTAAGAGTGAGCATAGCATAGAAAATAAACATGCCGTCTAAGGGCAAAAAGTATTGGCATAAACACGACATCACTTAATAATGACAAATTACAAATTAGAGCAGCTCTTCTTATTCAGGACTTGTCAGAGTTAGGATGAACCCTGAGTGTTTCCTGAAGGCACTCCATAGCTTTTCCTGGGTCGCTAAATGACCTATTTTTACCCTCCAAGACAAAACGCAAAATCGAGGGATATTGCAGGCTAAAGCGAATGTTTTTATCCACCAAAATTTTGCAAGCAGGGTTGAAGGCTTTACGTTTGGCCGCCATTGCGGCCGAGTAATCCTGGAATAAAAGTAGTTTGTGGTTCTCATACAGCAAAGTGTGTTGTTTCCTATAAGCTGCCAAGATGCGAGCTTTATCTTGAAAGTCCAGAATTTTAAAGATGACTGGACGTGGTCTGTCGCCTTCTCCTCCCCTCGGGGGTCCTAGCCTGTGTGCTCTCTCAACAGCCATAACACCCGAAGTTGGTAATACCCCAAGAGCCTTAGGCAACCATTCTGATGTAATTTTTACTAGCTCTGAAGGGGAAATAGACTCTGGAAGGCCTATAAGTCTCAAATTATTGCGGCGAGACCTATTTTCAAGGTCATCTACTTTGTCCAGAAGATCTGAGATAACCTTTTCTTTGTCATCTAGTTTGTCTCTGAGGGTCATGGTAGAGTCCTCCAGGTCTGATATTCTTTGTTCCACTTCTGCTATGCGTGCGCCCTGGGTATTGACTTGTGAAACTATTGTGTCCAATGAAGTTTGAAAAGCTGCCAAGCGATTGTCTATCTCAGGCATCAGCCGTTCTATGATAGCAGTTGCAATGGACTGTGGGCATTCTGAATTGATATCGGCTTTTTGTGACACAGGAGATGTGCCTGCCTGGTTACGTGTGGAGCTTCTGCCAGACTTGGCATTTTTACCCACAAATTTGTCCATGATGAGGTGGATGCCTAGAGTAGTTAGTAAAAATGTCAGTGATATCGTTATACGTAGTAATTACATCTGGGGATAGATTTGAATATCTGTTAAGTTATTGCCCTGAGTGGGTTTTCAATTATGACTTTGCAATAATTATGCCAGAAGGATTAAAAGTGCCTTTCATAAAGATGATGCATGTATATTTCAGGCAATATGAGGCTGTGGATTGAGCCAAAACAAAGCCTCAGCTGTGCAGATAATCAGACTCTCCAGCAGACTAAAGCTGATACCAGGCGTGCTTCTCACAATCTTGCAGGAATGTCTACCCCCACACTTCACACCTTGGCCGGTGTTGTAATTATCCGAGATCAGGAACACTGTTCTCCTTCTCTTATATTAACACTATGCTCTCCACTGAGTCTCCAGGGAGACACCGTCCGCAAAGTGAAGGGCCGGACCGGGACCCACAGCCGTCTCCCACCTCCCCAGCGCCTGGGTAATGAGTGTCTCTTGTGCCGCTCACTCTGTCACAGCGGCGGCAGCAGCAGCCTTGCTCACCTCTCCCTTCCAGCGATGTGTGACAAGCAGCAGGGGCCTGCACGCTGTCTGGCAAGATGGCGCCGGCTCACCTCCTCTTCCCGCGCTGATCTTCCTGCACGTCTGTGACCCTGCTCACCCTCCGGGGGCGCCTCGGATCTTCACCGGTGATTTCAGCTTTCTCTTCTCCTGGCGGTGATCAGAATCGCTGCGCTCAGAACGCTCCTTCTCCTCCGGTTTTCTTCCCACCTCCTGCGTCTGGTCACTGGAAGGAGCGGTGCCGTGTGCTATGAGGTATGGGGTATTCGGTGCTGATTGCACCTGGTGACTCCCGGGGAGTCCGGAGAGCCGGGATTTCAATAGGTGTCCCTTGTCCGGTCCCTATCCTGGACTTGGTGAAAAAAAATCTGGCGCTATAATAGCTATTCTGCGTCCTCGGTCCAGGAGCTCTGATAAAAAGCGGCCATACAGAGGCTCCGCCTCCCGGAAGTTCCACTTTTATGTTTTTTTAATTTTTTTCACATTTTTTTTAACTTTTTTTTAAAACTTTTGCCATGCTTCAATAGCCTCCATGGGAGGCTAGAAGCAGGCACAACTCGATCGCTGCTATGCAGCAGAAAATCAGGTGTGCTGTGAGCGCCGACCACAGGGTGGCGCTCACAGCTACCGGCGATCAGTAACCATAGAGGTCTCAAGGACCTCTATGGTTACAATACTGAAGCATCGCCGACCCCCGATCATGTGACGGGGGTCGGCTATGACGTCATTTCCAGACGCCCGGCCGGATGCGGTAGTTAAATGCCGCTGTCTGCGTTTGACAGCGGCATTTAACTAGTTAATAGCGGCGGGTGAATCGCGATTTCACCCGCCGCTATTGCGGGCACATGTCAGCTGTTCAAAACAGCTGACATGTCCCAGCTTTGATGCAGGCTCACCGCGGAGCCCTGCATCAAAGCAGGGGACCTGACGTCGGACGTACTATCCCGTCCGACGTCAGGAAGGGGTTAAGGCCTCCATTCAACTGCTTTTCCTGAGTGTTACTCCAATTATTAACACTATTTTGCTGTAAAAAAATAAATACTGGCCACATATTTTAGGGTATGTGCACACGTTGCGGATTTGCTGCGGATCCGCAGCGTTTTTTGAGGTGCAGAAACGCTGCAGATCCGCCATTGATTTACAGTACAATGTAAATCAATGAGAAAAAAAAATGTTGTGCACACTTTGCGGAAAATCCGCTGCGGAAATGCTGCGGTTTAAAAGAAGTAGCATGTCACTTCTTTTTTGTGAATCTGCAGCGTTTTTGTACCCACTCCATTATAGAAAACCGCAGGGGTAAAAACCACAGCAAATCCGCAAGAAAACCGCAGCAAAAACGCACAAAAAAACGCTGCGGAACCGCACAAAGAAACGCAGGTGAGTTTTCTGCCAGGAGAGGCAGATTCCACACCAGAAATTCCTAAGCCTAATCCGCAACGTGTGCACATAGCCTTACAGTGTGGTATTTCCATCACACGCCTCATCTATCTATGGGCTACAAATTGTGGCATTTGAGGCCTCCATTCAACTGTTTTTCCTGTGTCTTAGCCTAGATATTGACACCAGTTTGCTGAAAAAAGAAATTGTTACCTACAGGCCAGATATTTTAAACTGTGGTTTTCCAGCATATGGATCACATATAAGTTCACTCCAAATTCAGCCATTTGTAGTGAATGTGGAAAATATTGTAGTCCATTTAAAATGGGCAAGGCACGTGGCAAGGGACGAGGAAGTGGACGTGATGGTGATGGTGCGTGCAGAGGTCGAGGCCGTTGGAAGCTGACAGTGGGCCACAACAAACACCCACATCTTCTAAGGAACTAAGGGACCTTAGCAGCACACCACTATTGAACCCAGAGGAGTGTCAAAAGGTTGTTCGTTGGATAGCGGATAATACTTCCAGTCACTTTGCCACCACCACCCTGTCTTCCACACGGTCAAGTTTGAGTAGCCGTGAGTCTGGACCGCATTTTTCTCACCATGATCCTCCTTCCTCCCACCATGCCAAGTGCGCAGAGACAACTGATCCTACACTTAGACACAGGTATGGACTAGGGCTGAGGGGTAAGTGACGGAGTCAGCGACTTTGTGCTCCATCACAACTCTTTACAGTATAGGTGTCTTGAGAACACAGATTCTGTTAACAATGAAGCAGACAAGGCAGCCCATAACCATAAAGGCCCTTCTGGCATTTGCCAGAATTGCCAGATGGCCAGTCCGGCCCTGGTGTCCATGCAAAAGTAAAGAGATGCTGATTGAGTTCAGGCAGTGTTCATTTGAGCACCGTCAACCAAAATACGACAAAGTGCTCAGTATGCAAATTGAGGGTGAGTAATGGGTCACAGAGCTCTTGGCCATGCCAAGGATGCACTGAACTCTTGACCATGCCAAGGGTGCACCGAGCTCTTGCCCATGCCAAGGGTGCACTGAGCTTTGGGCCATGCCAAGGGTGCACTGAAGCCCCACACATTTACATATAAAATAAAAAAAAATTTGGCAGACTAAAACACTAAAATCTATACTATATAAGCATTTTTCCATACATACCTGTGTAAATGCTTTAATTAGCGCTTTGGTGGTGAGAGAATTTACTTTAGCACAGGCCAGGATTTTCTATAAGCTGTAATTTCAGACTGTGATCAGGTTTAGTGTAGTGAAAGTTTATAATCTTTTAGTTCTTTTTTCCCCATTGCTGATTAATGATTATTAACTATAAAACCACCCAAATAGCTGTCTCCCTTATATCTGCCCTGCAGGCTCCTTCTTAATGAGTAGCAGAGAATTCAATTTGAGAAGCTGGCCTTGTACTGTAACAACTATGCAGAGCTGATTCCAGTGCCATTCGTTCTAGGTAAGACTAATGGGATTTTCAAATAATTAATCATATATCATAAAACCTAATGCAGATAAATATTTAAAGATTGCTACATGCCAGAAATGTAACTGATTAGCATTTGACAAATGACCAAATATTTTCCAGTGGAATTGTTCATTTTGGCCATACATATCAATTTTTACTGACGAGCATCCGGGAGACTTGTATGATTGCAGCATGCCAAGCACGCCGAGGAAAACTTAGTGTCTTGATGATGCCCCCCCTCTTTTTCATGCTGTGTCCCTCCCCCAATCTATGCCCCTCCTTACACGCCTTGGTACCCCTAGTGTAAGATCTGATGCAAACAATGACAAGGTTTCAGTGACAGCCCCAAACGCTGATCAGCATTGGATCCTAGAGCCAGACAATGATCAGCCATCAATTACACAGGTCTGCAAAAAAAATTTTTTCAAGAGCTGTTTTGGTTATTCCACGTAATCTTTATGTTTTTAAGTGCGCTGAATCCGAAAATGACCTCCGTTTTGTCATAGGACATCACGTTTTCTGACAATTTAAGTAACTATGTTAAATAAGACAATACCTCAAAATAAATGAAAATAGACTCAAAATTTATTTTTTATTACAAATATTTCATGAAAATCATTTTTTAACTGCAATGAGCTCACTAACACACTAAAATCGATTCTTCTTCCCTGTGAGGCTTTTCTTGGTGCATTTACACTTGTGAGTAGCATCTGGAATGTCTCTCTGAAGCGTTCAACAGTAGTCAGCCATCATTGTAATGCTCCATCTTCCCTGGTATCTTCTTTCCATCTCTTTAATGTCCTGGTGGAATCATTCACCTTGCTCTTCACTCACAACTCCCAAATTTTCAGGAAAGTTGTCAAGGTGGGAATGGAGGAAATGCACTTTCAAACTCATCAGGCAGCCTAAAGCTTTCAGCATTCGTCCGACGATTTTTTTGTAGTCGGGTTCTTTGTTATTGCCTAAAAATTTCTCTACGACCTCTTTAAATGCAAACCACCCTTCTTTTTGAGGATGCATCATGGTATTGATAAACTCTTGATCAGCTATAAGCCTTCTAATGTCTGGTCTGACGAACACACCTTCCTTCAATTTTGCCTCCGAGAGGCCTGGAAACTTGGTGACCAAGTATTTGAAGCATTCTCCATCTTTTGGAAGTGATTTTACGAATTGCTTCATCAATCCCAATTTTATGTGGAGAGGTGGTAGAAGAACTTTATGGGGAGGAACCAAAGTTTCTCGGAGGACATTTTTTTCACCAACTGTGAGCACCCTCGGCTGCCAATTCTTCTTGGTCCAGTGATTTTGTCAGTCTCGACTATCCCATAGACACAGAAAACAAGAGTATTTGGTATACCCAGCTTGTTGCCCGAGCAGCATACACAAGACTTTCAAATCCCCGCACACTTGCCAACCGTGGTTTTCATATTTAAGTTTACGAAGAACCAATTCCAAGTTCTCGTAGGTTTCCTTGAGGTGTACAAAATGACCTACAGGGATGGAAGTATAAAAACCGCCGTTGCGGAGTAAAACTGCTTTGAGACTTCTTTTTGAAGAATCTATAAAAAGACGCCATTGTGTTGAATCATATTGGATTTTGAATTGACCCATCAAACCTTCGACATCGATGCAATAAACCAACTTATCTTCCTGGGCAAAGTAAGGAACGAACTCATTTTCATGATGTCTGAACCATGAAAAAGACACTCCTGGCAACAATAAATTCTTGCTTTTGAGCCTTGATCCGAGTAACTCAGTGGCATCTTTGGGAAGATTCAAGTCTCTTACCAAATCATTCATCTCCTCCTGGGAAAACAATTTTGGTCTTGTATCATCTTCAAAGTCAGAACTTGATTCATCATCTGGTTCAGGTATGACTCCACCTTCATCGGAGCTAGTTATCTCTTCCAAGGTAGCAGGGGCCTTGGGTACTGGTATATCTGTGCCATGGGGGATGGGACAAATTGCTGAGTGAATATTGGGGTATGAAATGGAATGTTTAGATTTTGAATTATACCCTTTCACATCGCATGAACAAAAGTAACAATCGTCACTATGGTTCTTTTGCTCTCTCCATACCATAGGAATCCCATAACGGAAAGCTTTTTTCTTACCCTTGAACCAATTTCGGAGGTCCTCAACACACCGTTTGCACACTTTATGAGGCACCCAAGCTTTATCTTGATCTCCAAGCTTTAGTCCGAAATAAGCGAAGTATACTTTTTCCACAAAGTTTGTAATATTCAGCTTTTGCTTCAACACTGTATATTCACCACAAATGTAACAGAAACTGTCAGGCGAATTAATACACTTCCGCTGAGCCATAATGCTAATTTTGGGAAACACGGTTGAATATGACGAGCTAACACGAACTGAGATGAAAAAGTGTGAACAGGCGAGAACCAAGATGAAACAATTGAATTAAGCCCGAGCATGTCAGAGCCTGCTCGTTCAGCTTGCAACATGTTGATGCTGGTTTCATTAGCTCACTCTGAAAGTTGTTTTCTTTGAAAGTTATTTTTTTTTGGCATTGTATATCTTCAATGCGTTGATGTGAATTAATTAATAGTAATTTTGACTTTGAAAACCCTAAGATAAAAAAATACCAAAAATTGAGAAAAATATACTAAATTTGAAGAGAATTTTGCATTTTGTGGAAATCCTGACGTCCCGGATTTTTTTCAATATTTTTTTCGTTTTCAGCACACCAAAATACATGGAAATTAGATGAAAATAATCAAACAGCTTTTTAGTCGCAGACTTGTGTTATTAAACATTTGTTTATTATCTTCCTTCAATAAGGTAGAAAATTAACCCCTTAATGACAGCCAATACGTCTTTTAACTGACCTGAAATGTAAGAGAATAGCCTCCCCATACAGGTGACAATCCAGCAGGTGTCGGTTGTACACTATAGCTGACAACTTGCTGCATCAGCCACGATCAGTGTTTGCACCATCCATATCTGTTTAACCCCTTACATGCTGCTGTCAATAGTGACTACATCATATAAATGGTTAACAGAGTGTGGGGGCTTCCTCTTTATCCAAATTGGTGCACTCAGATCATCATTGTATGGTCCTGATGTTTGCCATGGCAATTCACGACCAAATAGTGGCCTAAGAATCTAACGACTGTAGTAATCTGTTCAGAAGTTAGAGACATTTAGGTGATAAAAATACACATTTTCATTTCTGTCATACAACGTTGCATTAATTCCTGTAAAGCACCTGAAGAGTTAATAAACTACCTGACTGCAGTTTTCAATATATCAAGGGGTGCTGATTTAAAAATGGTATCACGTTTGGGGGTTTCCCAATATGAGACCCCTAAAAACACTTCAAACATGGATAAGTCTCTAAAAAAATAAATTTTGTAAATTTCCTTGAAAAAATGAAAAATTGCTGCTACATTTTTAATTCTCCTAAAATGCTAGCAAAATATAATAACATTTTACAAATAGTGCTGATGTAAAGCAGACATTTGGGAAATGTTATTTATTAATGGTTTGCTATGGTATGGCCATCTGTATTAAAGGGACCATCATTCAAATTTTGAAAATTGCTAATTTTATTAACATTTTTCTCAAATTTTTTGATATTTTTTATAAATAAAAACAAAACATATTGACCTAAATTTACCATTATCATAAAGTATAATGTGTCACGAAAAAACAGTCTGAAAATCACTGGGATTTGTTGAAGCGTTGCAAAGTTATTACCACATAAAGTGACACTGGTCAGATTTCAAAAATTTGGCTCCGTCACTAAGGGGTTAATTGTCATAATTACAATAATTTTAAAGTCTATAAGGCCAAAAAACGTTTTAAGTTGTCATCTTAACTTCTTAAATGGGAAGCTTGCAAAGTAATTGTAAAAAGAAGTACAGTGTCTTGAAAAAGTATTCATACCCCATAAACTTTTAAACATTTTTCCACCTTCCACCAAGAAACTTGTATTTTATTGGGATTTTATGTAATAGACCAACACAATTCATACTCACCCATAACAGTTTTATTTTTGATAAAAAAATCTTTTTGCAGAAGCAGGGGACTGCTATGGGGGCGTCTTGTGCGCCCTCATATGCAAACCTGTTTCTGGGTGCCTGGGAAAAAGAAATTTTTTCCAGTAATCCCGTCTTGGGCACAGAGAACATACATCACTGGATGAGGTACATAGATGATGTATGGTTCATCTGGGAAGGCCCAAGACGGGATCTGGATCTGTTCATGGACAGGCTTAATACAAATGATTTGAATATAAAACTGACTTACAAAGTAGGGCGGGAATTAGAATTCTTGGATATTTTGATAAGAACTGCACCTAATGGTAACTTGACTACAGAAATATACAGGAAACCAACTGCAACCAATACCTTGTTGCATGCGGAGTTGTCCCACCCTCTATCCACCATAAGGGGTATACCTACAGGTCAATTCTTAAGGCTTAAGAGAATATGCTCGGATGAGTATTCTTTTGAGGAACAAGCTAAAACCTTAAGGGATAGATTCAGAGAAAGGGGCTATAGCAGAAAAATAATAAGAGATGGCTATCATCGGGCCAAACATACCCCAAGAAATGATTTACTTTATAAAAACAAAAAAATTGGGAGTAAAGATGAGGGACAGGTCCGGCTCATTACAACATACAATAGTCAATGGACAAATTTTAGAGAAATTATTAAGAAACATTGGTCCATTCTATTGTCTGATGCTACTCTGAGGAAGTGTCTTCCACCAACCCCACTAATTACAGCCCGTAGATCTAAGAATCTAAAAGATCTGTTAGTACGTAGTTACTATGAACCCCCTAAACAGAAGAGCAAAACATGGCTGGAAATGAATGGCTGTTTTCCCTGTGGACATTGTAAAGGGTGCGCTAATATTGTGAAGAGTAAGGAATTCCTTGACTCAGGCGGTAAGCGCACTTATGAGATACGACATTTTATTACGTGTTCGACCAAAGGTGTGGTATACAGCGCTCAATGCCCATGTGGGAAACTATATATCGGTCTCACGACTCGGGAACTACGCATACGTGTAAGGGAACACGTGAGAGACATTGATAATGCAAAGGAATGTGAAGATCCGTCCCAGCTCAAGACCATACCACGACATTTCTTTCGATGTCATAATAGCGATTCCAGCCTTTTAAAAGTGAAGGGCATTGACTTAGTGCAAATGGGTCCGAGAGGGGGAGATTTGGCTAAAACCTTAGCCAAATTGGAATGTAAATGGATCTTTAGGCTGGGCACGATATCCCCAGTAGCATTAAATGAAAGTTTTGGCTTCAGTGCTTTTTTGGAAACCACTACTTTATATTGTCTTATCTTTCGCTGTTATTTTTATAATAATTCTTTTAGGGGTTAGAGGGTTTGTTCTTATAATTGATTGTTAGTTTATGAGCTAATTTTTGGTTTGTTCAGTCTCTTAGAACCACTATGTGACTGCTCCGGAATGAAGACTGCCGATCTCAAGCTACTAGCAACAGAACATTTTCCAGAACTATATAATCTGGGGTTTAGTTTTCTGCCATTTTAATATATATATCAAGGGTGGGGTGCTAATGGGGCACAATATGCATTGTATTTTACTGTATTTATGTTTTGTAACATGGACACGTAAATTTGATACATTTTATTATTCCAGTCATATTTATTCATGTAAGATTATTTATAAGTAACACATATTGCTTAACGGCATTATATTATAGGCACTGTTTGTATATTAAATTTTTATGGGGATCATACTTAATATATTATTTTTAGATATTGGGCACTGTTTTCTTGTTATTGCCTAAAATATGCATTTGTATTTATTTCACAAATAAGATACACTTATTTCACTATTTTACACTGTAGGTTGTTTTTTGAAGGCAGTATTTTAATCTTTAGTTTTGTTCTGTAATTGCCGCTATCTTGCAGCGCTCATTGCAGCTCTGGTTGTGCGCGCTGTTTCGGTTCTTTCCGGCCGCAGACTCGGAAATCTTCGGTCTCTTCAGTCAGCTGTTACACACGTGAGCAGCTACAGCTGCTACGTGTGCTGTCAGCGCTTTGACCGAGGAAGATGAGTAACTTCTGTGCGGCTGGGGAATGGGCCGGCGCGCCGAGTAACTATGACGACCACTGAGCCCTGCAGGATCCTTGGCGCCTTGTTGATTGATCTGGGGTCAGTATAAGAGACCGGACTTCCCTCTACCCCGACACGCCCCCTGAAGAAGTGTTCACGAAACGCGCGTCGGGGTTGGAGGGACCGGGACTCTTCACCCAGCAATGTAAGCATGGCATTGATTTTTGATATTTGCAGTTTATTGTTTACATATTTCCATTTGGATGAGGACAGATAGCGAGCAAGTATATTTATTCACATAGAGTCTGTTTTGTAGGCAGTGAAGTGGTAACTTTAGCTCCTTGTCTGGTAAACGCTACCCATTAGATCCATCACCCTCACTGGGCTTTGTCTGCGGTGGATACCGAGTGGTTTGATTTTGGATCTTTATGGGCCCAACTGCATTAATACATATACAATGCCTGCATGTGTTGGGAGTGATTAGTAACCTTGTGAGTCCCTCACAATCTGAGATAGTTTGGTTTGTTTGTTTGTTATTTTGTCATTGTTTCTGTTTTTATATGTGGGATAAATAAAACAACTATTTTTATATTATGAGCATGGTGTGCTTTTGTCAGTTTCATTGCTGTTTGTAGCATTTCAATGTTACTGATTGATTTCTACTATATGGGTAGCACATATTGATTTTGGATCATAAAATTGACTACAATAGACCAACACAAAGTAGCAATTATTTGTGAAGTGTAAAGGAAATGATACATGATTTTTTAAATATTTTAAAAGTATAAATCTGAAAATTGTGACGTACATTTGTATTCAGCCCCGAGTTCAATACTTTGCAGGGTCACTTTTCACTATAATTACTGCTGCTGTCTTATGGGATTTATGTCTACCAGCCTTGCACATCTAGAGGCTGAAATTTTTGCCTATTCTACTTTGCATGAGATTGGATGGAAGTGTTTGTGAACAGCAATTTCCAAGTCTTGCCAGAGATTCTCAAGGGGATTTAGGTCTGCACTGTGACTGGACTATTCACACTCATGAATATGCTTTGATCTAAACAATCCATTGTAGCTCTGGCAGTATGTCGTTGTCCTGATAGAATGTGAACCTATGCTCTAATCTCAAGTCTTTTGCAAACTCTAACAGGCTTTCCTTCGAGATTGCCCTGTATTTAGCTCCATCCATCTCAACATCAATTCTGACCAGCTTCCTTGTCCCTGCTGAAGAAATGCTTCCTGACAGCATGATGCTGCACCACCATGTTTGACAGTGGGGATGGTGTATTCAGTGTGATGTGCAATTATAGCTTTCTGCCTCACATAGCATTTTGCATTTAGCCCAAAAAATTTGTGGGTGTAAGGTGAAAAAATGTGGATAAGTTCACTGGGTATGAATACTTTTTCCAGGCTCTGTAACTTTGCATTTTACCCCTTATTAAAGATTCTCTCTGCTCTCAAAAATGTACAGATTATTAACTGTATAGTTTACTTCATTACCAGGCTACCATTAGAGGTGGCCAGTTTCAAAAGAAAGGAAAGCAAGTCCGCAAGCTATTTGCTATATATGTTGCATTTGCAGCTGTGAAGCTGGCTGGATGCTGCACAGGCAAAGCTGTCTTTGCTTGCAGCATGGGAGAGCACCCAGCGGTGCAACCATGCCACGGGACTGAACTGTCAACCTTCAGAAGAGGAAGCCTCTCCTTCCCCTAACAAGCATGAACCTGGGAAGCAAGGAAGCAAAGAATCAGTGTACTTCCAAAGAAGTCAACCATAAAGGGGTCATCTAATTTTCTTTAACACTAGAATTTCCTCATAAATTGCCAAAACTTGGAAACGATAATACCTTTGCTATAGATTTGAGCACTTGACAATACTAAAGCTGCCTGTTACATATGTGGAATGTAAACAGTACACGCCTATTTCATTGTACAAGTTTATAGGTAATCCTCGTGTTCACTATGATCCGATTATTGCATTTCCACACATATTGAGCTCCCTTCTAACCCCACCATTGCATGCATTATACTCATCACACAAGTAAAAGTCATTAAAAAGTTGCATAAATGAACTTTGATATATTTCCAAGTGGGCTCCTTTGAGAGTTCGGATGTGCGTCCTTCCACTGGGTGCTGCCAGATACCTTCGCTTTGGTAAAGGGCCTTTCCAGGTCTTAATAATTGATTCCTCATCCTTAGTATAGGCTGTGAACGATCAGTAGGTTTCGGCTCCTACCACTCTCATCGAGCAGTATAATATAAGGCTGGTGGTGCTAAATATAAGGGCGGAGGTACTACAGTGAGGCACAACAGCTCAGCTCCATGTATACATATAGTCGTGATACAAAAATCCTTTAAAAAATTTATTTACAAAGTGTCATCCCTTTCGATTGCCTAATACACCATGTACTATGTATTTTAATATGACATGGATTGAGCCTGAGCCTCATTTTTGATTTCCACCTACGTTTGGGTTAATTCTGCTTTGTCTCCATTTTCTGTTAGGTATTTATGTAATTTTGGTGGTCTCTCGTTGGTGGGCCCAGTATGAGAGTGTATCCTGGTTAGACCGTCTCATGTGCTTGGTGTCCAGTAATATTCATGGCACAGATGAACGAGGACGGATGATGCGTCGGACTCTCGTGCGCTATGCCAGTCTTTCTGGGGTTCTTATTCTATGCTCAGTTAGTACGGCTGTTTACAAGAGATTCCCCACCCTGCAGCACGTTGTTAATGCTGTTAAGTATGAAACTGGAAAGATGTCTGTGAGAAGCTCGGTAAACTGCAGGTTAACTGGCTCATACACAGTTCTATGGTTTACTTTACTTTTCATGGAGACATTAATGGACATAACAGCCCACCAAACTTCAGCCAAAGTGCCGTCCAACCACACAAAACTGTTTTCAAGATCTAGATCAGAAAATGACAGCTAGTGTCCATAATACAGACTCACAAGTCAGCAATGTCAGCAGCCAACGAGGGAAGACAATATGTAAATGCTACCACTTCAATCTATCTGCGGTTGCCAGTCTCCTAAGCAAGGAGCACAGCCCTTACAAGCTCTTTGCTATATAGCTTGTAAGCGCTGCTCTTACGTTGACCACATTGCGGGATCTGCACTTCTCCGATGTTGCGGAGGCAAAGCTGCTACTGCTTGCAGTATTGAAGAGGGCACAGATCTGGCCAACAGGGCAATTGTGCCACCGGTCCAAACTATCAATCAGTCAGGAGGGCACTATAACCAGGCAAACAGTTTGCCGGTAGGTAGAGGCATAGTGAAAAAAGGGTCAAGGTAAGTACTTCCAATCGGTGACACTAGCAAGAATTGTTTCTCTCTTGGAAAGTGATCTAATAGGTATACATATTTATTTACACAAATCCGTAAAACTCCAGACTTTAATGACCCACTCATTTACCGCCAGGTATAGCTACACCTTGGTTGCATTGAGGAACTAGCGGATTAAACACAAGTATTACAATGTTCCTCTTCGACCACCGCAGGCTTCATGACTCCAAATGAATATATGAAATGTGTTGCTGTTTCTTCTTCACGCAACAAATTCTGGATTCCATGTTTTTGGTTTGCAAACCAAGCAGTAACAGCCCGGACAGAGGGGCGGATACGTGACAGTGATATATTAACACTCATCCTCAAGGTAGGATGTGAATTGTACACACATTACAGAAATCTTTTTATTTTTTGTTTTTAACATTAAGGCAAATATAAGACCCCTTTAATGAAAATGAATTGAATCCAACTCTAAAGTGTTTGTTGTGCTGTTGTACTGTGCAAAAGTTTTAGGCAGGTGTAAAAAAAAAAAAAAAAAAAAAAGCTACAGAGAATGTTTTGAAATGTAGAAGTGATAGTAATAACAAGCAATAAATAGAAAATATTTGAGGGCTTCACTTTGTAGTGTTTGTGTGTTGTGCTATTCCTCTGGTATTCTTTATAGGGTGCTACTATTCTCCTTGTGTGGGTGTAACCTACACCTAATACCTATTTATAATCAAGAAAGGAGGTCCACCTGCTATATTGGGAGAACAACACCAGGTTTTCACCCCTGTTGTCATTGCAAAATATGCAAACTATTAAAAATACCAAAACAGCAATCTTTTGCAAGTGGGACAAAGGATTTTAAAATTCAGGATGTCATTACTTGCACCACTACTGGGGTGATTTACGCTTTAAAATGCCCATGTAGCAAAATCTATGTGGGACGCACCAAGAGCCCGCTTAACGTAAGGATTATTATTATTATTATTATTATTGTTTATTTATATAGCACCATTAATTCCATGGTGCTGTACATGAGAAGGGGTTACATCAAAATACAAATATCACTTACAGTAAACAAAACTAACAATGACAGACTGGTACAGCGGGAAGAGGACCCTGCCCTTGCGGGCTTACAATCTACAGGATTGTGGGGAAGGAGACAGTAGGTCAAGGGTTGCAGTAGCTCCAGTGGTGTTGAGGTGGCCGTGTAGTCTTTACAGGCTGTAAGCTTCTTTGAAGAGATGGGTTTTCAGGTTTCTTTTGAAGGATCCAAAAGTAGTGGATAACCGGATGTGTTGGGGCACTGAATTCCAGAGGATGGGAGATATTCGGGAGAAGTCTTGGATGCGATTGGGTGAGGAGCGAATAAGCGTGGAGGAAAGGAGGAGGTCTTGGGAGGACCGGAGATTACGTGAGGGAAGATATTGAGAGATTAGTGTGGAAATATACGGAGGAGAAAGATTATGGATGGCTTTGTAGGTCAGTGTTAGTAATTTAAACTGGATACGCTGAGAAATTGGGAGCCAGTGAAGGGATTTGCAAAGAGGGGAAGCAGGAGTGTAGCGAGGAGAGAGATTAATTAGACGGGCAGCAGAGTTAAGGATGGACTGGAGGGGTGCGAGAGTGTTAGAAGGTAGGCCACAGAGGAGTATGTTGCAGTAGTCGAGGCGGGAGATGATTAGGGCATGCACGAGCATTTTGGTAGAGTGTGGGTTGAGGAAAGGACGGATTCTGGAAATATTTTTGAGCTGGAGGCGACAGGAGGTGGCGAGAGCTTGGATGTGCGGTTTGAAGGACAGGGCAGAGTCAAGGGTTACTCCGAGGCAGCGGATTTTGGGGACAGGGGAAAGTGTGATTTCATTTATTTTGATAGATAGATCAGGTAGGCAAGATATGCGAGAGTGAGGAAAGATAATTAGTACAGATTTGTCCACATTGAGCTTGAGGAAGCGAGAGGAGAAGAAGGAGGATATGGCTGATAGACACTTTGGGATTCTGGAGAGCAGGGAGGTGACATCTGGACCAGAGAGGTAGATCTGAGTGTCATCGGCATATAAATGGTACTGGAAGCCATAGGACTTTATGAGTTGTCCCAGGCCGAGTGTATAGATTGAGAAGAGTAAGGGTCCTAGGACAGAGCCTTGAGGGACACCAACAGAGAGGGGGCGAGATGAAGAGGTAGTATGGGAGTAGGAAACGCTAAATGTGCGGTTGGCAAGGTATGAGGAGATCCAAGATAGGGCGAGGTCTTTGACCCCAAAGGAAGAGAGGATCTGTAGTAGGAGGCAGTGGTCAACTGTGTCAAAGGCAGAGGACAGGTCTAGGAGGAGGAGAATAGAGAACTGTCTGTTAGCTTTGGCTGTAAGTAAGTCGTTAGTAATTTTGGTCAGGGCAGTCTCAGTGGAATGGTGGGGACGGAAGCCAGATTGTAGGTTGTCGAAGAGAGAGTTAGATGCAAAGTGAGAGGAAAGTTCAGCATGGACGTGCTGCTCAAGGAGTTTGGATGCAAATGGGAGCAAAGATATGGGGCGATAGCTGGACATGGCGCTTGGGTCAAGGGATGGCTTTTTGAGGATAGGTGTGATTGTGGCATGTTTGAAGGCAGAGGGGAAGGTACCAGAAGTTAGTGAAAGGTTGAAGAGATGGGTTAGGGATGGGATTAGTGTGGTGGTGAGGTTGGGGAGGAGGTGGGATGGGATGGGGTCAAGTGCACAAGTGGTGAGGTGTGATTTGGAGAGAAGATGAGCAAGCTCCCCTTCAGAGATTTTGGAGAGTGAAGTTATGGGGTTTGGGCATTGATCTCTCATACAAAGGGGTAGTGGTGGTTGGACAACAAAGACTTGCCTTGTTTGGTCTATCTTATTTTTGAAGTGCGTGGCAAAGTCCTCGGCAACGATTAGGGAAGTTGGAGGGGGCAGTGGTGGGCGGAGGAGGGAGTTAAAAGTGTTGAACAACTGTTTGGGGTTGTGGGATAAGGAAGATACGAGGGTTGTGAAATAGGCCTGTTTAGCAGAGGTGAGAGCTGATTTGAATGCCAGTGTTGCTTGTTTGAGTGCAGTGAAATCATCTTGTGAATGTGTTTTCTTCCAACGCCGTTCTGCAATTCTGGACACTTGCCGAAGCTTTTTAGTGATGTTATTGTGCCAGGGTTGTCTATTGGTTAAGGATAAGGATCAGCGAACATTTGAGAAATATAAGGAAGAAGTTCACTGGCAACCCACTGTCTAAACATTATATAGAGTATCACAATGGGTTAATTAATGGCACAATAGTCACAGGCTTGAAGGCAATAAAAAAGATTGGCGAAAAGGGGACTTTTATTAAGAAAATGTCAAGAGCAGAGAGTAGATGGATTTTCAATCTGGACTCACTAAAGCCGTCTGGTTTAAACAGTGAAGTCGAGCTGTTTGCGTTTATTTAAAACATCTACCTCCACCCTTGTCCTATTGCAACGAAGGAACAGATTGTATATAAAGCAGCTATTTTCTCTTGGACCATCTCTGATGAAGGAGACCGCAATCTCCGAAAAGCGTTGGATTTGGTCCTAACAGCGCCTGGTCCTAACAGCGCCTCGTATTCCTGCTGGTCACGTGACAACTGACGTCACTCAAGGTCCTGCCGGCTGAACGCGTCACTGCATACCTTGATCAAGAGCCTGGTGAGCTCGTGCACCACTGGGAAGGAGGCTTAGGGAGCGTCTGCCACCAGCCGGGACAGCGCTCCTGAAGATATCTAGTTCCTGAGCTGCTGCTTTGATTCCTACAGTATACTCCGACCATCACATGAACTAAGGGGGACGCAAGGAGGAACTAAGCAACCCTATTGTGGACTCTAACATCTTAATGTCTTAAAAAAGAGCTAAAAAAACCGCAATATTTGCCATCTAGAGTTTATTGATGTGCACAAATAGCTGGATTAAGAAAAATCTGCATTGGATTAAGTGGACTCCAAGCTTCAGGTTACATCCATATGAATCACTTTTTAGGGGATTGATATATTTATGTATTTTTAGCCCTATCTATTAAAAATGTTTTTTTATTAGTATAGATGGTATGTATAGGCGCAAACTATATGAGTTTTTTTATAATTCTAAGACATGAGTAATCCCACTGACCAATTAGTGTTAATGTTAGATAAAGGGATTTGCTATGTGATTTCTGATTGGGGCTGTCTGAGCCCATAAAGGTATGCTCTGTTGTGAATTCTGTTCTTGGGCTCCCTCCGGTGGTTATAAGTGGTAGCGCTGCTGTCTGTCCTTCACAGCAGTTATCAGGTGTGTCCACTCTGGACTGGGCTATTTAGTCTGGCTTCACCCTTTAGTGAGTGCCAGTTGTCTATTGTTTTCTGGAGGATTCACATCTCTTCATGGTCTCTCCTGCTTCCTGGTCTTTTCACCAAGATAAGTCCTGCTTGTTTTGCAGCCCACATTTTGTGGGCCTTATTGTTCAGTGCATTTCATGTTTTTTCTTGTCTAGCTTAATCTGTGTAAGGATTTATGCAGTCAAGCTGGAGTCTCTGGAGAGGCAGATATACCCTCCATGTCTTTAGTTAGATGTGGAGTTTTTTGTATTTTCTGTGGTGGATATTTCCTAGTATTTTAATACTGACCGCATAGTTCTCTGTCCTATCTTTCCTATTTTAGCTAGATTGGCCTCCTTTGCTAAATCCTGTTTTCAGCCTGTGTATGTTTTTTCCTCTCCTCTCACAGTCAATATTTGTGGGGGGCTGCCTATCCTTTGGGAATTTTCTCTGAGGCGAGATAGCTTTCCCTTTTCTATCTATAGGGTTAATTAGTCCTCCGGCTGTGTCGAGGTGTCTAGGATCAGAAGGTACATCCCACGGCTACTTCTAGTTGCGGTGTTAAGTTCAGGGTCCGCGGTCAGTACAGATACCACCTTCTCCAGAGTACGTCTCATGCTGCTCCTAGGCCACCAGATCATAACAATGCTCCACCTGGTGTGATACCAACCCCCGGAAGAAGGCTGAACGCCGAAACGTGCGTTGGTGCAGGCACCATCACCCACAGGAGGTAAATTTTGTTTTTGCACTATTCTTACTACCTGTACAGGATTGTTAGTGATTCTTGTATAGATTATCATGCCTTGGGAGGGTTTCCTTACAGCTACACAGCTTGTTTGAGGAATAACTATTGGGGATTTGTTGATATGTGCAGCCTCTTACGATTACAAATGTGGGTTATGGTGCCCTTTGGGTTACCCACTCTTAACTTTTATGTGTGGTATTTCTATGTATTTTTGTGAAATATAATAAAGGTTTATACTTTTTTTAAAAAAAAAATCATGGTTCAGGTTCATATGTGTTTAACGGAGCAATTTAACTTTAATGAACCTAGTGATGGGTCCAGTACTTAGTGGGGGCATATATATATCTTTCTATGGGTAAACATATTTTGTGAGAATGCCCCAAGTGGTGACTTCAACACATAAGTAGAGTAACAGACAGCAAAAACAGTGGAAAACCGGCCTAAAATGCCCAATCTTGGAGCACGCAGATATATGAGGCCAGTCACAGAAATACCACACTGCCAAATATGTGTCCTGTATTTTTTATTTTCTTCAATGCAAAAGAGTGCTGTACATAGGTAGAATAACCACACTGCTTCTTCCTGCCTGTTGGGTTGATATGCCTCCTTCCCCATGTGTGCTGCTGTCCTTACTTTGCATGTCCTCCTGCCAGGTTGGGTCAGTCACTATGTCATCCACCACCTCCTCTTCCATATCCGCACCCTGCTCCTCCTCCTGACTTTCTGGCAATTGTGTGTCTCATCATCGTCCACCTCTTGTGCCACTTTCCCACCATCACCTTCGTGTGACCGTGGCTGTTGAAATGTTTGGGCATCACTACATGCGATCTCATCTTGCCCCACTTCAAGTTGACCGTCCGAGAGTCCAGAATCTTTAAAGGGTAAACTGAACAGCTCTTCAGAGTGTCCAAGTGTGGGATCAGTTGTCTCAGGGCACTCGGCATGGTGGTAGGAAGGAGGATTAGGGTGAGTAATATCCAGTCCACACTCACGGCTACTCAGACTTGACCGTGTAGAAGACATGGTGGTGGTTGTGGTGGTGGCTAAGTGACTGGAAGCATTATCTGCTATCCAACCAACAACAGTTTCACACTGCTCTGGCTTCAATAGTGGTGTGCTGCGATCCCCTAGACTGGGACAGGAAGGTCGAGCGAGAAGATGTAGATCTTTGTTGTGGCACACTTTCAGCTTGGCCACGGCCTTGTCCTCTGCATGCACCATCCGAATCACGTCCACTTCCCCGTCCCTTTCCCGTTGACTTCTCCATTTTAAATGGAGTACTGAACTATTTTAAAAGCTCAACACCAATGTATTTATTTTAAGTTAAATTATATCTGATCAGTATGCCTTCAAAGCTACGATTTTTCCACCACAGACACAACAGGCCCCAGACACAGATAACAGACTGTATTTTTTTTTTTTACTTCTATGTGACATTTGGCAAAAAATTAAAAATGAGTACAACAAGGCTAGCAAACAGAATTATGAAACTTATGCCTACGAAGCTACAATTTTTTTCACCACAGATACAACAGGCCTCAGCCTGACATAACAGATTGTATTAACCCCTTTCTGCCAGCTGACGGAATAGTACGTCAGCTGGCAGATCCCCTGCTTTAAGGTGGGCTCCGGCGGCGAGCCCACCTTAAAGCCGCGACATGTCAGCTGTTTTGTACAGCTGACATGTGCGCGCAATGAGCGCGAGCAGAATCGCGATCCGCCCGCGCCCATTAACTAGTTAAATGCCGCCGTCAAGCGCTGACAGCGGCATTTAACTAGCACTCCCGGCCGCGCGGCCGGAAGTGCTCGCACCGCTGACCCCCGTCACATGATCGGGGGTCAGCAGTGCATCGCCATAACAACCAGAGGTCTCCTTGAGACCTCTATGGTTGTTGATGGCCGATTGCTTTGAGCGCCACCCAGTGGTCGGCGCTCAAAGTACACCTGCCTTTCTGCTACATAGAGGTGATCTGTATGTCACCTCTATGTAGCAGAGCCGATCGAGTTGTGCATGCTTCTAGCCTCCTATGGAGGCTATTGAAGCATGCCAAAATTTTTAAAAAAAGTGGTTAAAAATATAAAAAAATAAAAAATATATAAAAGTTCAAATCACCCCCCTTTCGCCCCAATCAAAATAAAACTATTAAAAAAAAATCAAACCTACACATATTTGGTATCGCCGCGTTCAGAATCGCCCGATCTATCAATAAAAACAAAGGATTAACCTGACCGCTAAATGGCGTAGCTAGAAAAAAAATCAAAACGCCAAAATTACGTTTTTTGGTCGCCGCAACATTGCATTAAAACGCAATAACGGGCGATCAAAAGAATGTATCTACACCAAAATGGTATAATTAAAAACGCCAGCTTGGCACGCAAAAAATAAGCCCTCACCCGACCCCAGATCATGAAAATTGGAGACGCTATGGGTATCGGAAAATCGCACAAGTTTTTTTTATTTTTTTTTAGCAAACTTTGGAATTTTTTTTCACCACTTAGATAAAAAATAACCTAGGCATGTTAGGTGTCTAAGAACTCGTAATGACCTGGAGAATCATAATGGCAGGTCAGTTTTAGCATTTCGTGAACCTAGCAAAAAAGCCAAACAAAAAACAAGTGTGAGATGGCACTTTTTTTGCAATTTCATCACACTTGGAATTTTTTTCCTGTTTTCTGTTACATGGCATGGTAAAACCAATGGTATTGTTCAAAAGTACACCTCGTCCCGCAAAAAAATAAGCCTTCACATGGCCATATTGACGGAAAAATAAAAAAGTTATGGCTCTGGGAAGGAGGGGAGCGAAAAACGAAAACGGAAAAAGCTCCGGGGGTGAAGGGGTTAATGTTTTTTGAAGTTTAGGAGAATTTTTAAAATAAAAAAAAGTAGAACAATGCTAGCACACAGAACTATGCTACGTATGCCTGTGGAAATACGATTTTTCAGAAACAGAAACACCAGCCCTCAGCCTGACATAACAGACTGTATTAATTTTTTTTTTCCTTTTGGATTAGCGAGAAGATGTGGATCTTTGTTGTGGCACACTTTAAGCTTGGCCACGGCCTTGTCCTCTGCATGCACCATCAGAATCACGTCCACTTCCCCGTCCCTTTCCCATTGACTTCTCCATTTTAAATGGAGTACTGAACTATTTCAAAAGCTCAACACCAATGTATTTAGTTAGAGTTAAATTATATCTGATCAGTATGCCTTCAAAACTACAATTTTTCCACCACAGACACAACAGGCCCCAGACACAGATAACAGACTGTATTTTGTTCTCTTGTATGTGACATTTGGCTAAAAATTAAAAATGAGTACAAGGCTAGCAAACAGAATTATGAA
Source organism: Ranitomeya variabilis (assembly GCF_051348905.1). Taxonomy (NCBI): domain Eukaryota; kingdom Metazoa; phylum Chordata; class Amphibia; order Anura; family Dendrobatidae; genus Ranitomeya; species Ranitomeya variabilis. The sequence goes on along the minus strand of NC_135233.1, from coordinate 993,802,028 downwards.
ACTTATGCCTACGAAGCTACGATTTTTTCACCAGAGATACAACAGGCCTCAGCCTGACATAACAGACTGTATTAATGTTTTTTTGGGATTTTGGAACATTTTTAAAATAAAAAAAAGAGTGGAACAAGGCTAGCAGACAGAACTACGGTATGAAACTTATGCCTGCAAAGCTACGATTTTTCCACCACATATACAACAAGCCTCAGCCTGACATAACAAACTGAATTACATTTTTGGGGGGGTTTTGGAGAATTTAACTGCAAAAAAAATTGACCAAGGTTAGCACACAGAACTATGCTACGTATGCCTGTGGAAATATGATTTTTCAAAAACAGATACACCAGGACTCAGCCTCACTTAACAGACTGTATTAATGTGGTTTTGGCTTTTTGGTGAATTTAACTACAAAAAAAATTGACCAAGGCTAGCACACAGAACTATACTGCCGTACGTATGACTGCAGAAACACTATTTTTTAAAAAACAGATACACCAGGACTGAGCCTGACATAACAGACTGTATTAATTTTTTTTTTGCTTTTGAGTTAATAAAAAAAAATAGTAGAACAAGGCTAGCACACAAAAGTATGCTACGTATGCCTGCAAAACTATGATTTTTAAACAGATACATCAGGCCTCAGCCTGACATAACAGACTGTATTAAATTTTGTTTTTTGCTTTTGGGTGAATTAAAAAAAAAAAAAAAAAAAGAGTGGCACAAGGCTAGCACACAGAACTATGCTACGTATGCCTGTGGAAATACGATTTTTCGAAAACAGAAACACCAGCCCTCAGCCTGACATTACAGACTGTATTAATATTTTTTTTTTGCTTTTGGATTAGCGAGAAGATGTGGATCTTTGTTGTGGCACACTTTCAGCTTGGCCACGGCCTTGTCCTCTGCATGCACCATCAGAATCACGTCCACTTCCCCGTCCCTTTCCCATTGACTTCTCCATTTTAAATGGAGTACTGAACTATTTCAAAAGCTCAACACCAATGTATTTAGTTAGAGTTAAATTATATCTGATCAGTATGCCTTCAAAGCTACGATTTTTCCACCACAGACACAACAGGCCCCAGACACAGATAACAGACTGTATTTTTTTTTCTCTTGTATGTGACATTTGGCAAAAAATTAAAAATGAGTACAACAAGGCTAGCAAACAGAATTATGAAACTTATGCCTACAAAGCTACGATTTTTTCACCACACAGATACAACAGACCTCAGCCTGACATAACAGACTGTATTAAATTTTTGGGGGGTTTTGGAGAATTTAACTAAAAAAAAAAATTGACCAAGGCTAGCACACAGAACTATGCTACGTATGACTGCAGAAATACGAGGTTTCAAAAACAGAAACACCAGCCCTCAGCCTGACATAATAGACTGTATTAATTTTTTTTTTGCTTTTGGGTTAATTAAAAAAAAAAAAAAAGAGTAGAACAAGGCTAGCACACAGAAGTATGCTACGTATGCCTGCGGAAATGATTTTTAAATAGATACATCAGGCTCAGTCTCACATAACAGACTGTATATATTTTAGGGGGGGTTGGTGAATTTTTGAAAAAAAAAAGAAACCTGTAGCTAGGTATATAGTAACTAAACAGCAGCAGTTCTGGAGCTTTGGGAGGGATGCAGTGGGTGCTATGGACGCATACACAGTGCCTGCAGGCCTTGCACTGATGTGGATATGCTGTGCCCTGGCTACCTAGTGCTGCAATCTCGGGACCCACGAATTAGCCCTAAAAAGGACTGTTGGTTTCTCAGGAGTTGCGGACTGAACAGTTGCAGACCTACACTATTACAAGCACGATTCTGGCCCTATCTTTGCAGCAGCTCTCCCTACACTCCTGTCTGAACCCCTATATTAGGCCTACTGATTTTTGAGAGGAAATGTGTCCTACTGATTCTTCACTGCAGCACACTTTTATCCAAAACTATTTGGATTAGGTAAAACGGCCTTCTGATTGAACCCCTGTATTAGGCCTAATGATTTTTTAAGATAAAATGGGGCCTCCTGGCTGCAACACTGATTTAGCGCTATCTAGCTAGATGCTGGAAGATGGATTTCACACAGAACAGCATCCTATCTAGCTAACTGACAAGTTCACGTTCAGCAGCAGGAGCGACCTCTCTGTGCTGTTACACTGAGGAAAATGGCACCACCACCAGAAATAAGATGTCTCCTCTTTACAGGGACATGTGACTTCTGCAGCCAATCATAGAAGACCTTGTGTCATGATGTTGTGGATGTTTTCTGAGCCCTGATTGGCTGCTGGACTGTAACGCTATTACAGAAACAAATAGCACTGCGCAGGACCTCTGACCTATAGACACACCCACTCCCCTCATTAAACGGTTGAGCCTAGAGTGTATGGGCTCCTTCCAGGTCCTGACTGCAGCCCATACACTCTAGCCGGCTCACTGTGAAGATGCTAGAGTGTATGGGCTCCTTCCTGGTTTCCTGACTGCAGCCCATACACTCTAGCCGGCTCACTGTGAAGATGCTAGAGTGTATGGGCTCCTTCCAGGTGCCTGACTGCAGCCCATACACTCTAGCCGGCTCACTACTGAAGATGCTAGAGTGTATGGGCTCCTTCCAGGTATATATTCTTGAAGATAGCAGACTTTATGGGCTGCTGCCTGGCCCTGACTGCAGCCTAAACATGTCACTAGAATGTATGTGCTCCTTCAAGGTATAAATTATTAAAGCCAGCAGAATATATGGACTCCTGCCAGGTCCTGACTGCAGCCCATACAGTCTAGCCAGCTCACTGGTGAAGAGACTAGACTGTATGGGCTCCTGTCAGGTATATATTATTGCAGATATAGACTGTACGGGCTCCTGTCAGGTATATATTATTGTAGATACAGACTGTACGGGCTCCTGTCAGGTATATATTATTGCAGATATAGACTGTACGGGCTCCTGTCAGGTATATATTATTGTAGATACAGACTGTACGGGCTCCTGTCAGGTATATATTATTGTAGATATAGACTGTACGGGCTCCTGTCAGGTGTATATTATTGTAGATACAGACTGTACGGGCTCCTGTCAGGTATATATTATTGTAGATACAGACTGTACGGGCTCCTGTCAGATATATATTATTGTAGATACAGACTGTACGGGCTCCTGTCAGGTATATATTATTGCAGATATAGACTGTACGGGCTCCTGTCAGGTATATATTATTGTAGATACAGACTGTACGGGCTCCTGTCAGGTATATATTATTGTAGATATAGACTGTACGGGCTCCTGTCAGGTGTATATTATTGTAGATACAGACTGTACGGGCTCCTGTCAGGTATATATTATTGTAGATACAGACTGTACGGGCTCCTGTCAGATATATATTATTGTAGATACAGACTGTACGGACTCCTGTCAGGTATATATTATTGCAGATATAGACTGTACGGGCTCCTGTCAGGTATATATTATTGTAGATACAGACTGTACGGGCTCCTGTCAGGTATATATTATTGTAGATATAGACTGTACGGGCTCCTGTCAGGTATATATTATTGTAGATACAGACTGTACGGACTCCTGTCAGGTATATATAATTGTAGATACAGACTGTACGGGCTCCTGTCAGGTATATATTATTGTAGATATAGACTGTACGGACTCCTGTCTGGTATATATTATTGTAGATATAGACTGTACAGACTCCTGTCAGGTATATATTATTGTAGATATAGACTGTACGGGCTCCTGTCAGGTATATATTATTGTAGATATAGACTGTACGGGCTCCTGTCAGGTATATATTATTGTAGATATAGACTGTACGGGCTCCTGTCAGGTATATATTATTGTAGATATAGACTGTACGGGCTCCTGTCAGGTATATATTATTGTAGATATAGACTGTACGGGCTCCTGTCAGGTATATATTATTGTAGATATAGACTGTACGGGCTCCTGTCAGGTATATATTATTGTAGATATAGACTGTACGGGCTCCTGTCAGGTATATATTATTGTAGATATAGACTGTACAGGCTCCTGTCAGGTATATATTATTGTAGATATAGACTGTACGGGCTCCTGTCAGGTATATATTATTGTAGATATAGACTGTACGGGCTCCTGTCAGGTATATATTATTGTAGATATAGACTGTACGGGCTCCTGTCAGGTATATATTATTGTAGATATAGACGGTACGGGCTCCTGTCAGGTATATATTATTGTAGATATAGACTGTACGGGCTCCTGTCATGTATATATTATTGTAGATACAGACTGTACGGGCTCCTGTCAGGTATATATTATTGTAGATATATACTGTACGGGCTCCTGTCAGGTATATATTATTGTAGATACAGACTGTACGGGCTCCTGTCAGGTATATATTATTGTAGATATAGACTGTACGGGCTCCTGTCAGGTATATATTATTGTAGATATAGACTGTACGGGCTCCTGTCAGGTATATATTATTGTAGATATAGACTGTACGGGCTCCTGTCAGGTATATATTATTGTAGATATAGACTGTACGGGCTCCTGTCAGGTATATATTATTGTAGATACAGACTGTACGGGCTCCTGTCAGGTATATATTATTGTAGATATAGACTGTACGGACTCCTGTCAGGTATATATTATTGTAGATATAGACTGTACGGACTCCTGTCAGGTATATATTATTGTAGATACAGACTGTACGGGCTCCTGTCAGGTATATATTATTGTAGATATAGACTGTACGGACTCCTGTCAGGTATATATTATTGTAGATATAGACTGTACGGGCTCCTGTCAGGTATATATTATTGTAGATACAGACTGTACGGGCTCCTGTCAGGTATATATTATTGTAGATATAGACTGTACGGGCTCCTGTCAGGTATATATTATTGTAGATACAGACTACGGGCTTCTGTCAGATATATATTATTGTAGATATAGACTGTACCTACTCCTGTCAGATATATATTATTGTAGATACAGACTGTACAGGCTCCTGTCAGGTATATATTATTGTAGATACAGACTGTACGGGCTCCTGTCAGGTATATATTATTGTAGATATAGAGTGTATGGGCTCCTTCCTGGTTCCCTGACTGCAGTCCATACACTCTAGCCGGCTCATTACTGAAGATGCTAGAGTGTATGGGCTCCTTCCTGGTATATATTATTGTAGATATAGACTGTACAGGCTCCTGTCAGGTATATATTATTGTAGATACAGACTGTACAGGCTCCTGTCAGGTATATATTATTGTAGATATAGACTGTACGGGCTCCTGTCAGGTATAGATTATTGTAGATATAGACTGTACGGGCTCCTGTCAGGTATATATTACTGTAGATATACTGTAGACTGTACGGGCTCCTGTCAGGTATATATAAGCGATGATATCAGAATGTATGGGCTCCTATCAGGTATATATATCATTGACGGTATCAGAATGTGTAGGCTCCTGTCAGGTGTATATTAGTGATAATATCAGAATGTATGGGCCTCTGTGAGGTATATATTACTGATGATATCAGAATGTGTGGGCTCCTGTCAGGTATATATTAGTGATGATATCAGAATGTATGGGCCCCTGTCAGGTATATATTAGTTATGATATCAGAATGTATGGGCTCCTGTCAGGTATATATTACTGATGACATCAGAATGTATGGGCTCCTGTCAGGTATACACTCACTGGCCACTTTATTAGGTACACCATGCTAGTAACGGGTTGGACCCCCTTTTGCCTTCAGAACTGCCTCAATTCTTCGTGACATAGATTCAACAAGGTGCTGGAAGCATTCCTCAGAGATTTTGGTCCATATTGACATGATGGCATCACACAGTTGCCGCAGATTTGTCGGCTGCACATCCCTGATGCGAATCTCCCGTTCCACCACATCCCAAAGATTTCATGTTGTTTACGCCAAATTCTGACCCTACCATCCGAATGTCGCAGCAGAAATCGAGACTCATCAGACCAAGCAACGTTTTTCCAATCTTCTACTGTCCAATTTCGATGAGCTTGTGCAAATTGTAGCCTCAGTTTCCTGTTCTTAGCTGAAAGGAGTGGTACCCGGTGTGGTCTTCTGCTGCTGTAGCCCATCTGCCTCAAAGTTCGACGCACTGTGCGTTCAGAGATGCTCTTAGGCCTACCTTGGTTGTAACGGGTGGCAATTTGAGTCACTGTTGCCTTTCTATCAGCTCGAACCAGTCTGCCCATTCTCCTCTGACCTCTGGCATCAACAAGGCATTTCCGCCCACAGAACTGCCGCTCACTGGATTTTTTTTCTTTTTCGGACCATTCTCTGTAAACCCTAGAGATGGTTGTGCGTGAAAATCCCAGTAGATCAGCAGTTTCTGAAATACTCAGACCAGCCCTTCTGGCACCAACAACCATGCCACGTTCAAAGGCACTCAAATCACCTTTCTTCCCCATACTGGTGCTCGGTTTGAACTGCAGGAGATTGTCTTGACCATGTCTACATGCCTAAATGCACTGAGTTGCCGCCATGTGATTGGCTGATTAGAAATTAAGTGTTAACAAGAAGTTGGACAGGTGTACCTAATAAAGTGGCCAGTGAGTGTATATATATATATATATATATATATATATATATATATATACATACATACATACACACACACACACACACACACACACACATACATACACACACATACATACATACACAGACAGTACAGACCAAATGTTTAGACACACCTCATTTAAAGATTTTTCTGTATTTTTATGACTATGAAAACTGTACATTCACACTGAAGGCATCAAAACTATGTGGAATTATATACTTAATAAAAGTGTAAGGCAACTGAAAATATCTTATATTCTAGGTTTTTCAAAGTAGCCACCTTTTGCTTTGATGACTGCTTTGCACACTCTTGGCATTCTCTTGATGAGCTTCAAGAGGTAGTCACTGGGAATGGTCTTCCAACAATCTTAAAGGAGTTCCCAGAGATGCTTAGCACTTGTTGGCCCTTTTTGCCTTCACTCTGCGGTCCAGCTCACCCCAAACCATCTCGATTGGGTTCAGGTCTGGTGACTGTGGAGGCCAGGTCATCTGGCATAGCACCCCATCACTCTCCTTCTTGGTCAAATAGCCCTTACACAGCCTGGAGGTGTGTTTGGGGTCATTGTCCTGTTGAAAAATAAACGATGGTCCAACTAAAAGCAAACCGGATGGTATAGCATGTCGCTGCAAGATGCTGTGGTAGCCATGCTGGTTCAGTATGCCTTCAATTTTGAATAAATCCCCAACAGTGTCACCAGCAAAGCACCCCCACACCATCACACCTCCTCCTCCATGCTTCACGGTGGAAACCAGGCATTTAGAGTCCATCCGTTTAGAGTCCATCCGTTCACCTTTTCTGTGTGCGACGTGTGGCAATCCGTCCCAATGTGTTGCTAATGAAAGTCTATGGAGAAAAAATGCATCATGAAGGCAACTTTGCAGGATGCGTTTTTTCTCCAAAACGACGCATTGAGACGTACAGCAAGCGACGTTAGTGTGAAAGTAGCCTTAACGGAGGAAGAAGGCTGCCGTCCGCAGCCCTGCCGAACGCTGGTGTGAAACCAGCCTACGGCTGTTATTATAGCACCTTCCATGTGTTAAGGTACCTTCACACTAAACGATATCGCTAGCGATCCGTGACTTTGCAGCGTCCTGGCTAGCGATATTTGACACGCAGCAGCGATCAGGATCCTGCTGTGATATCGCTGGTCGTTGAACAAAGTTCAGAACTTTATTTGGTCGTCAGACCGGCGTGTATCGTCGTGTTTGACACCAAAAGCAACGATACCAGCGTTGTTTTACGCAGGGCCGCGCTTAGTAACCCGATGTTTACCCTGGTTACCAGTGTAAAATGCAAAAAAACAAACAGTACATACTCACCTTCGCATCCCCCGGCGTCCGCTTCCCACACTGACTGAGCGCCGTAAAGTGAAAGTGAAAGTACAGCACAGCTCTGCTGTTAGGGCCGGCGCTCAGTCAGTGCTGGAAGCGGACGCCGGGGGACGCGAATGTAAGTATGTACTGTTTGGTTTTTTTACATTTTACGCTGGTAGCCAGGGTAAACATCAGGTTACTAAGCGCGGCCCTGCGCTTAGCAACCCGATGTTTACCCTGGTTAACCGGGGACCTCGGCATCGTTGGTCGCTGGAGAGCGGTCTGTGTGACAGCTCTCCAGCGATCAAACAGCGATGCTGCAGCGATCGGCATCGTTGTCGCTATCGCTGCAGCGTCGCTTAATGTGAAGGTACCTTAACACAGATACATCATGGGCTTGTCCTGCCCTGCGCATGAAATGAAAGGCAAAAATACAATGTGGAGACTTCATCAGAGCAATGTTTTATTTACATTCAGAACTGGTTTAAGAGGAACAAATTACCATTTCCCACAGAAATCTCAGACTTTTACTTATAGAAATACTGGATAAATATCATTTTACCATTAGATATAGAAACATTTCCAATTTTATAAAACTGCATTTTTTTGCATTGAATAACTTTATGCCTTTGCTTGTTTCATTTTATGCATTTCTAAAGTATTGTAAAACTGTAGTATGCTGTTGGTGCATGCGGGCTGGACTGTCGGTTTGGTATGTGGCTCTGTTCCCCCCAGGCCTGCCTCCGATGTCTGAGGTTTCGGTGTCCCAGACCAGAGATCATAATACCGGCCTTGAATTGTGAAGGACACGGCAGCCGACCCTGAGAAACATCCAAGGTGGGAACGCCCCATCATGTCGAAGAGAGTCTGCTAGATCCAGGCCTAGCAGACCAGTGCTGGTGGGTTCATGGATGCCAGGAGGGGGTTGGCCTAAAGGCCCCGTCTCACATAGCGATTTACCAAAGATCACGACCAGCGATACGACCTGGCCGTGATCGTTGGTAAGTCGTTGTGTGGTCGCTGGGGAGCTGTCACACAGACCGCTCTCTCCAGCGACCAACGATCAGGGGAACGACTTCGGCATTGTTGAAACTGTCTTCAATGATGCCGAAGTCCCCCTGCAGCACCGCCGTACAGTGAGAGCAGAGCGCAGCGGTGACGTCACTGCTGTGCTGTGCTCTCACTGTACGGCCGGCGCTCACAGTCAGAGCAGGAAGCAGACGGCAAGGGACCTGACGGACATCAGATGGTGAGTATGTACTGTTTGTTTTTTTACATTTACGCTGGTAACCAGGGTAAACATCGGGTTACTAAGCGCGGCCCTGCGCTTAGTAACCCGATGTTTACCCTGGTTACCAGTGAAGACATCGCTGGATCGGTGTCACACACACCGATTCAGCGATGTCAGCGGGACCTCAACGACCAAAAAATGGTCCAGGCCATTCCGACACGACCAGCGATCTCACAGCAGGGGCCTGATCGCTGGTACGTGTCACACATAGCGAGATCGCTACTGAGGTCGCTGTTGCGTCACAAAACTTGTGACTCAGCAGCGATCTCGCTAGCGATCTCGCTATGTGAGACGGGGGCTTAAAGGAAGGTCTCGTCTTTTCCTGGCGGGTCGGAGAGTTGTCCCGTCGGTTTTTTGGACAGAACATTTCCAAGACAACCAAAATTGAACAGCAGATCTCTTGGGAGGCAGACTTTAGTACTCTGTTGCAGAAGCGAAGTACTCTTAAACTGATAGGTGCAGAGTACGACGCACTAGAAAGTTGGCGTGCATGATTGTTCAGGGCACTGGCGGTGTGGACCGGCCACCAGAGAAGTCCTAGACCGAAGCCTGGATATTTTAAGAGCAGGGTCACAGGAGCCTCTGGAAAACATGGAGGCTGCATGAATAGGAAGGTTTCCCCAGGAGACGTCCATATTGCTCAGGGGCAAACTAGGACATACTTGTCCTGTCCATTTTTTTTTTTTTTTTTTATTTAAAAGTAACCCCCTCACTGCCTGAAGATCACACATCATTCTTCACAGACCGATGATGAAGATGGGCATGGAATAACCTGGACGCAGACCTTTCGGCGGCTGGCACATAACGGATTAGTCTTCCCTCCCTACTCTATCTGGCTCTGGGGGGGCCGGAGGGTAGGGGGATTCATGGCATGGACCGTCCTCTGGGGAACCACAAACACTCTTGATGTGTTAGGGCCTTGCCTCGTAGACCACAGATGATACGGTAGTGACAATTCTAGGTGGGAGATTAGAGTGACAATTCCACTGTCGCCCTCAAAAGCCGTATCTGAAAAAAAAAGAAAAGAAAAAGGAAAATCGTTAATAAAAAAACCCCCCAAAACCTAAGTCAGAACTGGGCTGGGTGGTCCAGACCCATGTCTGCCTCCTACTGACATTAAGCTAAAAAGGATTAGCTTCGTGCCAGTTGGTGGTGTGGCCTACTCTACAGGGAAATACCTCAAAAATTTTTTTGCATAGCATAAGCAGCATACACTCATTTTTTTTGTGTACCCCAATGAAGCATTAGCCCCCCCACATCAACCAGATGGCCACACAGCATAAACTCGCTCCCCCAGTCAGAAACCTCCACCTCACATTAACCAGCGGGCCACACAGCATAACCTCGCTCCCCCAGTCAGAAACATCCACCTCACATTAACCAGCGGACCCCACAGGATAAATCCAAAGCCCACCAGACATTCCCTCCCCTCAAGCGTAAATCCAAATATGACGCCCCCTGCCCCAACCATAAATCCCATCAGACACCCCCTCCAATCGAACGCCACCCTAGCTTAAACTCTCATCGGACGTCCAACCCCCACAAACCCCCATCGGACGTACAACCCCCACCGGACGCGGAACCCCCCACCCAGCAGAAACCCCCAGATGCAGACCCCCCACCCCGCACAAACCCCCATCACACGTGGACCCCCCCCCACCCAGCACAAATCCCCATCGGACGTGGACCCCCCCACATTCAACGACAAGCAGGTCGCCTCCCCACATTCAACGACAAGCAGGTCGCCTCCCCACATTCAACGACAAGCAGGTCGCCTCCCCACATTCAACGACAAGCAGGTCGCCTCCCCACATTCAACGACAAGCAGGTCGCCTCCCCACAAGCAGGTCGCCCTCAAATCTGACCACAGGGGTCCCCCAAATAGCCTGCAGCAGGTCACCCCTCACATGCAGGTCGCCTCCCCACATCCCACCACAAGCAGGTCACCCCCACATCCCACCACAGGGGTCCCCCAATAGCTTGCAGCAGGTCTCCCCCCACATCCACCACAAGGGTCCCCCCCAATAGACAGCAGGTCACGCCCTCCCAAAACCCGACCACAAGCATGTCGCCCTCAAACCCCACCACCAGGGTCTCCCCAATAGCCAGCAGCAGGTCGCCCCCACTAAAAGGGGTCCACCCCGTAAGCAGCACGTCACCTCCAAACCCCATCACAGGGATCCCCCACAATAGCCAGCAGCAGCAGAGCACCCCAAAATCCTACCACAGGGGTCCCCCACAATAGCCGGCAGCAGCAGAGCCCCCCAAAACCCCACCACAGGGGTCCCCCACAATAGCCAGCAGCAGCGGAGCCCCCCAAAACCACACCGCAGCGGTCCCCCACAATAGCCAGCAGCAGCGGAGCCCCCCAAAATCCCACCGCAGGGGTCCCCCACAATAGCCAGCAGCAGCGGAGCCCCCCAAAACCCCACCACAGGGGTCCCCCACAATAGCCAGCAGCAGCGGAGCCCCCCAAAACCCCACCACCGGGGTCCCCCACAATAGCCAGCAGCAGCGGAGCCCCCCAAAACTACACCGCAGCGGTCCCCCACAATAGCGAGCAGCAGCGGAGCCCCCCAAAATCCCACCGCAGGGGTCCCCCACAATAGCCAGCAGCAGCGGAGCCCACCAAAATCCCACCACAGGGGTCCCCCACAATAGCCAGCAGCAGCGGAGCCCCCCAAAACTACACCGCAGCGGTCCCCCACAGTAGCCAGCAGCAGCGGAGCCCCCCAAAATCCCACCGCAGGGATCCCCACAATAGCCAGCAGCAGCAGAGCCCCCCAAAACCCTACCACAGGGGTCCCCCACAATAGCCAGCAGCAGCGGAGCCCCCCAAAACCCCACCACCGGGGTCCCCCACAATAGCCAGCAGCAGCGGAGCCCCCCAAAACTACACCACAGCGGTCCCCCACGATAGCGAGCAGCAGCGGAGCCCCCCAAAATCCCACCGCAGGGGTCCCCCACAATAGCCAGCAGCAGCGGAGCCCACCAAAATCCCACCACAGGGGTCCCCCACAATAGCCAGCAGCAGCGGAGCCCACCAAAATCCCACCGCAGGGATCCCCCACAGTAGCCAGCAGCAGCGGAGCCCCCCAAAATCCCACCGCAGGGGTCCCCCACAATAGCCAGCAGCAGCGGAGCCCCCCCAAATCCCACCGCTGGGATCCCCCACAATAGCCAGCAGCAGCAGAGCCCCCCAAAATCCTACCACAGGGGTCCCCCACAATAGCCAGCAGCAGCGGAGCCCCCCAAAACCCCACCACCGGGGTCCCCCACAATAGCCAGCAGCAGCGGAGCCCCCCAAAACTACACCGCAGCGGTCCCCCACGATAGCGAGCAGCAGCGGAGCCCCCCAAAATCCCACCGCAGGGGTCCCCCACAATAGCCAGCAGCAGCGGAGCCCCCCCAAATCCCACCGCTGGGATCCCCCACAATAGCCAGCAGCAGCAGAGCCCCCCAAAATCCTACCACAGGGGTCCCCCACAATAGCCAGCAGCAGCGGAGCCCCCCAAAACCCCACCACCGGGGTCCCCCACAATAGCCAGCAGCAGCGGAGCCCCCCAAAACTACACCGCAGCGGTCCCCCACGATAGCGAGCAGCAGCGGAGCCCCCCAAAATCCCACCGCAGGGGTCCCCCACAATAGCCAGCAGCAGCGGAGCCCCCCAAAATCTCACCACAGGGGTCCCCCACAATAGCCAGCAGCAGCGGAGCCCACCAAAATCCCACCACAGGGGTCCCCCACAATAGCCAGCAGCAGCGGAGCCCACCAAAATCCCACCGCAGGGATCCCCCACAGTAGCCAGCAGCAGCGGAGCCCCCCAAAATCTCACCACAGGGGTCCCCCACAATAGCCAGCAGCAGCGGAGCCCCAAAATCCCACCGCAGGGGTCCCCCACAATAGCCAGCAGCAGCAGAGACCCCCAAAATAGCCAGCAGCAGCGGAGGCCCCCCACAATAGCCAGCAGCAGCGGAGGCCCCCCACAATAGCCAGCAGCAGCGGAGCCCCCCAAAATCCCACCACGGGTCACTCCCCACACAGACAAGTAGGTCGACCACCACAGGGCCTCCCCCCAATAGCGAATAGCGATCGGCAAGTAGCATTTTTCACCCTGAAACCACTGACCTCCATGGCGTCCACAAGCTGTCATGCTGCTTTCCTTTGCCGCCTTGGAGAACACGCCCCCTCCCGATAGGACACGCCCCCGGAAATGACGTCACACCTGGAAGGAGCCCATACACTCTAGCATCTACCCTCATTAAACACGCTCCCCACCCACTCCCCTCATAAAACACGTCCCCTCCATCCCATCCCCTCATTAAACCGCGCCACCCCTCCTGTTATTAAACACGCCCCACCCCGCACCTCTTTAAACACGCCAATCCTGCTCATTATGCAGAAACACTAATCAGAAAAAAAAAACTACATTTTGCACTGAGTCACTCCCCAGAAGGCTGTGTAGACTGGCGCTGCTGGAAGGAGCCTCACAGGAGCCGCCAATCTAGACGCACCCTAACTGCTAATGCGGGGCAAGGCTGACAGCGCGCCCTCCACTGTAGGCCGCAGAGCCACGGTTGCCTGGTAACAGACGCTGCTCCCCAGGTATGATGTCATTTCAGGGGGCGTGTCATACCCGGGGGGCGTGTTCTGTCTTAGCAAAGTCAGGACCTGGAGGGAGGAGCCCATAGTCTCGCTAGTCGTTACAACCGGACCGGAGGCTCCGAGGCTGTGGCTGCACATGAGGCAGCGGCTGCGGAGCGGCGTGATGCTGGACATCTGCCGGCACTGTCCGCTGCTCTGCTTCCTCCTCATTGTCCGCCGTCCTGCTCCTCGGTGAACGCGCCCCGGTGTCCGGCTTCCGTCTGTGCTGTGCTGCTCTATGTGTGTGTGCGCTCCATGTGTGGTGCTGAGTGATGCAGCATATGCCGGGGTGTGTATATATATCTATATATCGGAGTGAGCAGACAGCCAGTATACACAGAGGAACAAAGGACATTAGGGGGTCTCCTGGGACCCCTGTATCTCCTCATAAGTCCCCCGCCAGCACCGAATAAACCCAACTGCGAAAGGCAGGAAGAAGCCCCTAACATCGGCCAGTCCTCTACATGCCCCACACCGACATGATGCTGCAAGGGGGCCCATAGTGTTCCCACCACACGGCAATACCGATCTCATGGTCCCCACAGTGCCCACCCCACACTACAGTGCTGCCACGGTGCCCACACCCCCACACACACACAACCCCCCCCCCCCCCAAACACACACATACCATAATGCCCCCACAATGACCACCACACACACTATAATGCCCCCACAATGACCACCACACACACTATAATGCCCCACAGTGCCCACCACACACACTATAATGCCCCACAGTGCCCACCACACACACTATAATGCCCCACAGTGCCCACCACACACACACTATAATGCCCCCACAGTGCCCACCCCACACTACAGTGCTGCTACGGTGCCCACCCCACACACATACTATAATGCCCCACAGTGCCCACCCCACACAAATTCTATGATGCCCCCACAGTGCCCACCACACACACATACTATAATGCCCTCACAGTGCCCACAACACACACTATAATGCCCCACAGTGCCCACTACAAACTATAATGCCCCTATCGTGCCCACCCCACACACACTATAATGCCCCACAGTGCCCACCACCCACACACATATGAAAAAGTTTGGGCACCCCTAATCCCTAAGCCCTAATCTTAAGCTTAATGTTTTATAAAAATTGTGTTTTTTTTGCAACAGCTATTTCAGTTTCATATATCTAATAACTGTTGGACACAGTAATGCTTCTGCCTTGAAATGAGGTTTATTGTACTACCAGAAAATGTGCAATCTGCATTCAAACAAAATTTGACAGGTGCATGTTGGGCACCCTTATCATTTTCTTGTTTTAAATACTCCTACCTACTTTTTACTGACTTACTAAAGCACTTTTTTTGGTTTTGTAACCTCATTGAGCTTTGAACTTCATAGCCATGATTGTATGCAATCATGAGAAAAGCTACTTAACCCCTTCGCGACATGCGCCGTACTAGTACTGCGCTGCCGGCACTGCATTTGTGCCCCCCGCAGTACTAGTACGGCGCACCGATCACCGCGGTCTCGCGCTGAGCGCCGCGATGATCGGGTGTGGGTGTCAGCTGTATATGACAGCTGACACCCCGCAGCAATGCCCACGATCGGCGCTAGCGCCAATTGCGGGCATTTAACCCCTCTAATGCCGCTGTCAGTAGTGAAAGCGGCATAGAGGGGGATCGCGCAGGGACAGGGGCTCCCTGCGCTCTCCCACCGGAGCAACGCGATGAGATCACGTTGCTCCGGTGATCCGGAAGGAGTCCCCGGATCCAAGATGGCCGCGGGACTCCTTCCGGGTCATGAAATGACCTGGCTAGCCGGCGCCTGCTGAGAGCTGCTGAGAGCAGGTGCCGGAAAGCTTCCAAAACTTGCCTGTCAGATCGCTGATCTGACAGAGTGCTATGCACACTGTCAGATCAACGATCTGATCTAATACAGTGATGTCCCACCCTGGGACAATAGTAGAAAGTAAAAAAAAAAAAAATGGAATGTCTAAAAAATAAAATAAAAAAATCCCCAAATAAAGAAAAAAAAATTTCCCAGTAAATCCATTTATTTATGTAAATGAAAAAACACAATAAAAGTACACATATTTGGTATTGCCGCGTCCGTAACGACTCGCTCTATAAAACTATCCCACTAGTTAACCCCTTCAGTGAACACCGCAAAAAAAAAAAAAAAAAACCACCAAGGCAAAAAAGAACGCTTTATTATCATACAGGCGAACAAAAAGTGGAATAACGCAATCAAAAAGACGGATATAAATAACCATGGTACCGCTGAAAACGTCATCTTGTCCCGCAAAAAAAAGCCGCCATACAGGATCATCAGCAGAAAAATAAAAAAGTTATAGCTCTCAGAAGAAAGCGATGCAAAAACAATAATTTTTTTATATAAAATAGATTTTATTGTGTAAAAGCGCCAAAACATAAAAAAATTACGTAAATGAGGTATCGCTGTAATCGTACTGACCTGAAGAATAAAGCTGCTTTATCAATTTTACCACACGTGGAACGGTATAAACGCCTCCCCTAAAAGAATTTCAGGAATTGCTGGTTTTTGTTCATTCCGCCTCCCAAAAATCAGAATAAAAAGCGATCAAAAAATGTCATGTGCCCGAATATGGTACCAATAAAAACGTCAACTTGTCCCGCAAAAAACAAGATCTCACATGACTCTGTGGGCCAAAATATGAATAAATTATAGCTCTCAAAATGTGGTGATGCAAAAACTATTTTTTGCAATAAAAAGCGTCTTTTAGTGTGTGATGGCTGCCAACCATAAAAATCTGCCAAAAAAACGCTATAAAAGTAAATCAAACCCCCCTTCATCACCCCCTTAGTTAGGGAAAAATAATAAAATTTTTTAAAAAAATTTTATTTCCATTTTCCCATTAGGGTTAGGGCTGGGGTTAGGGCTAGAGTTAGGGTTAGGGTTGGGGTTAGGGCTAGGGTTAGGGTTGGGGTTAGGGTTGGGGTTAGGGTTTCAGTTAGAATTGGGGAGTTTCCACTATTTAGGCACATCAGGGGCTCTCCAAACGCGACATGGCGTCTGATCTCAATTCCAGCCAATTCTGCTTTGAAAAACGAAAACAGTGCTCCTTCCCTTCCGAGTTCTCCTGTGCGCCCAAACAGTGGTTCCCCCCAATATATGGGGTATCAGCGTACTCAGGACAAATTGGACAACAACTTTTGTGGTCCAATTTCTCCTGTTACCTTTGGGAAAATAAAAACGTGGGGGCTAAAATATCATTTTCGTGGAAAAAAAATATTTTTTATTTTCACGGCTCTGCATTATAAACTGTAGTGAAACACTTGTTGGTTCACAGTTCTCACATGAGATAAGTTCCTTGGGGGGTCTAGTTTCCAATATGGGGTCACTTGTGGGGGGTTTCTACTTTTTAGGTACATCAGGGGCTCTGCAAATGCAACATGACACCTGCAGACCAATCCATCTAAGTCTGCATTTCAAACGGCGCTCCTTCCCTTCCGAGCTCTGCCGTGCGCCCAAAAAGTGGTTCCCCCCCATGTATGGGATATCAGCGTACTCAGGACAAATTGGACAATAACTTTTGTGGTCCAATTTCTCCTGTTACCCTTGGGAAAAAAAAATTGCGGGCTGAAACATCATTTTGTGGAAAGAAAAAATGATTTTTTTATTTTCACAGCACTACATTCTAAACTTTAGTGAAACAATTGGGGGTTAAAAGTGCTCACCACACATCTAGATAAGTTCCTTAGGGGGTCTTCTTTCCAAAATGGGGTCCATTGTGGGGGGTTTCCACTGTTTAGGCACGTCAGGGGCTCTCCAAACGCGACATGGGTTCCGATCTCAATTCCAGCCAATTTTGCATTGAAAAGTCAAACGGCGCTCCTTCCCTTCCGAGCTCTGCCATGCGCTCAAACAGTGGTTTATCCCCATATATGAAGTATCAGCATACTCAGGACAAATTGCACAACAACTTTTGGGGTCCAATTTATCCTGTTACCCTTGGGAAAATAAAAAATTTAAGGCAAAAAGATCATTTTTTTTGAAAATTAATATGAAATTTCTTTTACGGCTCTACATTATAAACTTCTGTGAAGCACTTGAAGGTTCGAAGTGCTCACCACACATCTAGATTAGTTCCTTAGAGGGTCTACTTTCCAAAATGGTGTCATTTCTGGGGGTTTCCACTGTTTAGGCACGTCAGGGGCTCTCCAATCGCGACATGGGTTCCGATCTCAATTCCAGCAAATCTTGCATTGAAAAGTCAAATGGCGCTCCTTCCCTTCCGAGCTCTGCCATGTGCCCAATCAATGGTTTACTCCAACATGTGGGGTATCGGCGTACTCAGGACAAATTGTACAACGACTTTTGTGGTCCAATTTCTCCTGTTACCCTTGGTAAGATAAAACAAATTGGATCTGAAGTAAAAATTTTGTGAAAAAAAAGTTAAATGTTCAATTTTTTTTACACATTCCAAAAATTCCTGTGAAGCACCTGAAGGGTTAATAAACTTTTTGAATGTGGTTTTGAGTACCTTGAGGGGTGCAGTTTTTAGAATGGTGTCACTTTTGGGCATTTTCTGTCATATAGACCCCTCAAAGTCACTTCAAGTGTGAGGTGGTCCGTAAAAAAAATGGTTTTGCAAATTTTGTTGCAAAAATGAGAAATTGCTGGTCAACTTTTAACCCTTATAACTCCCTAACAAAAAAAAAATATGTTTCCAAAATTGTGCTGATGTAAAGCAGACATGTGGGAAATGTTGTTTATTAACTATATTATGTGATATAACTCTCTAAGGGCATAAAAACGAAAAGTTTGAAAATTGCTAAATTTTCATAATTTTCAACAAATTTTAGTTTTTTTCACAAATAAATGCAAGTCATATCGAAGAAGTTTAACCACTATCATGAAGTACGATATGTCACGAGAAAACAATGTCAGAATTACCAGGATCCGTTGAAGCGTTTCAGAGTTATGACCTCATAAAGTGACAGTGGTCAGAATTGTAAAAATTGGCCCTGTCACTTAAGTGAAAACAGGCTTCGGGTTGAAGGGGTTAAAGTGGCCACTTGCAAGTTGTTCTCCTGTTTGAATCTCCTCTGAAGAGTGGCATCATGGGCTCCTCAAAACAACTGTCAAATGATCTGAAAACAAAGATTATTCAACATAGTTGTTCAGGGGAAGGATACAAAAAGCTGTCTAAGAGATTTAACCTGTCAATTTCCACTGTGAGGAACATAGTAAGGAAATGGAAGAACACAGGTACAGTTCTTGTTAAGGCCAGAAGTGGCAGGCCAAGAAAAACATCAGAAAGGTAGAGAAGAAGAATGGTGAGATCAGTCAAGGACAATCCTCAGACCACCTCCAGAGAGCTGCAGCATCAACTTGCTGCAGATGGTGTCACTGTGCATCGGTCAACTATACAATGCACTTTGCACAAGGAGAAGCTGTATGGGAGAGTGATGCGAAAGAAGGCGTTTCTGCAAGCACGCCACAAACAGAGTCGGCTGAGGTATGCAAAAGCACATTTGGAGAAGCCAATTTCTTTTTGGAAGAAGGTCCTGTGGACTGATGAAACCAAGATTGAGTTGTTTGGTCATACAAAAGGGCGTTATGCATGGCGGCAAAAAAAACCACAGCATTTCAAGAAAAACACTTGCTACCCACAGTAAAATTTGGTGGAGGTTCCATCATGCTTTGGGGCTGTGTGGCCAATGCCGGCACCGGGAATCTTGTTAAAGTTGAGGGACACATGGATTCCTCTCAGTATCAGCAGATTCTTGACAATAATGTTCATGAATCAGTGACAAAGTTGAAGTTACGCAGGGGATGGATCTTTCAGCAAGACAATGATCCAAAACACCGCTCCAAATCTACTCAGGCATTCATGCAGAGGAACAATTACACTGTTCTGGAATGGCCATCCCAGTCCCCAGACCTGAATATCATTGAACATCTGTGGGATCATTTGAAGAGGGCTGTCCATGCCCGGCGACCATCAAGCTTAACTGAACTGGAATTGTTTTGTAAAGAGGAATGGTCAAAAATACCTTCATCCCGGATCCAGGAACTCATTAAAAGCTACAGGAAGCGACTAGAGGCTGTTATTTTTGCAAAAGGAGGATCTACTAAATATTAATGTCACTTTTCTGGTGAGGTGCCCATACTTATGCACCTGTCAAATTTTGTTTGAATGCAGATTGCACATTTTCTGTTAGTACAATAAACCTCATTTCAAGGCAGAAACATTACTGTGTCCAGCAGTTATTAGATATATGAAACTGAAATAGCTGTTGCAAAAAAAACAATTTTTATAAAACATTAAGCTTAAGATTAATAGGGGTGCCCAAACTTTTTCATATAACTGTACTATAATGCCCCTACTGTGCCCACCACACACATCTATATATATAATTGTCTAAGGGTTTTTCCGTCTGTCTGTCTGTCTGTCTGTCTTTCTGTCTGTCTGTCTGTCCTGGAAATCCCGCATCTCTGATTGGTCGAGGTCACCAGGCCTCGACCAATCAGCGACAGGCACAGCATGGCGACGATGATGTCATAATGGAAATCCCGCGTCTCTGATTGGTTGAGGCCGCCAGGCCTCGACCAATCAGCGACGGGCACAGTATCGACGTAGATGTCATAATGGTTGCCATGGCGACGATGATGTCATAAAGGTTGCCTCGACCAATCAGCGACGGGCACAGTCTGCCGCGAATCACATACTACGGGGACATGCATATTCTAGAATACCCGATGCTTTAGAATCGGGCCACAGTCTAGTATACTATAATGCCCCCACAGTACCCACCACACACACATACTATAATGCCCCCACAGTGCCCACCACACACACATACTATAATACCCCCACAGTGCCCACCCCACACACATACTATAATGACCACACAGTGCCCACAGCACACACATACTATAATGCCCCCACAGTGCCTGCCTCACACACATACTGTAATTCCCCCACAGTGCCCACTACACACACATACTATAATGCCCCCACAGTGCCTGCCCCACACTATAATTCCCCCACAGTGCCCACCACACACACATGGTATAATGCCCCCACAGTGCCTGCCCCACACACTATAATTCCCCCACAGTGCCCACCACACACATATAATATAATGCGCCCACAGTGCCCACCACACACATACTATAATTCCCCCACAATGCCCACCACACATACTATAATGCCCCCACAGTGCCCACCACACACATACTATAACGCCCTCAAAGTGCCCACCACACACATACTATAATTCCCCCACAGTGCCCACCGCACATACTATAATGCCCCCACAGTGCCCACCCCACACATATAATGCCTCCACAGTGCCCACCAAACAAATACTATAATGCCCCCACAGTGCCCACCAAACACATATAATATAATGCCCCCACAGTGCCCACCACACACATACTATAATGCCCCCACAGTGCCCACCACACACACTATAATGCCCCACCACACACACATACTATAATGCCCCCACAGTGCCCACCACACACACATACTATAATGCCCCCACAGTGCCCACAACACACACATACTATAATGCCCCCACAGTGCTTGCCCCACACACTATAATTCCCCCACAGTGCCCACCACACACACATACTATAATGCCCCAACAGTGCCTGACCCACACACTATAATTCCCCCACAGTGCCCACCACACACACATACTATAATGCCCCCACAGTGCCTGCCCCACACACTATAATTCCCCCACAGTGCCCACCACACACATATAATGCCCCCACAGTGTCCACCACACACACATACTATAATACCCCCACAATGCCCACCACACATACTATAATGCCCCCACAGTGCCCACCCCACACATATATAATGCCCCCACAGTGCCCACCACACACATACTATAATGCCCTCACAGTGCCCACCACACACATACTATAATTCCCCCACAGTGCCCACCGCACATACTATAATGCCCCCACAGTGCCCACCCCACACATATATAATGCCCTCACAGTGCCCACCACACACATACTATAATGCCCCACAGTGCCAACCACACACATATAGTATAATGCCCCCACAGTGCCCACCACACACACATACTATAATGCCCCCACAGTGCCCACCACACACACATACTATAATGCCCCCACAGTGCCCAACACACACACATACTATAATGCCCCCACAGTGCCCACAACACACACATACTATAATGCCCCCACAGTGCCTGCCCCACACACTATAATTCCCCCACAGTGCCCACCACACACACATACTATAATGCCCCCACAGTGCCTGCCCCACACACTATAATTCCCCCACAGTGCCCACCACACACACATACTATAATGCACCCACAGTGCCTGCCCCACACACTATAATTCCCCCACAGTGCCCACCACACACACATACTATAATGCCCCCACAGTGCCTGCCCCACACACTATAATTCCCCCACAGTGCCCACCACACACACATACTATAATTCCCCCACAATGCCCACCACACATACTATAATGCCCCCACAGTGCCCACCCCACACATATATAATGCCCCCACAGTGCCATCCACACACATACTATAATGCCCTCACAGTGCCCACCACACACACATACTATAATTCCCCCACAGTGCCCACCACACATACTATAATGCCCCCACAGTGCCCACCCCACACATATATAATGCCCTCACAGTGCCCACCACACACATACTATAATGCCCCCACAGTGCCCACCACACTCATATAATATAATGCCCCCACAGTGCCCACACACACATACTATAATTCCCCCACAGTGCCCACCCCACACATATAATATAATGCCCCCACAGTGCCCACCACACACACTATAATGCCCCCACAGTGCCCACCACACACACATACTATAATTCCCCCACAGTGCCCACCCCACACATATAATATAATGCCCCCACAGTGCCCACCACACACACTATAATGCCCCCACACTTGGAAACTGCCTTTTTTTTATGAAAAATTAGAATTTATGACAAAGTTATTACAAACAGAACTAAGGGTGTGTGCACCTAACCTCTTTATCAGGGAGATTCTGCCTGAAACACCTTCTAAAAAACTACTGCAATAAAGAACCTATGTCCTGACTGCAGTGTCATAATGACGTGCTGTCCCTGTGTTCAGCATTTCTGAGCTTTCTGCTTTGCCAGGCCCAGAAGGCCTTGAAGTGACCTGACCAGTGTGTCCGTTTTTACCATCAGTCTTTCATCAGTGTTTTTTCTGGATGGATAAATGAATAGATTGCAAAACTTCTCCTATACTTCGCATTGTTACACAGGGGTGCCATCCGTGTTGGCCCTTTTCATCTATGCTGCGGCAACAAAAACAAATGTTTTCTTGTATTTTGCACGGACACATGGTTCATGAAAAATATGGACATTAATTATAATGGGTCCATGTGATATTGGATACAACATGGACATGCAAGACAGCCTCCTGTATGAGGCCTAAAGGATGCCTTCACATGCAGCAGTGATGCCGCATAATGTCATCTGTAAGTCCAGACAAATATTAACCCTTTCTCGACCTTGGACGTACTGAGCACATCCAGGCAGTTTTGCAGGTAACAGGAGCTGTGCGCACAATCGCCGCCGGATGGCTAGCTGATCTCACAGCTGACACCTGACAGTTTAACCCCCCATAATTATGCGATAGCGATCGCAGCATTTAGACGCAGGGGCTCGATCAGAGCCATGGTGACCCGATGTCGTCATGACAACATTCGGGTCACCAGGCCACGGCAAGCCCCTCAGACCATGTACAGGGCACTGTCTAAATGGCCCCGAACATGCGGAACTTTTTGTACCGGTGTAGCTGTTATAATCCTTAGTGGTTGAGGATCACAAATTACTCCAGCTAAGTAACAAACATAGGACAAGCTCTAGGGAGGTGGCAAACTGGACTAACCGCAAATCTGAACCTATCCAAACACACTAGAAGTAGCCGGTGAACGTGCCTAAAAAATCCTAGACGTCTCGAGCCGGCCTGAGGAACTAACTACCCCTAGAGAGAAAGAAAGACCTCTCTTGCCTCCAGAGAAATAATCCCCAAAGATATAGAAGCCCCCAACAAATAATAACGGCGAGGTAAGAGGAAGGCACATACACAGGGGTGAAAACAGATTCAGCAAATGAGGCCCACTAATACTAGATAGCAGAAAATAGTAAGGGGTCTGTGCGGTCAGTAAAAAACCCTAACAAAATATCCACACTGAGATTTCAAGAACCCCCGCACCAACTAACGGTGTGGGGGGAGAAACTCAGTCCCCTAGAGCAACCAGCAAGCGAGGAGATCACATCTTAGCAAGCTGGACAAGAAACATGATGAATGCTGATAATCAAAAAAATGAACGGACAAAAACTTAGCTTGTCTTAGAGAGGCTGGGAGCAAGGTAATCACAAGGAATCTGAAGAGCACTGAATACATTGATAGCAGGCAAGGAACTGAGTATCCAGGTGAGTTAAATAGGAAACGAACCAAGGATAACGAACCAGCTGATGCAGCCAACCTGCAGAAGACAACACTACACAGTACCGCTTGTGACCACTAGAGGGAGCCTAAAAATAGAGTTCACAACAGTACCCCCCCCCTTGAGGAGGGGTCACCGAACCCTCATCAAGACCCCCAGGGCGATCAGGATGAGCTGCGTGGAAGGCACGAACCAAATCGGCCGCATGAACATCAGAGGCGACAACCCAGGAATTATCATCCTGACCATAGCCCTTCCACTTCACCAAATACTGAAGCCTCCGTCTAGAGATACGAGAATCCAAAATCTTCTCCACCACGTACTCCAATTCACCCTCGACCAGCACCGGAGCAGGAGGGTCAACAGAAGGAACCACAGGTACCACATACCTCCGCAACAAAGACCTATGGAACACATTATGAATGGCAAACGATGCTGGGAGATCCAAACGAAAAGACACCGGGTTAAGGATTTCCAAGATCTTATAAGGACCGATGAAGCGAGGCTTGAATTTAGGAGAGGAGACCTTCATAGGAACATACCGAGAAGACAGCCACACCAAATCCCCAACACGAAGTCGGGGACCCACACCGCGGCGGCGGTTGGCAAAGCGCTGAGCCTTCTCCTGTGACAACCTCAAATTGTCCACCACATGGTTCCAAATCTGCTGCAACCTATCCACCACAGAATCCACCCCAGGACAGTCAGAAGACTCAACCTGACCCGAGGAAAAACGAGGATGGAAAACAGAATTGCAGAAAAAAGGCGAAACCAAAGTAGCAGAACTAGCCCGATTATTAAGGGCAAACTCGGCCAATGGCAAAAAAGTCACCCAATCATCCTGATCAGCAGAAACAAAACATCTCAAATAAGTTTCCAATGTCTGATTAGTTCGCTCGGTTTGGCCATTAGTCTGAGGATGGAAGGCCGACGAAAAAGATAAATCAATGCCCATCTTAGCACAAAAAGTCCGCCAAAACCTGGACACAAACTGGGATCCTCTATCAGACACAATATTTTCAGGAATGCCGTGCAAGCGAACCACATTCTGAAAAAATAGAGGAACCAAATCGGAGGAGGAAGGCAACTTAGGCAAGGGCACCAAATGGACCATCTTGGAAAAACGATCACACACCACCCAGATGACAGACATTTTCTGAGATACTGGAAGATCCGAAATAAAATCCATGGAAATGTGCGTCCAAGTCCTCTTCGGGACAGGCAAAGGCAAAAGTAAACCGCTGGCACGAGAACAGCAAGGCTTAGCCCGAGCACAAATCCCACAAGACTGCACAAAGGAACGCACATCCCGCGACAAGGAAGGCCACCAGAAGGACCTAGCCACCAAATCTCTGGTACCAAAAATCCCAGGATGACCCGCCAACACCGAAGAATGAACCTCGGAAATAACTCTGCTGGTCCATCTATCCGGAACAAACAGTCTCTCTGGTGGACAACGGTCAGGTCTATCCGCCTGAAATTTCTGCAGCACTCGTCGCAAATCTGGGGAAATGGCAGACAAAATCACTCCCTCTCTGAGAATACCAGCCGGCTCAGAAACTCCCGGAGAGTCAGGCACAAAACTCCTAGAAAGTGCATCAGCCTTCACGTTCTTCGAACCAGGCAGGTATGTGACCACAAAGTTGAAACGGGAGAAAAACAGCGACCAACGAGCCTGTCTAGGATTCAGGCGCTTGGCAGATTCGAGGTAAATCAGGTTTTTGTGATCAGTCAAGACCACCACACGATGTTTAGCTCCTTCGAGCCAATGTCGCCACTCTTCAAATGCCCACTTCATAGCCAACAACTCCCGATTACCAACATCATAATTCCGCTCGGCAGGCGAAAACTTTCTTGAAAAGAAAGCACATGGCTTCATCACAGAGCCATCAGAGCTTCTCTGCGACAAAACAGCCCCTGCTCCAATCTCAGAAGCATCAACCTCGACCTGGAAGGGGAGAGAGACATCTGGTTGACATAAGACTGGAGCTGAAGAAAACCGGTGCTTCAGTTCCCGAAAGGCCTCCACGGCCGCAGGAGACCAATTAGTCACATCAGAACCCTTCTTGGTCAAATCCGTCAAAGGTTTAACCACACTAGAAAAATTAGCGATGAAACGACGGTAAAAATTAGCAAAACCCAAGAACTTCTGAAGACTCTTAACAGACGTAGGCTGAGTCCAGTCATGAATAGCCTGGACCTTGACTGGGTCCATCTCCACAGTAGAAGGAGAAAAAATAAAACCCAAAAAGTAGACCTTCTGTACTCCGAAGAGGCATTTTGAGCCCTTCACAAATAAAGCATTAGCACGCAGGACCTGAAACACCATCCTGACCTGCTTCACATGGGACTCCCAATAATCAGAAAAGACCAAAATGTCATCCAGATAAACAATCATAAATTTATCCAGATATTCTCGGAAGATGTCATGCATGAAGGACTGAAACACAGAAGGAGCATTAGAGAGTCCAAAAGGCATCACTAAGTACTCAAAATGGCCTTCGGGCGTATTAAATGCTGTTTTCCATTCATCTCCCTGCTTAATGCGCACAAGGTTATACGCACCACGGAGATCTATCTTAGTGAACCAACTGGCCCCCTTAATCCGAGCAAACAAATCCGACAATAGTGGCAAAGGATACTGAAATTTGACTGTGATTTTATTCAGAAGACGATAATCTATACAAGGTCTCAAAGAACCGTCCTTCTTGGCCACAAAAAAAAATCCTGCACCAAGAGGGGAAGAGGATGGGCGAATATGTCCCTTCTCCAAAGACTCCTTTATATAACTCCGCATCGCGGCATGCTCTGGTATAGACAAATTAAAAAGTCGTCCCTTAGGGAATTTACTACCAGGAATTAAATTTATAGCACAGTCACAATCCCTATGAGGGGGCAGGGCACTGGACCTGGGCTAATTAAATACATCCTGGTAGTCAGACAAAAACTCAGGGACCTCAGAAGGAGTGGAAGAAGCAATAGACACCAACGGAGTATCGCCAGGAATTCCCTGACAACCCCAACTTGACACAGACATAGCTTTCCAATCTAAAACTGGATTATGAGCCTGCAGCCATGGCAGACCCAAAACGACAACATCATGCAAATTATGCAGAACGAGAAAACGAATCACCTCCTGATGTACGGGAGTCATGCACATGGTCATTTGCGTCCAATACTGAGGCTTATTCTCAGCCAATGGCGTAGCATCAATTCCCCTCAGAGGAATAGGAAATTCCAAAGGCTCCAGGACAAAACCACAGCGCCTGGCAAACGACAAATCCATCAGATTCAGGGCAGCACCCGAATCCACAAAAGCCATAACCAGGTAGGACAACAAAGAACAAATCAAAGTAACAGACAAAATAAATTTAGGCTGTATCGTACCAATGGTGACAGGTTTAGCGATTTTTTTTTTAAACGTTTAGAGCATGCTGAGATAACGAGTAGAATCACCACAGTAAAAGCACAACCCATTTTGACGTCTATGACTTTGTCGCTCAATTCTGGTCAGAGTTCGGTCACATTGCATAGACTCAGGTCTCTGTTCAGAAAATACCGCCAAAGGATGAACAGATTTGCGCTCCCGCAAACGCCGATCAACCTGAATGGCTAAAGCCATAGAATCACTCAGACTTGTAGGGGTGGGAAACCCCCACCATAACATTCTTAACGGCCTCAGAAAGACCTTCTCTGAAATTTGCAGCCAGGGCACACTCATTCCATTGAGTAAGCACCGACCATTTCCGAAATTTTTGACAATACACCTCTGCTTCATCCAGACCTTGAGAGATAGAGCAACGCTTTTTCTGCCTGATTCTCAAGATTAGGCTCCTCATAAAGCAGTCCAAGAGCCAGAAAAAATGCATCTACATTAAGCAATGCAGGATCTCCTGGCGCCAGAGAGAAGGCCCAATCTTGAGGGTCGCCGCGCAACAAGGAGATAACAATTTTAACTTGCTGAGCGGAATCACCAGAGGAACGAGGTCTCAGAGACAGAAATAACTTACAATTATTTTTAAAATTCTGAAACCTAGATCTATCTCCAGAAAACAACTCAGGAATGGGTATCTTTGGTTCTGACATAGGGCTATGAATAACAAAATCCTGAATACTTTGCACCCGTGCAGTAAGATGATCCACACTAGAAGTCAGAGTCTGAATATTCATGTCTGCAGCTGAGCTCAGAACCACCCAGAGTTCAAGGGGATGAAAGAAACTAAACAGACTGCAGCAAAGGAAAAGCGAGAAAAAAAAAAAATGTACTCAGGTCTTCTTTTTATCCCACTTCTGCGATGCATTAAACACTTTTTTGGCCTGCTATACTGTTATGATCCTTAGTGGTTGAGGATCACGAATTACTCCAGCTAAGTAACAAACATAGGACAAGCTCTAGGGAGGTGGCAAACTGGACTAACCGCAAATCTGAACCTATCCAAACACACTAGAAGTAGCCGGTGAACGTGCCTAAAAAATCCTAGACATCTCGAGCCAGCCTGAGGAACTAACTACCCCTAGAGAGAAAGAAAGACCTCTCTTGCCTCCAGAGAAATAATCCCCAAAGCTATAGAAGCCCCCAACAAATAATAACGGTGAGGTAAGAGGAAGGCACATAAACAGGGGTGAAAACAGATTCAGCAAATGAGGCCCACTAATACTAGATAGCAGAAAATAGTAAGGGGTCTGTGCGGTCAGTAAAAAACCCTAACAAAATATCCACACTGAGATTTCAAGAACCCCCGCACCAACTAACGGTGTGGGGGGAGAAACTCAGTCCCCTAGAGCAACCAGCAAGCGAGGAGATCACATCTTAGCAAGCTGGACAAGAAATATGATGAATGCTGATAATCAAAAAATGAACGGACAAAAACTTAGCTTGTCTTGGAGAGGCTGGGAGCAAGGTAATCACAAGGAATCTGAAGAGCACTGAATACATTGATAGCAGGCAAGGAACTGAGTATCCAGGTGAGTTAAATAGGAAACGAACCAAGGATAACGAACCAGCTGATGCAGCCAACCTGCAGAAGACAACACTACACAGTACCGCTTGTGACCACTAGAGGGAGCCTAAAAATAGAGTTCACAACAGCTCTGCCTACGCCTCCTTGTATCCTGCGGTGAGGGATGTATGCTGTATGCAGGTGCCTCCTCATGCGCTGTTTTGGCGCTGCGCTGAACGCAGCATGTTGCATTTTGTTGCGGTCGGCGCAGCGCCATTTTGGCACATGCGGAGGCATCCGCATACAGCGTACGTCCCTGCGTCCCCAATGTTAAAGATAAGTACACAGGGCACCGCAGGACGCAAGGAGGCGTAGGCGTAGTGTAAGCGGAGCGTAGGCGTGGTTTAAGGGAGGAAGAACGGAGAAAGTATGCTGCTATCCGCTGCCCTCCCTTACGCAAGTCTGAAACCAGCCTAAGAGAAACACAAACAAAGTAATGGTAATGTCAAAGTGACTTCACTATAGAAATGGATGGTAACCAGTGATACACAAAAGGCCTTATGCCTTATAATAACACACAGGTCAGAAAGACTTTCATGCTTTTTAAAATGAAAAAGAAAAATGGTCCAAAAATTATCTCTTTGATTCATATGTCTGTGGTTCATGCCAAAACCTGGCTGACCATGCATTTTATAAATGATACATGCTGGATCCTAGAATCGATGGACATCTATTCTTGTATCACTGATACATTGTGTCGTATCAAACGAATATGTTATTTTCTGTGCCTAACATAGTGTCCAAACCATGGTAAACATACAGTAAATTCCTTGATTGATCACCCTCTCCAACCATGTGAGTAAGTTTTCACTAAAATAATTGTGAAGCAGAGATGATAAAGAAAATTGTTGTCATGGAAAACCAAGAATTTTTGTTTGTGAAAACGTTTTGCCTTTTGTGCTCAGACATACGCAGGTGCCCAATCTTGTGCATGGTCCTACCCCAGTGAATGCCCAAAAACTTCTTACTTCCACTAAAAATTATGGTGAAATAATGGCAGCTAGGTATATTTCATTGAGGCTTAATATTCATCATCATTTTGCATAAAGCACATTTGTCAAACTCTGGCCCGCAGGGTGAGTATATTTGTCCCACGACGGAGGACAAAATGCAGCAGGCTGCCATATAGGTGTGGCTTGTACAGATTGGAAGACACAAGGTTTCAATCTCTTTACCTTTTACTGGTAGTATGCAGCCACAGTCCAGGGTACCGATCACAGGTGATGGTTAGGTCCAGCTAACCTGGAAGCGATTGGAATCCCCCTAGCCAGGTGGGGTTGGAAGTCTTCCTTACTTCGCTGTGTTGTCCCTTGCTGCCTAAGGCTTCACACAAGGTCCTCCCTTTCTCTCTCTGTCCTATTAGTAGAACAATATCCGTATGGCAGGCAACTTGAGCCTTTTTACAGGTGTCCCACTTGTGGCGACTCTGGGCTCTATATGCTGCTGTGCCTTCAGATGTAATGGTGGACAGGCGACTTGAAATCTCCTGCCTACAGTTGTCCCCACAACCTCGGAATTCCGACCTCCGGTTTCTGCGCTTCAGTGTGAAGGGAGCTCAGTCGCAGCTCCCCTCCAGCTCCTCACTTCTCCTGTGCTCCTTCTCCCCTCACAGTCTCTTACAATCTGCTCTGTCTCTCTCTTCTCTTTCCAGGAGCTGCAGAACCTCGTGTCTGCACTGCCCCAGCTTTCCACTCCTCACTCCTCTCTGACAGATTCCCTCTGTCTCTCCCTCTGACAGACTACTCAACTCCTCCCCCAGCCAGAATATATATAGGGAAGCTCCCCTGAAACCGGGTCTAGAGCTCCCCCTTCTGGCCTGGAGTCAGAACAGTGTTGTGTGTACATGTTACCTGTTAAAGGGATCCTCATTGCTTCCAAGCATGGCATCACCCTCCCCGTCAGGAAGGCAATACCACTGTGACAACCGAACTCCTGGGGTGTCACACTCTGATATCCTTCTTCTCAACTTTCTAATGATGAAACCAACATAGAATAACCTACATCTTTGTTGAACATCATAGAAGCAGTGCTGGTGATTTTGAGTTCTTTGGTATTGAATGTGTTGAATGTCTCACAAAGAGAGGAAACTGGCAATGACTCAATTGGTACAAAAGGCTTAGTGAATACTCACATTGGATACTAAGTGTCCAAAAGGTGTAAACTATAAAAACAATTTGTCATTAATTTATTGATTTATGTTTTGATGTATTTTGGACAGACCGTTGGGTGAACCTAATCGCATAATTAGAATTTTCACGTGGTCACACGTGATTGTCTTCATTTTGTTTCATATTGCAATCCCATGATACATTTGAAGTGACAGCAACCACTATGCTTTTCATGCCTCTGCCTGAGAAAAGTAGTTACTACTTTACTTGCACCATAAAGTGTTTGTGACAGATCAGCAGAGTGCCACCCTACTTACATGCTTGAGCGTTAACCTCAGGAGACATGTCCAATATAGAGACTATTGCATGTGTTAATAGAAATAATGATGGTACATGGAGGATTCTACATTCTAGTAATTCATAGTGAATGGAGAAATCTAGTTCTGAAGTGTGGTTTTTCTCATTGTGCATCTTAACAGAATCATAGAATCATAGAATGTTAAATTTGTAAGGGACCTCCAGGGTCATTATGTCCAACCCCGTGCTCAATGCAGGATTCACTAAACCATCTCAGACAGATGTCTATCCAGCTTCTGTTTGAAGACTTCCATTGAAGGAAAACTCATCACCTCTCGTGGCAGCCTGTTACACTCATTGATCACTCTCAAGGTCAAATTTTTTTTTCTAATATCTAATCTGTATCTTCTCCCTTTCAGTTTCATTCTGTTGCTTCATGTGTTTACATGTAGCAATGAGAATAAGGATGATCGTTCTACATTGTGACATACCTTCAGATATTTGTAGACAGCTATTAAATCTCTTCTTAGCCGTCTTTTTTGCAAACTAAACTTTCCCAGATACTTTATTAGTTTCTTGTAGGACATAGTTTGCAGTCCGCTCACCATCCTGGTAGCTTTTCTATGAATATGCTCCAGTTTTTCAGTGTTTTTAAACTGTGGTGCCCAGAATTGGAAATAGTATTCCAGATGAGGTCTGATCAAGGAGGAGTAGAGGGGGATAATTACTTCACTTGATCTAGACTCTATGCTTCTCTTAATACAGCCTGGAACTGTGTTTTCCTTTTTCCTGCTGCATCACACTCTTGACTCATGTGCAGTCTGTGATCTATTAGTATACGCAAGTCTTTTTCACAAGTGCTGTTGCTTAATTCTATTCCCATTCTGTATATGTAATTTTTGTTTTTCTTGCCCTGATGTAGAATTTTGCATTTCTCCCTGTTAAATACCATTCACTGCCTACTGTTCAAGCTTATTTAGATCCTTCTGAATACTTTCTCTGTTTTCTCTAGTGTTAGACATCCCTCCTAGCTTTGCATTCTCTGCAAATTTGATTAGTTTACCTTCAGTTCCCTTATCTAGATCATTTCTAAAAATGTTGAACAACACTGGGGCCAGGACAGAGCTTTCTGGTACCCCACTTGAAACGCTCTTCTAATTGGATGTGCAACCATTTATTACCACTCTTTGAGTACAATCAATGAACCAGGTATGAATCAACCTAACTTTAACCTTGTCAGTAACATACGTGGTCATTTTTGCAATAAGGATAGTATGAGATACTTAGGACCAATGCCTGATAATAGTTATCCTATAGCCAACATTACACAGGTGGATTGTTAGGCTTTGATCCTCTGCGGATGCTATTAGATTAAGAATGGAGGAACATGAAGGATTTACATAAACAAAGGATTATTCCACTAATCTTTAGGTTTACACAGGAGAGATTTTTAGTTCTTTTCATTAAGATCCAATAATGCTGACCTTTGCGGTTATTGATGTTTCTGTGCTACCAGTATTTACCTCAACTAAGATTTAAGTATTTCTTGTCAGTAGAGAATGCTTTGATCAATACAAAACAATTTTAATTACACAGGTTATGCTCTAAGTGAGTACCCTTATAATACAGTTGCAAACAAAATTATTTAAACAAATATGCTCTTATTCTTATAAATGAACATTTTGGGATTTTTCTCTGTGGAATGATCATAGAAAACTGGAACTTTTCAGGTTGATTAATCTGAGGTATGTCTGGGGGTAGGGAGAATGAAGAATAGGGTGAAAATAACACCCTGTCTACAGTGAGGCATGGCGTTGGCTCAGTGATTTCTATAGTGAAGCTGTCATGTCCCACGACTTGGGAATCATGCAGTATTGTATTGCCATTGTATTGTTTCTGTCACCCTACTATGCAATCAGGTTTGCATTTTTGCAGTTTGTTACCCCTTTCTCCCTGTAGACCAAGCTCTGATGTCAGTAACTCGAAATTCCTTCATTCTTCTTCCTGTGCCAGTGTTGGTCAGCCATAGTCCTCTGAGGATCATCTCTATATAACTTTGCCTCGGAATTACCTTTTTTACCTTCTGCTACTGCAACTGTTGCAGCCAGCGTCGGACTGGAGCACCTTGGGCCCAACAGAGAAAATCATTCTTGGGGCCCACTATGTAGCTACATAGAAATAGATACAAGACCACCAATTGTGCGGTAAAAAGCGCTAATATCAGGGTATAATATAAGGTAGTTCTCGTCTTAATTATGTAGCAAGGGTTGGGGTAGCCCCCTCATAAAATATAATGCGGTCCCCTCTCATAGAATATAATGCAGCACCCCACAAAATATAATGCAACCCCCTCAGGTATGACGCAGTCCCCACCATAGAATATAATGTAGCACCCCCATAGGGTATAATGCAGCCCCCCTCATATAGTATAATGCAACCCACCCCAGAATATAATGTAGTCCCCTGAGAGAATGCAGTTCCACCACAGAATATAATGCAGCCCCCCATAGAGTATACTGTAACCCCTCATATAGTATGATGTAGCCCCCCCATAATATAATGTAGCACCCTGAGTATAATGCAGTCCCCCCACAGAATATAATGTAGCCCCCCAGGGCCATATTTAGAGTTTCTTCTGCCCTAGGCACTTTTAGTACTGCCTCCCCCTTTGGTGAGTATGACACTATCGGCAGTGATTTTGGCAAGAATCGCTGATGTGAAAGTCGCCTTTTGCAGCAGATCCGGCAGTTTTTCTGCATGTGCCGCGTAACGGATCACTTACGGCAACACTGCGCTCGGCCTCATTCATTCCCTATGGGATTTACGGCACTTGCCGTGATCTGGCAAATGCGGTACCATACCTCCCAACTTTTGAAGAATGGAAGGAGGTATAAAGTTTGCGGCGCGCGTAGTGCGCCGTGGCAAATTTTAGGCCACGCCTCTGACCACACCCAATTCACAACTAGTCACAGCCATATCCACGTCCCAACCACAGCCATTTAGCACTGCTGATCACACTGTTTTATATACAATAATTATAAACAAAAAAAATATGGCCACAGTGCTCCATACTGTATAATGGCCACACATGATGCTCAATACTGTATAACGGCCACACATGATGCTCAATACTGTATAACGGCCATCACACATGATGCTCCATACTGTATAATGGCCACACACAGTTCTCCATACTGTATAATGGCCACACATGATGCTCAATACTGTATAACGGCCACCACACATGATGCTCCATACTGTATAATGGCCACACACAGTTCTCCATACTGTATAATGGCCACACATGATGCTCAGTACTGTATAACGGCCACCACACATGATGCTCCATACTGTATAATTGCCACACACAGTTCTCCATACTGTATAATGGCCACACATGATGCCATTGAGAACATGACAGTTTGACCGGACACTAAAGGGTTAAAATCCTTGGCTGAGAAAGGAGAGAAATAAGAAGTCTGCTGAGAATTTTTTTATTTTTTTTTTTCCTCCTTCTAATCTTTGAATGGCTCTGTGTCCACCTGTTTGTAATGGATCTTCAGAGTGTAACTGCAGGTTTGAATAATCTCGCCACGAAGGTACAAAATTTGCAAGACTTTGTTTGTCATGCACCTGTATCTGAGCCGAGAATTCCTTTGCCGGAATTTTTCTCGGGAAATAGATCTGGGTTTCAGAATTTTCGAAATAATTGCAAATTATTTTTGTCCCTGAAATTTCGCTCTGCCGGAGACCCTGCACAGCAGGTCAGGATTGTGATTTCCTTGCTCCGGGGCGACCCTCAAGACTGGGCTTTTTCATTGACACCAGGGGATCCTGCGTTGCTCAATGTGGATGCGTTTTTTCTGGCCTTGGGGTTGCTTTATGACGAACCTCATTTGGAGCTTCAGGCAGAAAAAACTTTGATGTCCCTATCTCAGGGGCAAGATGAAGCGGAAATTTACTGTCAAAGATTCCGTAAATGGTCTGTGCTTACTCAGTGGAATGAGTGCGCCCTGGCGGCGACTTTCAGAGAGGGTCTCTCTGATGCCATTAAGGATGTTATGGTGGGGTTCCCTGTGCCTGCGGGTCTGAATGAGTCCATGACAATGGCTATTCAGATCGATAGGCGTTTGCGGGAGCGCAAACCAGTGCACCATCTGGCGGTGTCCACTGAGAAGTCACCAGAGAGTATGCAGTGTGATAGAATTCTGTCCCGAAGCGAGCGGCAGAATTTTAGACGGAAAAATGGGTTGTGTTTCTATTGTGGTGATTCTACTCATGTTATATCAGCATGCTCTAAGCGCACTAAAAAGCTTGATAAATCTGTTTCCATTTGCACCTTACCGTCTAAGTTTATTCTATCTGTGACCCTGATTTGCTCTTTGTCATCTATTACCACGGACGCCTATGTCGACTCTGGCGCCGCTTTGAGTCTTATGGATTGGTCCTTTGCCAAACGCTGTGGGTATGATTTAGAGCCTTTGGAGACTCTTATTCCTCTGAAGGGGATTGACTCCACCCCATTGGCTAATAATAAACCACAATACTGGACACAAGTAACTATGCGTATTAATCCGGATCACCAGGAGATTATTCGCTTTCTGGTGCTGTATAATCTACATGATGATTTGGTGCTAGGATTGCCTTGGCTGCAATCTCACAACCCAGTCCTCGACTGGAGAGCTATGTCTGTGTTGAGCTGGGGATGTAAGGGGGCTCATGGGGATGTACCTGTGGTTTCCATTTCATCATCTATTCCCTCTGAAATTCCTGAGTTCCTGTCTGACTATCGTGACGTCTTTGAAGAATCCAAGCTTGGTTCATTACCTCCGCACCGAGAGTGCGATTGTGCCATAGATTTAATCCCGGGTAGTAAATACCCAAAGGGTCGTTTATTTAATCTGTCTGTGCCTGAACATGCTGCTATGCGTGAATATATAAAGGAGTCCTTGGAAAAGGGACATATTCGTCCATCATCATCTCCCTTAGGAGCCGGTTTTTTCTTTGTGTCAAAAAAAGACGGCTCTTTGAGACCATGTATCGATTATCGGCTTTTGAATAAAATCACTGTAAAATATCAATACCCATTGCCGTTGCTGACTGATTTGTTTGCTCGCATAAAGGGGGCCAAGTGGTTCTCTAAGATTGACCTTCGTGGGGCGTATAATTTGGTGCGAATCAGGCAGGGGGATGAGTGGAAAACCGCATTTAATACGCCCGAGGGCCACTTTGAGTATTTAGTGATGCCTTTTGGTCTTTCAAATGCTCCGTCAGTTTTCCAGTCCTTTATGCATGATATTTTTCGCGATTATTTGGATAAATTTATGATTGTGTATCTGGATGATATTCTGATTTTTTCGGATGACTGGGACTCTCATGTCCAGCAAGTCAGGAGGGTTTTCCAGGTTTTGCGGTCTAATTCTTTGTGTGTGAAGGGTTCTAAATGTGTTTTTGGGGTACAGAGGATTTCCTTTTTGGGATATATTTTTTCTCCCTCTTCCATTGAAATGGATCCTGTCAAGGTTCAAGCTATTTGTGATTGGACGCAGCCCTCTTCTCTTAAGAGTCTTCAGAAATTTTTGGGCTTTGCTAACTTTTATCGTCGATTTATTGCTGGTTTTTCGGATATTGCTAAGCCATTGACCGATTTGACTAAGAAGGGTGCTGATGTTGCTGATTGGTCCCCTGACGCTGTGGAGGCCTTTCGGGAGCTTAAGCGCCGTTTTTCCTCTGCCCCTGTGTTGCGTCAGCCTGATGTTGCTCTACCTTTTCAGGTTGAGGTCGACGCTTCTGAGATCGGAGCTGGGGCAGTGTTGTCGCAGAAAAGTTCTGACTGCTCCGTGATGAGGCCTTGTGCCTTCTTTTCCCGTAAATTTTCGCCCGCTGAGCGGAATTATGATGTTGGGAATCGGGAGCTTTTGGCCATGAAGTGGGCTTTTGAGGAGTGGCGCCATTGGCTTGAGGGGGCCAGACATCAGGTGGTGGTATTGACTGACCACAAAAACTTGATTTATCTTGAGACCGCCAGGCGCCTGAATCCTAGACAGGCGCGCTGGTCATTATTTTTCTCTCGGTTTAATTTTGTGGTGTCATACCTACCGGGTTCTAAGAATGTTAAGGCGGATGCCCTTTCTAGGAGTTTTGAGCCTGACTCGCCTGGTAACTCTGAGCCCACAGGTATCCTTAAGGATGGAGTGGTATTGTCAGCCGTTTCTCCAGACCTGCGGCGGGCCTTGCAGGAGTTTCAGGCGGATAGACCGGATCGTTGCCCACCTGATAAACTGTTTGTTCCTGATGATTGGACCAGTAGAGTCATCTCTGAGGTTCATTCTTCTGTGTTGGCAGGTCATCCTGGCATATTTGGTACCAGGGATTTGGTGGCAAGGTCCTTCTGGTGGCCTTCCCTGTCACGAGATGTTCGAGGCTTTGTGCAGTCTTGTGACGTTTGTGCTCGGGCCAAGCCTTGTTGCTCTCGGGCTAGTGGATTATTGTTGCCCTTGCCTATTCCTAAGAGGCCTTGGACGCACATCTCGATGGATTTTATTTCAGATCTGCCTGTTTCTCAGAAGATGTCTGTCATCTGGGTGGTGTGTGACCGTTTCTCTAAGATGGTCCATTTGGTTCCTCTGCCCAAGTTGCCTTCTTCTTCCGAGTTGGTTCCTCTGTTTTTTCAAAATGTTGTTCGTTTGCATGGTATTCCTGAGAATATCATTTCTGACAGAGGGACCCAATTCGTGTCTAGATTTTGGCGGGCATTCTGTGCTAGGATGGGCATAGATTTATCTTTTTCGTCCGCTTTCCATCCTCAGACGAATGGCCAGACCGAGCGGACTAATCAGACCCTGGAGACATATCTGAGGTGTTTTGTGTCTGCTGACCAGGATGATTGGGTTGCTTTTTTGCCATTGGCAGAGTTCGCTCTCAATAATCGGGCCAGCTCTGCCACTTTGGTGTCCCCGTTTTTCTGTAATTCGGGGTTTCATCCTCGATTTTCCTCTGGTCAGGTGGAATCTTCGGATTGTCCTGGAGTGGATGCTGTGGTGGAGAGATTGCATCAGATCTGGGGGCAGGTGGTGGACAATTTGAGGTTGTCACAGGAGAAGACTCAGCTTTTTGCCAACCGCCACCGTCGTGTTGGTCCTCGGCTTTGTGTTGGGGATTTGGTGTGGTTGTCTTCTCGTTTTGTCCCTATGAGGGTCTCTTCTCCTAAGTTTAAGCCTCGGTTCATCGGCCCGTATAAGATATTGGAGATTCTTAACCCTGTTTCCTTCCGTTTGGACCTCCCTGCATCCTTTTCTATTCATAACGTTTTTCATCGGTCATTATTGCGCAGGTATGAGGTACCGGTTGTGCCTTCCGTTGAGCCTCCTGCTCCGGTGTTGGTTGAGGGTGAGTTGGAGTACGTTGTGGAGAAAATCTTAGACTCTCGTGTTTCCAGACGGAGACTCCAGTATCTGGTCAAGTGGAAGGGATACGGCCAGGAGGATAATTCTTGGGTGAATGCATCTGATGTTCATGCCTCTGATCTGGTTCGTGCCTTTCATAGGGCCCATCCTGATCGCCCTGGTGGTTCTGGTGAGGGTTCGGTGCCCCCTCCTTGAGGGGGGGGTACTGTTGTGAATTTGGATTCTGGGCTCCCCCGGTGGCTACTGGTGGAATTGAACTGGTGTTTTCATCTTCTCTGTTCACCTGTTCCCATCAAGATGTGGGAGTCGCTATATAACCTTGCTGCTCTGTTAGTTGCTTGCCGGTCAACAATGTTATCAGAAGCCTCTCTGTGCTTGTTCCTGCTCCTAGACAACTACTAGATAAGTTGGACTCTTGTCCATGTTTTGTTTTTGCATTTTTGTTCCAGTTCACAGCTGTAGTTTCGTTACTGTGTCTGGAAAGCTCTTGTGAACAGGAATTGCCACTCTGGTGTTATGAGTTAATGCCAGAGTTTTAAAGTAATTTCTGGATGGTGTTTTGATAGGGTTTTCAGCTGACCATGAAAGTGTCCTTTCTGTCTTCTGCTATGTAGTAAGTGGACCTCAAATTTGCTAAACCTATTTTCATACTACGTTTGTTATTTCATCTTAATTCACCGCCAATACATGTGGGGGGCCTCTGTCTCCTTTCGGGGTATTTCTCTAGAGGTGAGCTAGGACTAATATTTTCCTCTGCTAGCATTATTTAGTCCTCCGGCTGGTGCTGGGCATCTAGAATCAACGTAGGCATGCTACCCGGCCACTGCTAGTTGTGCGTTAGGTTTAGTTCATGGTCAGCTCAGTTCCCATCTTCCAAGAGCTAGTTTCTATATATGCTTATGCTATGTTCTCTTGCCATTGAGAACATGACACATGGCTTATATTCCCCCCCCGTATGCATGGCTCATATTCCTCCCCCCGTATGCATGGCTCATATTCCCCCCCCCGTATGCATGGCTCATATCCCCCCCCTGAATGCCTGAATGCATGGCTCATATTCCCCCCCTGTATGCATGGCTTATATTCCCCCCGTATGCATGGCTCATATTCCCCCCCTGTATGCATGGCTCATATTCCCCCCCCCTGTATGCATGGCTCATATTCCCCCCCCTGTATGCATGGCTCATATGCTCATATTCCCCTCTGTATGCATGGCTCATATTCCCCCCCCTGTATGCATGGCTCATATTCCCCTCTGTATGCATGGCTCATATTCCCCCTCCTGTATGCATGGCTCATATTCCCCCCCTGTATGCATGGCTCATATTACCCCCCTGTATGCATGGCTCATATCCCCCCCCCCTGAATGCATGGCTCATATCCCCTGTATGCATGGCTTATCTCTCCACCCCAACCCCCCGCTCCCGCTCCCATCCTGCATGGCGCGCCGGCTTATGTCCTCCTTCATCCCCCCGTCCC
Source organism: Ranitomeya variabilis (assembly GCF_051348905.1). Lineage (NCBI taxonomy): Eukaryota > Metazoa > Chordata > Amphibia > Anura > Dendrobatidae > Ranitomeya > Ranitomeya variabilis. Next base: position 993,761,440 of record NC_135233.1, on the reverse strand, counting down.
TCACACTCACCTGTCCCTCACCGCGCGGCCGTGGCGACATCCCTCTGGCTCTGTCCTGACTCCTGGCTCAGCACCGTCTTCCTGCGTGAGCGGTCATGTGATACCGCTCATTAAGGTCATGAATATGCGCATATTCATGACCTTAATAAGCGGTACCACGTGATTGCTCATTCAGGACGAGCTGCAGACGCCTAGACAGGCATCGCTGGAGCAGGGTGAGTATCGTCTTCAAGGAGGGTGGGTGGGAGGCAGGCGGGCAGCCGGGGGGGGGTGTGTTGTGGATTCTGTTTGTGGGCTCCCTCTGGTGGTTACTGCTGGTACTGGGTGACTTTGGTGGGTTGCGGCCTTTGGTTTCCACCTGTCCATCAGAGGCTGGGTGTTTCCTATTTTACCTGGCCTTTCTGTCATTCCCTTGCCGGCTATCAATGTATTCAGATGTGCTCTGTTTGGTTCCTGCCTACCTGCTCCCAGATCTTTCAGGATAAGCTAAGTGCTGATTTTCAGTTGTTTGGTTTTTTTGTCCAGCTTGCTTATTATGTCTCTATGCTAGCTGGTAGCTCTAGTGGACTGAGGTTCTCCCCATGTGCCATGAGTTGGCACATGGGTTCTTGTAATCTCAGGATGGTTTTTTTGATTAGGGTTTTTTGCTGACCGCTCAGTCCCCTTTTGTATCGTTCTTCTTTCTAGTTTACAGCGGGCCTCAATTTGCTAAAACTATATATATCATCTCTATGTGTGTGCCTTCCTCTCATTTCACCGTCAATACATGTGGGGGGCAACTATATCTTTTTGGGGTTCATTCCTCTGGAGGCAAGTGAGGTCTTTATTTTCTCTGCAGTACTAGTTAGCTCTTAGGCTGGTGCGTGGCGTCTAGAACCAACGTAGGCACGCTCCCTGGCTATCTCTAGTTGCGTTTGTCAGGCGTAGGGCAGCGGTCAGCCCAGGTTCCATCACCCTAGAGCTCGTCCGTTATTTACTTGTACTTTGCTTGTCCTGTGCTATCCCTAGCCATTGGGATTCATGACAGTATAGCCGGCCCACAAAGTGTTAATTGTTTGGGCTGAAGCAGGAGAAAAAGAAGTGTTTAAGGGAAAAAAAAATTTTATTATTTTTTTTTCCCTTCAGAGTTTTGCTGCCTAGCCCTTAATTGCTGTCTAGCTGCTTCTTACCTCCTCTTAACCCTTGAATGGCTCTGATCTTAGCTGTTTAACATGGATGTCCAGAGTTTGGCTTCCAGCCTGAGTAATCTCGCGGCAAAAGTTCAAAACATACAGGATTTTGTTGTTCACACTCCCATGTCTGAACCTAGAATTCCTATTCCAGAGTTCTTTTCTGGAGATAGATCTACCTTCCTGAATTTCAGGAACAATTGTAAATTGTTTCTTTCTTTAAAATCTCGCTCCTCTGGTGACCCTGCTCAACAGGTCAAGATTGTAATATCTTTCCTGCGGGGCGACCCTCAGAATTGGGCATTTGCATTGGCACCAGGGGATCCTGCATTGCTCAGTGTGGATGCGTTTTTTCTGGCATTGGGATTGCTCTATGAGGAACCTAACCTGGAGATTCAGGCTGAAAAGGCTTTATTAGCCCTCTCTCAGGGGCATGATGAAGCGGAAATATATTGTCAAAAATTTCGGAAATGGTCGGTGCTTACTCAGTGGAATGAGTGCGCCCTGGCTGCAAACTTCAGAAATGGTCTTTCTGAGGCCATTAAGGATATTATGGTGGGGTTCCCTACGCCTACAGGTCTGAATGAGTCTATGGCTATGGCCATTCAGATTGATCGGCGTTTACGGGAGCGCAAACCCGTGCACCAGTTACATAGTTACATAGTTATTAAGGTTGAAGGAAGACTGTAAGTCCATCTAGTTCAACCCATAGCCTAACCTAACATGCCCTAACATGTTGATCCAGGGGAAGGCAAAAAAACCCCATGTGGCAAAGAGTAACTCCACCATGGGGAAAAAAATTCCTTCCCGACTCCACATACGGCAATCAGACTAGTTCCCTGGATCAACGCCTTATCAAGGAATCTAGTGTATATACCCTGTAACATTATACTTTTCCAGAAAGGTATCCAGTCCCCTCTTAAATTTAATTAATGAATCACTCATTACAACATCATACGGCAGAGAGTTCCATAGTCTCACTGCTCTTACAGTAAAGAATCCGCGTCTGTTATTATGCTTAAACCTTCTTTCCTCCAGACGTAGAGGATGCCCCCTTGTCCCTGTCTCAGGTCTATGATTAAAAAGATCATCAGAAAGGTCTTTGTACTGTCCCCTCATATATTTATACATTAACATAAGATCACCCCTTAGTCTTCGTTTTTCCAAACTAAATAGCCCCAAGTGTAATAACCTATCTTGGTATTGCAGACCCCCCAGTCCTCTAATAACCTTGGTCGCTCTTCTCTGCACCCGCTCTAGTTCAGCTATGTCTTTCTTATACACCGGAGACCAGAACTGTGCACAGTATTCTAAGTGTGGTCGAACTAGTGACTTGTATAGAGGTAAAATTATGTTCTCCTCATGAGCATCTATGCCTCTTTTAATACATCCCATTATTTTATTTGCCTTTGTAGCAGCTGCCTGACACTGGCCACTGAATATGAGTTTGTCATCCACCCATACACCCAGGTCTTTTTCATTGACGGTTTTGCCCAGAGTTTTAGAATTAAGCACATAGTTATACATCTTATTACTTCTACCCAAGTGCATGACCTTACATTTATCCCCATTAAAGCTCATTTGCCATTTATCAGCCCAAGCTTCTAGTTTACATAAATCATCCTGTAATATAAAATTGTCCTCCCCTGTATTGATTACCCTGCAGAGTTTAGTGTCATCTGCAAATATTGAAATTCTACTCTGAATGCCCCCTACAAGGTCATTAATAAATATGTTAAAAAGAAGAGGGCCCAATACTGACCCCTGTGGTACCCCACTGCTAACCGTGACCCAGTCCGAGTGTGCTCCATTAATAACCACCCTTTGTTTCCTATCCCTGAGTCAGCTCTCAACCCACTTACACATATTTTCCCCTATCCCCATTACTCTCATTTTATGTAACAACCTTTTGTGTGGCACCGTATCAAAAGCTTTGGAAAAGTCCATATATACTACGTCCACTGGGTTCCCTTGGTCCAGTCCTGAACTTACCTCTTCATAGAAGCTGATCAAATTAGTCTGACATGAACGGTCCCTAGTAAACCCGTGCTGATACTGGGTCATGAGGTTATTCCTCTTCAGATACTCCAGCATAGCATCCCTTAGAATGCCCTCCAGGATTTTACCCACAGTAGAGGTTAAACTTACTGGCCTATAATTACCGAGTTCAGTTTTTGCCCCTTTTTTGAATATTGGCACCACATTTGCTATACGCCAGTCCTGTGGTACAGACCCTGTTATTATGGAGTCTTTAAAGATTAAAAATAATGGTCTATCAATGACTGTACTTAATTCCTGCAGTACTCGGGGGTGTATCCCATCCGGGCCCGGAGATTTGTCAATTTTAGTTATTTTTAGACGCCGCTGTACTTCCTGCTGGGTTAAGCAGGTGACATTTAATGGGGAATTTTTATCACTAGTCATTTTGTCTGCCATGGGATTTTCTTTTGTAAATACTGATGAAAAAAAGTCATTTAGCATATTGGCTTTTTCCTCATCCTCATCCACCATTTCACCCAGACTATTTTTAAGGGGGCCAACACTGTCATTTTTTAGTTTCTTACTATTTATATAGTTAAAGAATATTTTGGGATTATTTTTACTCTCTCTGGCAATGAGTCTCTCGGTCTCAATCTTTGCTGCCTTGATTTGCTTTTTACAGAATGTATTTAATTTTCTGTATTTATTTAATGCCTCCTCACTACCTACTTCCTTTAATTCTCTAAATGCTTTCTTTTTGTCCCTTATTGCGCCCCTTACAGCTCTATTTAGCCATATTGGTTTCCTCCTATTTCTAGTATGTTTATTCCCATACGGTATATACTGTGCACAGGTCCTATCCAGGATGCTAATAAATGTCTCCCATTTTCTTTGTGTATTTTTGTGTCTCAGGATATCGTCCCAGTTAATTGCACCAAGATCCTCTCTCATCCGTTGGAAATTTGCCCTCCTGAAGTTTAGTGTCCTTGTCACCCCCCTACTACCCATCTTATTAAAGGTTACATGAAAACTTATTATTTTGTGATCACTATTCCCCAAGTGACCCCCAACCCTTATATTTGATATGCGGTCTGGCCTGTTGGTTAATATTAGGTCTAGCAGTGCCCCCCTCCTTGTTGGGTCCTGAACCAGTTGTGAAAGGTAATTGTCTCTCATAGTTGTCAAAAACCGATTACCTTTGCTGGAACTGCAGGTTTCTGCTCCCCAATCTATTTCACGGTAGTTGAAGTCCCCCATAATAATGACTTCTCCTTGAGTCGCAGCTTCATCTATTTGCTTTACGAGGATATTCTCCATTGCTTCCATTAGTTTTGGAGATTTATAACAAACCCCTATCAGTAATTTATTTTTTCCCCCTCCCCTTATCTCCACCCACAGAGACTCTACATTTTCATTAGATTCACCTATATTATCACGCAGGATGGGTTTTAAGGTCGATTTTACATACAGACACACCCCACCCCCTCGCTTATCTGTACGGTCATTTCTGAACAGGCTATAGCCCTGCAAGTTAACAGTCCAGTCATGGCTCTCATCCAGCCATGTTTCAGATATTCCCACCATGTCATAATTATGCTCCAACAACATTAGTTCTAATTCATCCGTTTTGTTGGCGAGGCTTCTGGCATTAGTATACATGCACTTGATGTTACTCTCTGTACCTCTATTCTTTCTTAAATTACTAACTGTTCTAACCCCACCCCCCATGCCACCGCCACCCCCAACTTCCTTATTTGTGCCCAGGTCTCTATCTGCACTATCTTCCCCTGCTATAAAATGAATACCCTCCCCCCCAATCCCTAGTTTAAACACTCCTCCAACCTTCTAACCATTTTCTCCCCCAGCACAGCTGCACCTTCCCCATTGAGGTGCAGCCCGTCCCTAGCGTAGAGCCTGTAGCCAACTGAGAAGTCGGCCCAGTTCTGCAGGAACCCAAACCCCTCCTTCCTACACCAATTCTTGAGCCACTTATTAACCTCCCTAATCTCCCGTTGCCTCTCTGGCGTGGCACGTGGTACAGGCAGTATTTCGGAAAATGCCACGTTGGAGGTCCTTGCTTTCAGCTTGCAGCCTAATTCCCTGAAATCATCTTTAAGGACCTTCCACCTACCTTTAACTTTGTCATTTGTGCCAATGTGCACCATGACCGCTGGATCCTCACCAGCCCCTCCCAGTAATCTGTCCACCCGATCAGCGATGTGTCGGACTCGAGCGCCAGGTAGGCAGCACACCGTCCGACGATCCCTGTCTTTGTGACAGATTGCCCTATCTGTTCCCCTAATAATTGAGTCCCCCACTACCAGCACCTGTCTGGCCTGCCCTGCTCTCCTTTTTCCCTCCTTACTGGAGCAGTCACTCCTCCGGCTTTCAGAGGACATGCCTGGCTGCAGCAGTGCTACCCCTGTACTGGCACCCCCCTCATCTGCCAACTTAGCAAACTTATTGGGGTGTGCCAGATCAGGACTAGCCTCCCTGGCACTCTTCCCTCTACCCCGCCTTCTATCTGTCACCCAGCTAACTGCCACACTGTCCTGCAGCTCCATCCTACCATCCCCCACCTCATCTATCCCATTGAGCGTCTGCTCTGTGAGCAGAAGACTCCTCTCCATATTGTCTATGGATCTCAGTGTTGCCAGCTGCACATTTAGATCCAGTATCTGGGTTTCCAAATGCACAATGTGCTCACATCTCGCACAGCAGTATGCACCCTCGACCGGCTGGTCAAGGACTGCATACATGTGGCAAGATGTACACTGGATGGCATTAACAATTGTGGAGCACATTTCCTAATGGGGATTGCACCACACAGAAACGTTAATTAAAAATAAATACAAAGTATTAATTAAACCAAAAAAAATAAAAAAACAGAAGCAATTCCTCCCTTGGAAACTCCCTGATTCCAAAGTCACTGAATCACAAGTCACACACTTACCGCCGTTCACACTTACGCTCAGGTCACACTCAGCTCGCTCACACTCGCTGTGCTGAAGATTTATAGATTTTTTTTTTTTTTCTCTCTATCTCCCCTCAACAGCAATCCACCTTGCTGTTCAGATGCACTTCCAAAAAGGACTTGATCCCCAAACAGCTGCCCCTTATATCCCCTTAATTATGAGCCCCCACCCTAAGTTAACTCCTTATGAATATAGCTACTCCCAATTCAGCAACTCACTCCAATTCACACAGGTATTTGTTAAAGGCCTTCCAAATACCTCTTCACTGAATCACAAGTCACACACTTACCGCCATTCACACTTACGCTCAGGTCACACTCAGCTCGCTCACACTCGCTGTGCTGAAGATTTATAGATTTTTTTTTTTTTTTTCTCTCTATCTCCCCCCAACAGCAATCCACCCTGCTGTTCAGATGCACTTCCAAAAAAAAAAAAAAAAAAGTTGGCGGTGTCTTCTGAACAGGCACCTGAGACTATGCAATGTGATAGAATTCAGTCCAGAAGTGAACGGCAAAATTATAGGCGGAAAAATGGATTGTGTTTTTATTGTGGTGATTCAGCTCATGTTATATCAGCATGCTCTAAACGCACAAAAAGGGTTGATAAATCTTTTGCCATTGGTACTCTGCAGCCTAAGTTCATTTTGTCTGTGACTCTGATTTTTTCACTGTCTTCCATTTCCGTCGATGCCTATGTGGATTCGGGCGCTGCCCTGAGTCTTATGGATTGGTCGTTTGCTAAACGCTGCGGTTTTAGTCTGGAACCTCTGGAAGTTCCTATTCCTCTGAAGGGAATTGACTCTACACCATTGGCTATGAATAGGCCGCAGTATTGGACACAAGTGACCATGCGCATGACTCCCGTTCATCAGGAGGTGATTCGCTTCCTTGTACTGTATAATTTACATGATGTACTAGTGCTTGGTCTGCCATGGTTACAAACTCATAATCCTGTCCTGGACTGGAAAACTATGTCTGTGTTAAGCTGGGGATGTCAGGGGGTTCATGATGATGCACCTCCGATTTCAATCGCTTCATCTACTCCTTCTGAGATCCCTGCGTTTTTGTCTGACTATAGGGATGTTTTTGAGGAGCCTAAGCTCAATTCGCTCCCTCCTCATAGAGATTGTGACTGTGCTATAGAATTGATTCCTGGCAGTAAGATCCCTAAGGGTCGTTTATTTAATCTGTCACTGCCAGAGCATACTGCTATGCGGAATTATATTAAGGAGTCCTTGGAAAAGGGACATATTCGTCCATCTTCGTCCCCTCTGGGAGCAGGTTTTTTTTTCGTGGCAAAAAAAGATGGTTCCCTGAGGCCTTGTATAGATTATCGCCTTCTGAATAAGATTACAGTCAAATATCAGTATCCATTGCCATTATTGACTGATTTGTTTGCTCGCATTAAGGGGGCTAGGTGGTTCACTAAGATAGATCTTCGCGGTGCGTATAATCTGGTGCGGATAAAACAGGGTGATGAGTGGAAAACCGCATTTAATACGCCTGAGGGCCATTTTGAGTATTTGGTAATGCCTTTTGGACTCTCCAATGCTCCGTCAGTCTTTCAGTCCTTTATGCACAATATTTTCCGTGAATATCTGGATAAGTTTATGATTGTGTATTTGGATGATATTTTGGTGTTTTCTGATGACAGGGAGTCTCATGTTCTACAGGTCAGGAAGGTGTTTCAGGTTCTGCGGGCCAATTCTCTGTTTGTGAAGGGCTCAAAGTGTCTCTTCGGAGTCCAGAAGATTTCTTTTTTGGGGTACATTTTTTCTCCTTCTACTATTGAGATGGATCCCGTCAAGGTTCAGGCGATTTGTGACTGGACACAACCTACATCTGTTAAGAGGCCTTGGACGCACATTTCCATGGATTTTATTTCTGACCTCCCGGTTTCACAGAAAATGTCCGTTATCTGGGTTGTGTGTGACCGCTTTTCTAAGATGGTTCATTTGGTGCCCTTGCCTAAGTTGCCTTCCTCCTCTGAGTTGGTCCCTTTATTTATTCAGAACGTGGTTCGTTTGCATGGGATTCCGGAGAATATCGTTTCTGACAGGGGATCCCAGTTTGTGTCTAGATTTTGGCGGACGTTTTGTGCCAAGATGGGCATCGATTTGTCTTTCTAGTCTGCATTCCATCCTCAGACGAATGGCCAGACGGAGCGAACTAATCAGACCTTGGAAACTTATTTGAGGTGTTTTGTTTCTGCTGATCAAGATGACTGGGTTGCTTTTTTGCCACTGGCCGAATTTGCTCTTAATAATCGGGCTAGTTCTGCCACGTTGGTCTCTCCTTTTTTTTGTAATTCGGGGTTTCATCCTCGTTTTTCCTCTGGTCAGGTGGAGCCTTCGGATTGTCCTGGAGTGGACGTGGTGGTGGACAGGCTACATCAAATTTGGAATCAGGTGGTGGACAATTTGAAGTTATCTCAGGAGAAGACTCAGCAGTTTGCTAATCGCCGTCGCCGCGTGGGTCCCCGACTTCTTGTTGGGGATTTGGTGTGGTTGTCTTCTCGTTTTGTCCCTATGAAGGTCTCTTCTCCTAAGTTCAAGCCTCGGTTCATCGGTCCTTATAGGATCTCGGAGGTTCTTAACCCTGTATCTTTTCGTTTGGATCTCCCAGCATCGTTTGCTATTCATAATGTGTTCCATCGGTCGTTGTTGCGGAGGTATGAGGTGCCCGTTGTTCCTTCGGTTGAGCCTCCTGCTCCGGTGCTGGTGGAGGGAGAATTGGAGTATGTTGTTGAGAAGATCTTGGATTCTCGTGTTTCCAGACGCAAACTCCAGTATTTGGTTAAGTGGAAGGGTTATGGTCAGGAGGATAATTCCTGGGTGGTCACCTCCGATGTTCATGCGACTGATTTTGTCCGCGCCTTCCATAGAGCTCACCCTGATCGCCCTGGGGGTTCTCGTGAGGGTTCGGTGACCCCTCCTCAAGGGGGGGGTACTGTTGTGGATTCTGTTTGTGGGCTCCCTCTGGTGGTTACTGCTGGTACTGGGTGACTTTGGTGGGTTGCGGCCTTTGGTTTCCACCTGTCCATCAGAGGCTGGGTGTTTCCTATTTTACCTGGCCTTTCTGTCATTCCCTTGCCGGCTATCAATGTATTCAGATGTGCTCTGTTTGGTTCCTGCCTACCTGCTCCCAGATCTTTCAGGATAAGCTAAGTGCTGATTTTCAGTTGTTTGTTTTTTTTGTCCAGCTTGCTTATTATGTCTCTATGCTAGCTGGTAGCTCTAGTGGACTGAGGTTCTCCCCATGTGCCATGAGTTGGCACATGGGTTCTTGTAATCTCAGGATGGTTTTTTTGATTAGGGTTTTTTGCTGACCGCTCAGTCCCCTTTTGTATCGTTCTTCTTTCTAGTTTACAGCGGGCCTCAATTTGCTAAAACTATATATATCATCTCTATGTGTGTGCCTTCCTCTCATTTCACCGTCAATACATGTGGGGGGCAACTATATCTTTTTGGGGTTCATTCCTCTGGAGGCAAGTGAGGTCTTTATTTTCTCTGCAGTACTAGTTAGCTCTTAGGCTGGTGCGTGGCATCTAGAACCAACGTAGGCACGCTCCCTGGCTATCTCTAGTTGCGTTTGTCAGGCGTAGGGCAGCGGTCAGCCCAGGTTCCATCACCCTAGAGCTCGTCCGTTATTTACTTGTACTTTGCTTGTCCTGTGCTAAACCTAGCCATTGGGATTCATGACAGGGGGGGGTCCTGGAGCAGTGGGGGCCCTAGGCAGCTGCTGGCCAGTATGCCAGCAGGTGTCAGTGCCTGGGCCCACCGGAGAGTCCTCCGGTTCTCCGGTGGGCCAGTCCGAGCCTGGTTGCAGCTACTCCAATTGCATAATACAAAAGTTCACCTTGACATAAAAACTTTTGCAATCTTCATACGTGTCTCTGAAGTTGAGTTAGGCTATCTGATTAAATCCCTTTGTGTGAATACTGGTTCATACAGACATATATAGAAATGGTGTCTCAAGAGCCCCACACTCTCAGGCCGGTGTCACACTTGGCGTAAGACAATACGCCACGTATTATACGTCCGTACTACGGCCGTAATACGGAGAAATGTTCCCAAAATATTGATCCGTAGTCAGGGTGTGTCAGCGTATTTTGCGCATGGCATCCTCCGTATGTAATCCGTATGGCATCCGTACTGCGAGATTTTCTCGCAGGCTTGCAAAACCGACATCTACCGTATTTTCCGGCGTACAAGACGACTTTTTAACCCCTGAAAATCTTCTTAAAAGTCGGGGGTCGTCTTGTACGCCGGGAATCGCCTTGTACGCCGGGTGTATATGGTGGGTGGGGGGGGGAGTGATCCTGATGACGACGAGGGGGCGTCTCACAGGAAAGTGAGTATCCCCCATTACCTTATCATAGCGCTGCAGCGTGGGGTCTCTGTGCTGGGAGCGGCGGCTGCTGTGCTGTGCTGTGGCGGCTCCTCTTCTGCAGTGTGGGGCCTCTGTTGCTGTGGGGCGGTGGCAGCGGTGGCGTATCTTCATGCAGTCGGGGCTCCTCCGGCATCTCAAAGCCTAGAAGCCCCGCCGGCAACTCCATCGGTGTAATGCGCTGGCCTCCGGGAAAATGGCCGCTGCTTAGATTCAGATCTCGTGTCCCGAGATTTCGGGACGAGATCTGAATCTGAGCATGCACAGCCCCCAGCGGCCGGGCCACCGCATCGCACCTATTGAGCTGCCTCCGGGAAAATGGCCGCTGCTCAGATTCAGATCTCGTCTCCCGAGATCTCGGGACGAGATCTGAATCTGAGCAGCGGCCATTTTCCCGGAGGCCACCTGACCGCATTGTACCGATGGAGTTGCCGGCGGGGCTTCCAGGCTGAGATGCCGGAGGAGCCCCGACTGCATGAAGATACGCCGCCGCCACTGCCCCACAGCACCAGAGGCCCCACACTGCAGAAGAGGAGCCGCCACAGCACAGCAGCCGCCGCTCCCAGCACAGAGACCCCACGCTGCAGCGCTATGATAAGGTAATGGGGGATACTCACTTTCCTGTGAGACGCCCCCTCGTCCTCATCAGGATCACTCCCCCCCCCCCCAAAAGGCACATATTCACCGGCCCTATAAGACGACATACGGTGTATAAGAAGACCCCCAACTTTTAAGAAGATTTTATTTTTTAACTGGTAAAGTTGGGGGGTCGTCTTATACGCCCAGTCGTCTTATACGCCGGAAAATACGGTAATGGATTTATGTGCTCAAATGTTCAGGAAAACATATATACAGTATATATATATATATATATATATATATATATATATATGTATATATATATATGTCATTGAGACACATATATATATATATTCTGTATTTAGATTTCATTCAGCGCGCTATCTGTGAAAAGCCGGTAATTCAATTGCCGGCTTCTCATTTCTCCTGCACAAACCCGACAGGATATGAGACATGGTTACATACAGTAAACCATCTCATATCACCTTTTTTTTTGCATATTCCACACTACTAATGTTAGTAGTGTGTGTATGCAAAATTTCAGCGCTGTAGCTGCTAAAATAAAGGGTTAAATGGCGGAAAAAATTGGCGTGGGCTCCCGCGCAATTTTCTCTGCCAGAATGGTAAAGCCAGTGACCGAGGGCAGATATTAATAGCCAGGAGAGGGTCCATGGTTATTGGCCCCCCGTGGCTAAAAACATCTGCCCCCAGCCACCCCAGAAAAGGCACATCTGGAAGATGCGCCTATTCTGGCACTTGGCCACTCTCTTCCCACTCCCTGTAGCGGTGGGATATGGGGTAATGAAGGGTTAATGCCACCTTGCTATTGTAAGGTGACATTAAGCCAGATTAATAATGGAGAAGCGTCAATTATGACACCTATCCATTATTAATCCAATTGTTTGAAAGGGTTAAAAAACACACACACACATGATTTAAAAGTATTTTAATGAAATAAACACAGCGGTTGTTTTAATATTTTATTGCTCTCTCAATCCATTTGCAGACCCTCGCTTGGCAAAATAATAAACGCACAAGATACATACCTTCTGATGTCCGATCACGTCCCACGAGGTAATCCATCTGAAGGGGTTAACTAATATTACAGGCACGAGCTGCGATAAACCACTCGCTCGTGTCTGTAATCCCCGGGTGCTGAAAGGAAAGCTGGATCTGTACTTACATTGAGTCGCGGTGATGCGCCCCTGCTGGATGTTCTCATGAACTGCAGCCTGGGAACTTTTTCCCACGCTCCAGGTCATATGAGGACATCCACCAGGGGGCGCATCACCGCGACTGAAGGAAATGTAGGTCAATGACCTACATTTCATTCATTCGCCGGGGAATTACAAGCATGAGCACATAGCTGCATTAGCAGGGCTCCTGCTTGTAAATTATTTTAACCCCTTCAGATGGATTACATCGTGGGACGTGACGGTTCAGCTGAGGGTATGTATCTTGTGCGTTTATTATTTTGCCAAGCGAGGGCCTGCAAATGGATTGAGAGAGCAATAAAATATTAAAACAACCGCTGTGTTTATTTCATTAAAATACTTTTAAATCATGTGTGTGTGTGTTTTTTAACCCTTTCAAACAATTGGATTAATAATGGATAGGTGTCATAATTGACGCCTCTCCATTATTAATCTGGCTTAATGTCACCTTACAATAGCAAGGTGGCATTAACCCTTCATTACCCCATATCCCACCGCTACAGGGAGTGGGAAGAGAGTGGCCAAGTGCTAGAACAGGCGCATCTTCCAGATGTGCCTTTTCTGGGGTGGCTGGGGGCAGATGTTTGTAGCCAGGGGGGGCCAATAACCATGGACCCTCTCCTGGCTATTAATATGCCCTCGGTCACTGGCTTTACCATTCTGGTGGAGAAAATTGCGCAGGAGCCCACGCCAATTTTTTCCGCCATTTAACCCTTTATTTTAGCAGCTACAGCAACCAAATTTTGCACATACACACTACTAACATTAGTAGTGTGGAATATGCAAAAAAAAAAGGGGATATGAGATGGTTTACTATATGTAAACCATGTCTCATATCCTGTCGGGTTTGTGCAGGAGAAATGAAAAGCCGGCAATTGAATTACCGACTTTTCACTAACACCGCTGCGTATTTCTCGCAAGTCACACTGCTGGTCCGTGTGGAATCCGTATTTTTCTCGCCCCCATAGACTTTCATTGGCGATTTTTTTGCGCAATGCGCTGACAAACGCAGCATGCTGCGATTTTGTACGGCCGTAGAAAGCCGTATAATACTGAACCGTAATATACGGCTGATAGGAGCAGCCCCATTGAGAATAATTGTGCCGTTTATTTTGCGAGTTTTACGGACGTAATTTCTGCGCTCTTACGTCCGTAAAACTCGCCAGTGTGACGCCGGCCTCATAGTGAGAATAGAAGAATTGCTGTGGCTTGGTGATGCTCTGGGGCTGCTTTTATTCCTTCGACACTGGAAACCTGCACCATAGAGGGGAAAAATTGATTCAATGAAGCTTTAGGAAATCCTAGGAAACATCATCTCTTCTGTGAAGAAGCTGAAGACTTGTCCTTCTAACAGGACAATGATCCCAATAATACCTCAAAATCCACCATGATTTGGTTTAAAGGGAATCTGTCACCCTAATTTTCACCTATATGCTAAGGCCACTGCCATCAGGGGCTTATCTACAGCATTCTGTAATGCTGTAGATAAGCCCCCGAGGTAACCTGCAAGATAAGAAAAACAGGTTATATTATACTCACCCAGGGGCGGTCCCAGTTCGGTCCGGTCCGGTGGGCGTCGCGATCAGGGTCCGGCGCCTCCCATCTTCATACGATGACTTTCTCTTCTTTGCTTCCTGCCGCGGCTCCTGCCCAGGCGCACTCTATCTGCCTGTCCTGTTGAGGGAAGAGCAAAGTACTGCAGTGCGCAGGCGCCAGGCCTCTCTGACCTTTCCCGGCGCCTGCACACTGCAGTACTTTACGTTGCCCTCAACAGGGCAGATAAAGTACGCCTGCGCCGGAGCCACGGCAGGAAGCAAAGGAGAGGACGTCATCGTACGAAGATGGGAAACGCCGGACTCGGACCGTGACACCAATCGGACCGGACCGAACTGGGACCGCCCCTGGGTGAGTATAATCTAACCTGTTTTTCTTATCTTGCAGGTTACAGCAGGGGCTTATCTACAGCATTACAGAATGCTGTAGATAAGACCCTGATGACGGTGGCCTTAGCTTATAGGCGAAAATTGGGGTGACAGATTCCCTTTAAGGGCACAGTCAGATTACCGTATAATATGGACGATGATCACATTGCAGTGCACCGTCTGCTCTCCTGACCTAAGTGTGACAGCTGCTTAGAAATACATGTGCCACACTCAGGTCAGGAGAGCCAACAGCCAGTCCGAGGATTGTGATTCGATCCTTGCACAAGTAATACGACAGTCTGGCTGCACCCTGAGAAGAGGTTCTGGGTGATTCTGGAGTCTGCAGTGGCCATCCCAGTTGCCTGACTTGGAAAAATTTGGGGATTTGAAAAAGGTAGTTACAACATGCAAACAAAAGTATATTAGTGAATATTCCCCATGAGAAATGGGCTAAGATTCCTCAGGAACACAGCCTAAAAATGGTATCCATCATTTTTGCACCATGTCAAGGCTAATCTACTAAGTACTAAAAAGTGGGGTCAGCCTTAAGCTGAATGGTGCCCTGTGAAAAATTGCCTGTTGGTGTCCTCACCCCTTTTTTTTAACTCCGTTTCCCCAGGAAAAATGTGCTTGCTTCTATCTCTCTTACTTACCTACCTGAGGATCTTAGGATCTTCTGTCAGGCTGCAGTTTTGTGCAGGCTGTGATTGGCTCAGGCATTCTGGTTCCTAGTGTCCACTCTGACACTTCCTGGTCCTGCCTCACTGCCTGCAAACTTCATCGGTAAGTGGAGATGGAATTTATTAGACTTATTAAATGAAGGCATATCATGGTCACTGTGGGGTGAAGGTGAAAGGATGGGGGTATTGTGGGGGCTGAAGTGGGGAGGAGGGACAAGTGGTGGAAGGGGGACAGTGCACTGGCGGATGAATGTGAGAGGATGGGGTATTGTGAAGGAGGGGGGACAGGGCACTGGGGGGGTGAGTGTGAGAGGATAAGGATATTGTGAGGGCTGAGGTGGGTGAGGGGCGACAGGGTACTGGGGGGCTGATTATTATATATTTACTTTTTAGGAGATTATATGCACTCCATTACATGCTCATGGAATATAATCCTAAAATATTAAGTTTTATTAGACATATATTAAAAATAGTGAATACAATACAGAGGCTGCTAAGCTAAATGGGGGAACAAACAGACTGACTGGATAAAGTGCAAAGTGCATAAATATAAACTAATTTTTGGGGCAGATATTACAATGATTCAATCATACAAAGTGCCTAAAGCAAATGTAGCGTGATCCAAGGACTGATACTCGCTCCCACCCCTTTAAGGACTTATCAGGTTCTCATTGTATTCTTGATGTACAGTAATTGCTGTTGTGTCCTTATATGCTGCTATATACATATGTTTATATATTGTCTTTTCAATCTAGGTGTTATGACTGTAATCTGCTAAATGTATATATTTGCTATTTGGGGTACCTGCCCGAAGATTTCATCCATTATAAGTTCATGTTAAAAACATACAACTCTGCCCTTCACCTCTCCAAACAAACCTATTTCAACACCCTCATCACCTCGCTGTCCAATAACCCTAAACGTCTCTTTGACACTTTCCGGTCCCTACTCAACCCAAGAGAGCAGGCCCCAACCACAGATCTCCACGCTGACGATCTGGCCAATTACTTCAAAGAAAAAATTGACCACATTCGACAGGAAATCATTTCCCAATCTCTTCATACCAAGCACTGTCCTCCCTCCCCCACTGCATCTAGTTCACTCTCTGACTTTGAACCAGTTACAGAAGAAGAAGTAAGCAGGCTCCTTGCATCTTCTCGCCCGACCACTTGCACCAGCGACCCCATTCCGTCGCATCTCCTCCAGTCCCTTTCCCCGGCTGTCACCTCTCACCTAACAAAAATATTCAACCTTTCCCTCACTTCCGGTATTTTTCCCTCCTCATTTAAGCATGCCATCATACATCCACTACTTAAAAAGCCCTCCCTCGATCAAAATTGTGCCGCTAATTATAGACCTGTCTCTAATCTTCCCTTCATCTCTAAACTCCTGGAACGCCTGGTCCACTCCCGTCTTACCCGCTATCTCTCAGATAATTCTCTTCTCGACCCTCTTCAATCTGGTTTCCGCTCTTTACACTCTACTGAAACTGCCCTCACTAAAGTCTCTAATGACCTACTAACAGCTAAATCTAATGGTCACTACTCCATGCTAATTCTCTTGGATCTTTCCGCAGCATTCGACACTGTGGATCATCAGCTCCTCCTCACTATGCTCCGCTCCATCGGCCTCAAGGACACCGTTATCTCTTGGTTCTCCTCCTATCTCTCTGGCCGATCCTTCACTGTTTGTTTTGCTGGTTCCTCCTCCTCTCACCTTCCCCTTACTGTTGGGGTTCCTCAAGGATCAGTCCTAGGCCCCCTCCTCTTCTCTTTGTATACTGCCCCTATTGGACAAACAATCAGTAGATTTGGTTTCCAGTACCATCTCTATGCTGACGACACCCAATTATATACCTCTTCTCCTGTTATCACGCCGACCTTTTTAGAAAACACCAGTGATTGTCTTACCGCTGTCTCTAACATCATGTCCTCCCTCTATCTGAAACTGAACCTGTCAAAAACTGAACTCCTCGTTTTCTCTCCCTCTACAAACCTACCTTTGCCCGACATTGCCATCTCTGTGTGCGGTTCCACCATTACTCCAAAGCAACATGCCCGCTGCCTTGGAGTCATCCTTGATTCCGAGCTTTCATTCACCCCCCACATCCGATCACTGGCTCGCTCTTCTTATCTGCATCTCAAAAACATTTCCAGAATTCGCCCTTTTCTTACTTTCGACTCTGCAAAAACTCTTACTGTCTCACTTATTCATTCTCGTCTGGACTATTGTAACTCTCTACTAATTGGCCTACCTTTTACCAGACTCTCCCCGCTCCAATCTGTCCTGAATGCTGCTGCCAGGATCATATTCCTCGCCAACCGTTACACCGATGCCTCTACCTTGTGCCAGTCATTACACTGGCTACCCATCCAATCCAGAATCCAGTACAAAACTACTACCCTCATCCACAAAGCACTCCATGGCTCAGCACCACCCTACATCTCCTCTCTGGTCTCAGTCTACCAACCTACCCGTGCCCTCCGCTCCGCTAATGACCTCAGGTTAGCATCCTCAATAATCAGAACCTCCCACTCCCGTCTCCAAGACTTTACACGTGCGGCGCCGATTCTTTGGAATGCACTACCTAGGTTAATACAATTAATCCCCAATCCCCACAGTTTTAAGCGTGCACTAAAAACTCATTTGTTCAGATTGGCCTACCGCCTCAACGCATTAACCTAATTATCCCTGTGTGGCCTATTAATAAAAAACAACAACATAATCACGTTCCTCCATCATGTTCTCATACACTTTATGCAGTTAATAGCCTCTGTGTCTGTACTGTTACATACTTAGGCAGTTAACTGGTTCATGCAGCTTTACATGAACACCCGAGCCTTACACTATGGCTGGTCCAAATAACTAAAGCAATTGTTACCATCCACCTCTTGTGTCTCCCCTTTTCCTCATAGATTGTAAGCTTGCGAGCAGCAGGGCCCTCATTCCTCCTGGTATCTGTTTTGAACTGTGATTTCTGTTATGCTGTAATGTCTATTGTCTGTACAAGTCCCCTCTATAAGTTGTAAAGCACTGCGGAATATGTTGGCGCTATATAAATAAAATTATTATTATTATTATTAATTAGGGAAAGCGTAGTACTGAAGTTTGCCCACTAGATGGAGTACCTTAGAATAGTGTACATAGTATTAGAAGGGAGTTCCACATAGTTAGGTACTAGTTAATGTAGAAGGGGTCAGCTGCAGCGAAGAGCGGGAGAACTTTCTTAGAGTTAGAAGGACCCGGATGCCCAGACAGTCCACATGGGCTCAAGTGCCCAGGACGATAGCAGCGACCACGCAACCTTCACTAAGGGAGAAGCCCAGCCATCCACAGCATCAGGCCTGACCAGCAGTAGGCCAGTACAGCAGCAAGCAAGGAGACTAAAGACAGAAACAGTGACAGAATGAGGATGCAGGTAGCTCCAGTATGTGGCAGCTTGTAGCATGGGCAGATGCCCTCAGAAGCGGTGTGAAACGGCTAAGGAAAATCTCAGATGCATTGAGCTTGTACCAGGAGTGCGCTGGGTCATCGCAAAGTAGAGTACAGATGGGCAGGTCGCTCTCCAAGTGGCCACTGACTTCAGAGGCTGATAATCTCTTGTTTGGGGGAAAATAGACTAAGGAAGGTCTATCCATAGCAGAGCTGAATTGGGAGGTTTCTGAGGAACCGTGTGGCACAGTCCGACCCGGGTGTGTGCTGTGTGACAGAAAGGAAAGCTCAGGGAAAGCAGTAGAGATGTGTAATGCGAATCCTGCTGTTAATGCTGTTAAGAATATGGATGTGCTGCGTAAAGGAAACAGTTAAGTTGTTTATTTGAAAGTTGAACAGGACTGTGTCTACAACGAAACAGAGGTGACCCTGACGGTGCAGAAAGTGGAGCCACAGGTACACAAGGTGATGGACAATGTTTTCATGTAATGGGATGCCAGGGCACAGAAACACCGGAGTGCTCGGCCATGACTACTGCCCTGTTCGTGGCCCTTACACAAATAGTGTACAAAAGGTACACTCTCCTTAGAAAAAGCTGAAATAACAGTGCAGAATAATCCCAAACTTCCAGGCTTTCACAACAGAAAGTCTGAATGCAGCCAAGCAATGGTGTGGCCCTTGGGAAATAAAAAAAACACTTGGTCTGCTATGACTTAAAGGGAACCTGTCACCAGGTTTGGCCAAAAAGAGATACGGCCATCACCTTTCAGGTCTGATATACACCATCCCATAATGCTGTATATCTGCCTCCACCCGACCTGTAAGAGAAGAAAAATAACACTACCTCACCTGCTGGGCTGTAGGGTTCGGTGGCCATCACTCTTCTTGGTTCGGCGCCGCACTCCTGCTTGCTTCGTGTGGATGACGCGTCTCCTTGGCACTGCACTCCTGCGCTGGCGTACTTCTCTGCCCTGTTGAGGGCAGATCAAAGTACTGCAGTGCACAGGTGCCAAGAAAGGTCAAAGAGCCTCGGCCCATGCGCACTGCAGAGCAGGGCAGAGAAGTACGTCTGCGCAGGAGCGCTGTGCCGAGGAGATGTGTGGATGATGAAGGGACACTT
The DNA here is from genome assembly GCF_051348905.1 of Ranitomeya variabilis. NCBI lineage: Eukaryota > Metazoa > Chordata > Amphibia > Anura > Dendrobatidae > Ranitomeya > Ranitomeya variabilis. The sequence goes on along the minus strand of NC_135233.1, from coordinate 993,741,981 downwards.
GTGACGTAGCTTCTAGCTTCTGGACAGTCAGATGCTGCACTCACAACTTTGAGCCACGGGAACTGGAGCGGTGGCAGAAAATGGTGAATACGCCGTAGGATGAGTATATGACCGGGGAAGGGGACTTGCGCTTAAAGCACCACTCCAGTGGTGATAAAAAACGGCTAGAGTGGTGCTTTAATAATTTAATAATAAGCAATTTATTATTATAAAATTAATTTCAGCTTGGAATAAATGCAGTCACTTTATGTGACTGCAGACTGCCAAATCAAGACAGGGAGCGCCTGCTGCATGAGCCCCCAATATCACCGGCGTTATCAGGCTGTCATGCGACCACGTGTTTGCTATGTGCGCGTGTCATCTAGAAAGGTTTGATTTCTCTCAATAGAAGAGTATTGATAGAAGTCAAAAGAGTCATCACATGACTGTCTTCTCGAATCTGTGATACTGGGGCCATTGTTACTGCACATGGGGGGACTCAAGGGACATTATGAAATGTTAAGTGGGCACTTAAGAAGCATTACTGTTATAGGGGCACTCAGAGTATTGTGACCATCAAAGTTGCATATGGAGTATTATTACTTTTCAGGGACAAAATGTGGAGGTCACTAGGGCATTTATATGTTTATGAGGAAATTTACTATCTAGAGAGCACAAATATGGCATTATTACTATGTAAGGAGCACAGTGGTGGCATTATTATGTGGGGCGGTAGGAGGAGCACAGTTATTGTACCGCACAGTGGGTGCAGTAATAGAGACACATACGGCAGCACAGGCTCAGTATTGGGGTATCATCAGGATGAGGAGTTTGTGCAGGTTGGGAATAGATGGGGACGGTGTTGGAAATATGAGAAGTGAAATGTGCCTTTGTTGTATTCTCTGCAGATGAGTCCTGTTTGGAGAAGTTGTCATGTCGGTCTGGGCCAGATGGAAAAGATGGGAAAAGTGAACGATTCCATCAGAAAGAACAGCTGTAAGTCACCATCTACAACTGTACTGTGATTACTTATATGGTCTGCAGAACTGATATCTACCACTGTATGGTCCCCATATAGTAATATCAGTGTTCGTTTTTGTATATAGATTTATTTTCAATCACAGGGTTGCGCCACGTCGCTGTAGCCAGGATTTCTTGATTAGGAGCCCACTCTGAATTTTCGCCCCCCCCCCCAGCTGAAACCCTAGCCACGACTCTTGTTTCATTCAAATTAAGCTGCGATGTACTTTGTGTATCGCACCTTTTTATCATATAGTCAGCAATAAGCTTTTCAATATTTATCTACAGTAATGATACTGTTGGATTAGAGCAGACTGCTGACCTTTGCTGTCTTTGTGAATAAATGAGTCTTGAAGCACATGAGTCTCACAGACTGTCTTTCTTTGGACCATTTTTGGTAGTTGCTAAGCACCATACAGGGAACACCCCAAAGCTCTTTCCATGTTACTGACACATCATAATTATCATAATCGTAATCATAATAATTAATTTGCTGATTTTTCCTGTGCAAATCCTTGCGTCTTGACAGGCATGATGATATCATGGTTCTGCTTTATGATTGGAGGACACAAGACTGGAACTGATACAGCGGTAAATGGCAAGAATGGAGAGCGCCGGAGAAGTAAAGCAGCTCAGTGGCAGCAATATAGTGTACAGAGAAAGAGAGAGTAACTTGCATGTCATTGAGAGAAATTAATCCATACAGACTTCTCTGGAGAGGGAACATATCACCCTCATATTGAGCATATGGGATTAATTATAATTGGGGATATGAGAAAGAACTGACACTTCAACATCCATTGAAGTAGGGACCTTCTGCAGTGGTTGGGTAATTACAGCAGGATCTGCTGCGGGAGCCACACACTAAGTCTGGGATCCGTTTACGTCCTCTTCACAGGCCAGAGCTTCCTTTTGATCAAAGCAATATTCTGATATTTGGAGCCAGTGGACAGTGATGAATACTGGAGTTTGCATCGATCTGATATTTATAGGAAATATATTTCCAATGTCGTAGCGAAGGAACGAATATCACACATTTACTTACATCACTGTAAAGGCCGTTCTAACCCCTCCAACTTAATAGATGGTGCTATCCATGCCATGTTTCATCTGTTTAGATAGGTAAAATTGCAATAACAAACATGATGACAATATCTACCTCCTGGGACCTCCAGAAGCGAAGATATTCTAAAAGTTAGGGAATTCATAAAATTATAAGAGACCTAGCATATCCCACGACCAGCCCCCAGAGGTCACGAATCTCTAACTTTCCCGCGTGCACAGTGCAGCTTTTGCTTAGCTGGGGTTAGCGGAACGTCATCTGTGCATCCTGCTCATATGGAGTTGGGACCTATGGATTTATTTTTTGTTCATTCAATCACTCGAAGTCCAAGCTGCCAAACCTTTCTCATCTTGATTTAGCTTCACCAGGGGCGCTGCACCCGGACCTGGCCGGTCAGGGGCCCGCCCACACCAGCAGAAACCAACTGCATGTGAGTCCTTGGCTGGAAAATGCAAAAAAGAAACATATGCAAATTGCCTCTTCAGAGAAAAAGAGGACTTAAACTCTATAGCGCCACCATAGAGAAGACACAACAATCAGAGAAGATCATTATAGCGTCATGTTGTGGGGACACCGGCAGAAAAAAGCAGCAGAAAGAACGCAACATTTACGCTACCTGTGAACATGGCCTCAGCATTTGAGTTTTATTACATTTTTATGGGTTTAATAGAGAAAAAATATCAATCACACCATTTTTTTTAATGTCATTTACCGATTCCTGTAAATAATCTGATCATTGATGTGCTGGTCGTTACAATTACAGGGACACTAAATATGTTCGTGTTATGTGCTAATTTGTGATTTTTATTATTTTAAAAAAAACAAATGCTTTAAAATTTACAATATTATTTTCAATATCAAGTGTTTTTTATTAATATTTTGTAGTAATTTTATAGGAGGAAAAAAAATCTCTTATTCTCCATCTAGAATACAAATACATACATGTGATGGATTTTGATTTATTAATTTCAGGCCCAATATAATATCCAGGGTTCTTCCTCTGCTCCCTGAACTGTGACTCCCACCCATGAGATAAACACACAAATTCTCCAAAGAACAGGAGCTTGCCATATGGCAAGAGAATTAGAAGCCCCATATTAATTAATGCAAAGAAGAAAAGAGCTGGGAATCCCTGCTGTCTTTTGTGCAAGGCTGCCAGCTAACACTGGAAACCCTAGACAACGAGGCACCAACACAGATGAAATATGAAAGTACCGTACATCTCAGGGTTAAGTCCAATATAGCACCAGAATCCTGGGAGCCTGCACACACACCTGTGTTTCATCGTTCTCCAGCTGTTCCAGATACTGAGCTATTAAGACTGGCTCTCTAGAACCATTTAGCCGACCCAAGTTTGGATTCTCCATATCGGTCAAGCCCAAACGAACCCGTTAAGACATCAGTCGTCCCATTTGGACCTCCCACTTGGAAGTTATGACCCATCCTGGATATTGGGAATTATTTCAGCTAGGAGGTCAGGGGAGGACATTTCAGTTCGGCCCAGAGGGGCGGTGGCAAATATGGGAGGGGGCGAGCTAGGGGTTAAAATCGACACACCTTTAGCCAGTGTCAGAGGCATAGCTAGGGCTTTGGTTCAGGGGGGGCGAAGCTTCTGAGTGGGCCCCTAACCAGGTAACCTTGATTACGAATGGGTGACGCACCCTAATAGTGGAGGAGAACCTCAGCAGATGACTAATCTCTATACAAAGACCAACATGGATATTACCGCCATATGGTCAGTGGTAGACACCAGTCCTACAGAACATATAAGAGATCACAGCACAGTTACAGATACCGTTCCTTCATTTTTCCCGTCTTTTCCATCTGGCCCAGACCGATATGACAACTTCTAGCCACGACTCAGATGCAGCGAATACAACAAAGACACGTTTCACATCTTATATTCCAGCCCAATCACCATCTATTCCCAACCTGCACAAACTCCTCATCCTGCTGATACCCCAATACTGAGCCGCTGCTGCCGTATGTATCCCTGTTACTGCACCTGCTGTGTGGTTTTCTGTGCCTTCAAAATTCTAAAGCATCCCTCTATGATATAGTAATACCAGGTGCAATTGCCCTAGAAAACAGTGCTCATCTTTTGCCCCCTAGAAAGTAATGTTGCCCCCTGTGTGCCCCTTTGATAGTCACAGTAACCGGAGTTCCCCTATAACAATAAGCGTCCACTTTACATTTAAGTCTCCCCCCTGTACAGTTCCCCTATACACAGTATAATGCCCCTTCACTGTATAGTACCACCCACACCCCTTAGTAGCCTCCAAACTGTTTGATGTCTCCAACACAGTATGATGGCCCCCTCACTGTAATCCCCACACTGTACGATGGCCCCCTCACTGTAATCTCGCCAATGTATGATGGCCCCCTAGATAGCCTTCATATAGTATAATGCACCAGATAGTCCTCAATATAGTATAATGCACTCCCCATAGGCCTTCATATAGCATAATGCACTCCCCATAGGCCTACTCTTGATTGTATAATGCACCACCATAGGCAGAGTCTATAGCATAAGGCAACCCCCATAGGTAGACTCTATAGCACAAGGCAGTCCCCATAGGCAGACCCTGTAGTATAAGGCAGCACCCCATAGGCAGACTCTGTAATAAGGAAGCCCCCCATAGGCAGACTCTGTAATAATGCAGCCCCCATAGGCAGACTCTGTAATAAGGAAGCCCCCCATAGGCAGACTCTGTAGTATAAGGCAGACCCCATAAGCAGACTCTGTAGTATAAGGCAGTCCCCACAGGCAGACTCTGTAGTATAAGGCAGCCTCCATGAGCAGACTCTGTATAAGGCAGCCTCCATAGGCAGACTCTGTAGTATAAGGCAGCCCCCATAGGCAGACTCTATAATAAGGCAGCCCCCCATAGGCAGACTCTGTAATAAGGCAGACCCCATAGGCAGACTCTGTAGTATAAGGCAGCCACTATAGGCAGACTCTGTAATAAGGCAGCCCCCCATAGGCAGACTCTGTAATAGGAAGCCCCCACAGGCAGACTCTGTAGTATAAGGCAGTCCCCATAAGCAGACTCTAGTATAAGGCAGCCTCCATAGGCAGCCTCCACAGGAACTCTGTAGAATAAGGCAGCCTCCATAGGCAGACTCTGTAATAAGGCAGCCCCCCATAGGCAGACTCTGTAATAAGGCAGCCCCCATAGGCAGACTCTGTAGTATAAGGCAGACTCTGTAGTATAAGGCAGCCCCCATAGGCAGACTCTGTAATAAGGCAGCCCCCCATAGGCAGACTCTGTAATAAGACAGCCCCCATAGGCAGGCTCTGTAGTATCATATCCACGTCCCAACCACACCCATTTAGCACTGCTGATCACACTGTTTCATAAAGAATAATTATAAACAAAAAAATATGGCCACACAGTGCTCCATACTGTATAATGGCCACACAGTGCTCCATACTGTATAATGGCCACACATGATGCTCCATACTGTATAATGACTGCACATGATGCTCCATACAGTATGACTGCACATGATGCTCCATACTGTATATTGACCGCACATGATGCTCCATACTGTATAATTACCGCACATGATGCTCCATACTGTATAATGACTGCAGATGATGCTCCATACCGTATGACTGCACATGATGTTCCATACTGTATATTGACCGCACATGCTCCATACTGTATAATGACCACACATGATGCTCCATACTGTATAATGACCGCACATGATACTCCATACTGTATATTGACCGCACATGATGCTCCATACTGTATAATGACAGCACATGATGCTCCATACTGTGTAATGGCCACACATGATGCTCCATACTGTATAATGACCGCACATGATGCTCCATACTGTATAATGACCGCACATGATGCTCCATACTGTATAATGGCCACACATGATGCTCCATACTGTATAATGGTCCCACATGATGCTCCATACTGTATAATGATTGCACATGATGCTCCATATTGTATAATGGCCACTCATGATGCTCCATACTGTATATTGGATGCACATGATGCTCCATACTGTATAATGACAGCACATGATGCTCCATACTGTATATTGGCCGCCCATGATACTTCGTACCGTATAATGGCCACACATACCTACTCCTACACACGCGGCTGCGCTCCGTACACTTTGCACACACGGTTCTGCTCCTTACACACGCGCTCCGCTCCATACACCTCGTACACACGCAGCTCCGCTCCGTACACCTCGTACACATTTAGCTCCGCTCCAAACACCTCATACACACAAGGCTCCACTCCATACACCTCATACACACACAGCTCCGCTCCGTACACCTCGTACACATTCAGCTCCGCTCCATACACCTCGTACACATTTAGCTCCGCTCCATACACCTCATACACATTCAGCTCCGCTCCCTACACCTCATACACACACGGCTCCGCTCCATACACCTGACCTCATACACACATGACTCTGCTACATCCACACTGTAAACACCTCCTGACCCCACACATAAGGCAGCTTACTTACCTCATCCAGCAGCACCATGGCAAGTTGGGTATGCAGTATTCAGTGTCAGAACACACACTCCATGGCGGGACATGCAGATGCACCACGCACAGAACTTTATGCTCAGTAAGCACTTCCATGAGAAGATATGCAATGTAACACTTGCCTTACGAAACTCCACCGACTCTTCTTCCCGCTCCATCCTTCCTATCTGCCGCTCAGCTCTTCTCTAATTTGTCCACGGAGCTCGGCGAGCAGCTGATTGGTGGTTGGGCCTGTCAGTCAAAGAAGTCTCCAGCAATCAATCTCCGGCGGTGTATTCCCTAACAGAATTCTAAACACAAGAGCGCGCACTTTAATTCACAAGTTTGTCTCCAGATGTTCTAGTGATATCACTGAGGGCAGCCATTTTTCTGAAGATAAAAACATACTTAGTTTAGGAGGCGTTTATAAAATGGCATCGGTAATGGAGTCATAAATTTGCCCTGGTAAGGTGGTGACTGTGTTACGTACCTCAAAGAACTAGTGTCCCCTCTCTGAACTGTACCGCACACACACACTGGAAGACTCAGGAACATACGGAAGGGGCGTGGCCTAACAGATGGGGGCGTGTGACGGCTGCTTCTCCTGTTGTCTGCGGTAAGCAGAGTGTCCCATGCGGGACAGCAGGGAAAAGCATCAAAACCGGGACAGTCCCGCACAATGAGGGACGGTTGGGAGCTATGGGGTTGCATAATAACCAATTATATATTAATGGTAGGTGAACGTCTGTATTCAGATGTCTAGTGTAGAAGAAAGGGAAAAAGTGGGGAATGTGCTCTGGAAGCGGAGCTCTAGATCACTGTGTTATTTTATGCAGAGAGAGTCTGCACTGGATTAAAAAGAAACGCAAAGATGAAGGACTTCAGCTAGAGAAGTCACTGGTGAGTCAGTGTGTTACCTGTACACTGACACCATACACTGTATACAGAGCTCCTGTGTATAATGTCACTAGTGATCACTGTATTACCTGTACACTGACACTATATACAGAGCTCCTGTGTATAATGGCACCAGTGACCACTGTATTACCTGTACACAGACACTGCATACTAAGTACAGATCACCTGTGTATAATGGCACTTATGGTGATAGTACAATACTGATCATTAATAAAAAAAAAATACTATTTAGTCACAATGTGGTGGTAATATGTTGTCCGGCCATGGTGTGGCGCTATTTGTTCCTTGTATGTGCTATTATTTGTTCACTATGTGGTGGTAATATGTGGTCTGTACATGCTGCGGTGGTATTTGTCCCTTGTATGTGATATTGTTCGGTCACTGTACTGGTAATATGTGGTCTGCACATGGTGTGTCGGTATTTGTTCCTTGTAGATGGTATTATAGGTCACTATGTGGTGATAATATGGTGTCAGGTCATGGTGTTGTGGTATTTGTCCCTTGTATGTGGTATTTGTCCCTTGTATGTGGTATTATTGGTAATCTGAAAAATTGAAAAATAAATAAAAATATACCTAAATTGTATTGCATATTTTAACAAATGTTTAATAAGTTAGAGTAGAGTAGGGCCCGGCCAAAAAAAGTCTACCTTGTCGTCATGGCAGATTAAAAAAACCTTTTGGCCAAAACAAAATCTGCTGGCTATGTGTGTGATCTGGTGATGGGAACTGTTAATGTGTGATTGATGAGAAATGGAGTTTTTCTAAGAGAAAGCGGTGGTGCTGTGGCCAGTTCGAGGGGTAAAGGCGGGGCTGGCGTGGAGCCTGGGCGGAGTCTTAAGGGGGCCCCGAAAATGTTACCAGTATGAGGCCCTGAAATTCCTAGTGGCAGCCCTGTCTGTATCCCCTGGCTTTCGTTTGTCACAATACATTGCACGTAGCAGTGAATTTCTATCTATATAATCTGCGTGTGGAGTCAGAGCCAGCAATACAGATCAAGTACACAAAATTCTCCCCATGACATCACCAGAGCTTGTTTGACTGCAGACTTATGAATCCCCCCAATGCACGCACTGTCTGCTGCTGGATTTTTCAGTTTCAGACTTGGGACTAGGTATGGAGTTGTACATACTTCCAGGCCCATTGGCTGGTTGTATCATTACATAGAGCATAGCCTTGCTCAATGCAAGTTTATGGAGCAAGGCCACACCTACTGGCCGGGAATATGTATAACTCATACATACCCTCCGATCCCATGGCTGAAATGGGGGTATACATAAGTCTACAGTCACACAGAATGACTGCAGACTTATTGATTTGGACCCAACAAACCCTTTAAGCATTTGCCTGTAATGTTAAGGTTGTGGGTTCGAATACCGGGAAGACTCTCACAATAACGCCAACCCATAGCGGTACCCCATCTCCTCCTTGCTGCTGTCTGAATGGAAATGGAATTCGGTGCCCATTAGTGATCCAGCCTCTGGCCCATCCATCTGGTCCGTCAAGAGTCACTCATGTCGTCAGTCCATGAAACTTTTGAAAAATCTGTCTTCGGATATTTCTTGGCCCAGTCTTGACGTTTAACCTTCTGTGTCTTGCTCAGTCGTGGTTGGTTTCGGCCTTCTTACCTTGGCCATGTCTCTGAGCACTGAACACCTTGCACTTCTGGACACTCCAGGGAGGGTGCAGTTCTCGTTTTTTGTTCCATTTTTCTTAAGGAAAACGAGCTGCCTAAGAATTCTGCACACCTTGATAAAGGATGTTGGGTCCTTTGGCCTCACCCTCCTCATTACACATCACCTGATCTGCTTCATCCAATCAGCATTCACATTTATATAGCTCAGAGTTGGAAAATCTGCTTAAAAATAATATGGTCGGGGGCGTGGCCTGGATGTGAAGAAGAGCGGTCGCATCTCTGTGGAGCTCCTGCTCAACTCCTGCTTTCCCACGGAGAACAAACGGCAATTTAGGACTAAAACAACCCCCGTGACAGTTGGGAAGACCTGTCTGGCCCTGGAGCAGTCTGCAGGAGGTCGGTGATCTCACCCCGACACGGGAGCCAGATCCGGAGAGAAGAGGGAGAGGACAGGGGTAGCGGCGCCGCCATCTTTACAACCCCACGAGCGGGGCTTAAGCCGGATCACAGTGGACACAGGGAGGTACGTGCTCCTTTCCTCCCAGCACCCCCTCTCCTACCCTGGCTTGCCACCTATGCGGTTTACCGCTCACCTGCGGAGGTCCCTCCCCTGACCCGGCGCTCCTGGCGGTGATCCCTGGCGTGCTGGACGGACGCTGCTGGAGCCTGTCTTCTGCCTTGCAGCGGTGCATGTGGCTGGAGGACGCGCCGGCCGGCGGCTCTGCTAGACAGCTTCGGTTTCTGTGGCGGCACTCTGCTCCCCTGGCGGCCCAGCGACTACCTCGGATGCCACACTGATGTCGGTGTGAGGAGTAGGGGATTTCCCGCCAGTCCCAGCGCCATCTTGGAATCGCCGCGTGTTATCAGAAGAATCCCTGGGCTTTCAAGGGGGGAACTGTGCCTTACTGGAGTCATATTTCATCTGCAGCTTACAGCTGCACACCGTCTCCTGCTAACCCATTCCCACCCACTTACCACCTGCGGAGCTGGATAAACTGCAGGTGGGAGGTGTGGACACTACCACCAGTGTGCATAAATAAGGGGAGCTGCATCCTAGGTTAGGATCGCTTTACATCTGCAACCCATATATATACACTCTATTTCCTGCTGCCTCAAAGCCATTTATCTAACCACCTGATACCCTCTTACTGACAGTAAGGATACATTGCATTCCAACTGGTGGTATTTTTGTAGGGCCTAAATGTATTTTTCTTCCTTGCTGCCTCTATTCGCATACTGAGTAATCTAAAAATCGCTTTACAAGATAATCTCACGGTGACACCTAGTGCCCAATCCGAATACTAACACCACAATCAGTATACTTTGGGGCACATACCCGAGGCAAGATGAAGGTGGCTTGGCGGCAATGAGCTTCAATTCCCGTTAAGTCTATAATTACCCCTATTAGCACGCCGACTACTACAAAAAAAAAAAGGACTTCGGAGTCCCCTTCTTCTATCCTGAACACCGGCAAGCTACCATGCCAAAGAAAGGTGGCACCTCTCAGCCGGCAAGCCGATCAATAGCAGATCTGCTGTCTGATTCTGGCAGCTCCAAAATGGCGGCCACGGCTCCAACCCCAGATATCACTAACACCCTCGCCACGCGGCAGGACACTGCAGGGGACGGCGAGGAGGGGCTGGCACAAGAGGACACTGTGGTGCCTACAGCTATTCTTATAAAAACCCTCCAGGAAACATTCAGGCAAGAACTGACTCTTGCTATGAAATCAGTCACAGCACAAATGCAGGAGATACTACAGCGCACCTCCTCACTAGAGGACAAAATGGATACGGTGGCAGATGCGCTTGAAGAAGACCAGGAACAAATAAGACAACAAATGGAGCGCATTCATGAGCTAGAAATTAAGTGTGAGGACTATGAAAATCGATCAAGGAGAAGCAATCTTCGTATAAGGGGTCTCCCTGAATCAATAGTGTCACTGAAAGAGACTGCATCTGGTCTGTTCTCTGCCCTTCTCCCACAGGCAGACCCGACCACGTTACACATCACTAGGATACACAGAGCACTGGGCAAGCCAAGGTCTGATAATACTCCAAGGGATGTAGTCTTGAAATTACACTACGAAGAGACCAGAGACCTCATTTTAACAGCAGCTCGGGACTCCCCAAATCTCCCTGGTGTTCCAAACTCAGTTCATCTATATGCTGACATAGCTCCCGCCACTCTGAACAGGCGCAGGGAGTTCAGACCACTCACTACAACTTTGCAAGCTGCCAAAATAAGATACAGATGGGGCTTCCCATTCGCACTGTCTTTCTCCCACAATAATAAGCTCTTTACATGTCGATCATTTGAGGAGGGTAGACGTGTGATTGAGCAATTGGGTTTCAAGATTCCCGAAGATCCACAACCTCTGCCTCAGAGGAAACCCAGACCAAGTAGGGAGTGGAAAGAGGTCCCAAGAGTAACAAGAAGCCAACGTGCGATTGTCACTTGAAAGATATTGAACAAAGAGGCGTTCCCATTTAACTGTATCAATCACTACTTCTCTCTGCGCTTAACACCTAAGAGGGCTGTAGCTCATCTAAGAAAGAATGATTTAAGTTGTTCGGATGGAGTTGGAGGATTTTGATACCTCCCAAGGAGCTCACTCATATTCCTTCCCCCCCTTTTTTTTTTTTTTTTTCTTTTCTTTTTTCTTTTCTTTTCTTCCTTCCCCTTTAATCCTTCCCTTACACCCCCTCACTTTCTCCCCACTACCCCTCCTCCCCACCTTTCACCACTCCTTTCTTCCCCCCACTCCCCTCTTCCCCCACTCTCCTCCCCCCCCTCCCCCCCCCCCAATTTGAAATGGATAGTCGGTGCAAATATTTTCACGGGATCCTATGGTTGTGCGAAGTTTCATTAATGCTTTGCTATGGATACCCGTGATATTTAACAATCCGAAGGGGCTGGACTTGTTAGGGGTTTTCACACGTTACCCATTTTAGTGAAGCCTGGTCGTTTCCACATAATATGGACCACCAGTTCACTAAGTTGCATGGGCTTTTAGCCCATTTGATTATAAATGTTTGTTCTATGTTGTCTTGTTTTGTCTTCTCCCCCCCCCCTTCTATTGTATTTGCTTTAAGTAGGTCCGTAGATGTCTGCTCGAAATCCTCTACTTCTTTGCATGGCCTCCAGGTGGATCGTTACCCGGAGATGCTCAGGGTTGGGAGAAAACTTAGGGGTAAGCCTTTATATGCAACACTAACTCAGCCCGTCTATGTGTAGGGTCTTATCCCATAATGTAAGGGGGTTTAATTCCCCCATCAAACGTAAAAAGGCCTTCCTGGACTATAAAAAACAGAATCCTGATGTCCTTTGTCTTCAGGAGACACACTTCTCTACCTCTTCATGCCCAAAGTACTTTGACCAGAACTATTCTCGCGTTTTTACATCTTCAGGCACAAGTAAAACAAAAGGAGTAGCAATCTTCCTCAAAAACAATTTCCCAATACAGATAACAAATTCCCTATCAGATGATGAGGGTAGGTTCTTGATCCTACTAGGCACATTACAAGGGCAAAAACTTTGTTTAGTTAATAGCTACCTCCCAGCCTCATCTCAAGTTCAGGTTTTTAAGTCCATTTTAAACAAGCTGGATAACTACTCTTTCCAGCATCTAATATGGTGCGGAGACTTTAATTTCACGATAAATCCAACATTAGATAGCAATGCTATAAGACGTACTGACATCACTAAAAATGAGAGGAAAAAAATCTCCCGATTGTTAATGGACCATCACCTAGCAGACATATGGAGAGAGATGAATGGTAATAATAGAGGTTATACGTACTACTCTCCCGCCCACAAAACATACTCCAGAATAGATCTTCAATTGACAAAAACCACCTCACTTCCCACAGTCCTATTCTCACGCCACGTACATTCGGCATGGTCTGACCATGATGCTATACTCTCAGTATTCAAATTCAATGTGTCCACCTCTAGCTTATACAGATGGAGACTTAACGAATCACTACTTACTGACCCTGTGATCACAAATACAATTAAGGACGAATTAATCGAATATTTTAAATTTAACACTTCTGGTGATGTATCCCCCGGAACCATTTGGATGGCACACAAGAAATTTATAACGGGCTCAATAATTAAGTTGGCTGCTCAAAGGAAAAAAACGAGAACTGAACTACAAACCAGATTAGAAAATAAATTGGCAAAACTAGAACAAGCCAACCAGGTGTCCACCTCTCTCTACCTTTCCAAACAAATTCAGGAGACCAAAACTCAATTAGATGCCATACTCACCACTAGAACTGAGAGGGCCTTGACTTGGACGCGAGCCAAATTTTACAAATTCGCTAACAAGCCGAGCAAACTATTAGCTCGCAAGTTACGTTCTAGGGAAATGATCAACACAATTTTTTCAATAAAAGATGGTTCGGGGAGGATTTCGTCCCACCCAGATAATATATATAAAACATTCCACGAATATTACCAAAACTTATATACCCAGCCCAAACCCTTATCTCCTCACCCGATTCAACAATTTCTACAAAACCTGCACTTACCTAAAATCACAGATGCAATAGCTAAACAACTACACTCCGAAATATCTATGGAAGAGATCCAATCAGTTATCAAAGCATTAAAAAAGGGAAAGGCCCCCGGCCCTGATGGACTCACGGCCATTTATTACCAAAAATTTGCTGAAATTCTTTCACCCCACATCAAAAACTTTGGAGATGCCCTCCTTCATGGCTCAAAAATGCCCCCAGAGTTTCTGGTTTCCCATGTTACAATTCTACCTAAGCCAAAAAAAGACCATTTACTGACCAAGAACTTTAGGCCTATTTCTTTACTAAATGTGGATTTAAAAATATTCACTGCAATTATCACAAGTAGAATAAATCGCATACTGCCCTCTCTTATTCACAAGGACCAGGTGGGGTTCATCCCATCTAGGCAGGCCCCGGACAATATCAGACGTAATATAAACCTTATCCACACGGCAAACTCCCGCAGGGAACAACTTTTAATACTAGCCTTAGACATTGAGAAGGCATTCGACTCACTCTCCTGGAACTATCTCTTTCAAGTCCTATCTAAATTCGGTTTCACTCGGGAGTTTATAGAATGTATTAAATTACTCTATGACTTTCCCACAGCGTATCTGAAGCTCCCGACGTTGAGCCCTTCTCCTATATCTATTCAGCGTGGTACCAGACAGGGATGCCCACTCTCCCCGGCATTATTTGCTCTGGCCATGGAGCCCTTGGCAGAAGCCATTAGAACGAATCAGAACATTACTGGATTAACTAACTTAGGCGATCAATACAAGGTTAGCTTGTTTGCTGATGACCTCCTTTTGACTATTACCAATCCCCATACAACAATTCCCAATCTCCTCTCTCTGCTTAATATATTTGAAGACATTTCAGGGCTGAAAATTAATATAGACAAATCAGAAGCTCTCTTTATCAATACCAGCAAAACTACGCAGGATAATATCACCTCCCAATTTAAATTCACTAAGAGGGACAATTATTTAACCTACTTGGGAATAAATATTACAACAAACAGAGCTAACCTTTATAAATGGAACTACACGCCACTTATCCAGAATCTTCACACAGACCTATCCAGGTGGGCTTCGCTAAACCTATCTTGGCTGGGTAGGATCCACACAATAAAAATGGTGACCCTCCCGAGGTTGTTGTACCTTTTTAGATCTCTCCCAATACCGATTTCAGCTAAAACGTTTTCAGGTCTTCACGCCATAATCTCTAAATTTATATGGCAGAATAAAAGGGCTAGAATCCCCCAAAAATTAATGTTTTTCCATAGAAGACATGGTGGAGTCTCGCTTCCAAATCTATCCCTATACTATAAAGCGGCACAAATAGCACAACTAACAAGTATATGCGCCCAAAATAACAAGCCAAGGTGGGTTCATCTGGAGACACACCTTATTAAGCCACTCTCATTGCCAGGCCTTATGTGGTCTACGGGAAAAATCCCCAAACAACTATTTATAACAGCACCTTATACTGCTCACTCTTTCAATTTGTGGAGAAGAGTTAGATTCAAATATTCACTGCAATCAGACCCCTCCCCATTGACCTCTATATTAGGTAACCCGATGTTCACTCCTGGCCTGGACTCACGTTTGTTCACTTGGTGGATATTGAGAGGGATTACCACAATAAAACACTTGTGTGACCCTTTCGGTGTCCTGATGGACAGAGCAGAATTCGTGAGGAAGTTTGAACCCCCGATTAGAGAAATAATGCACATTAATCAGATTTTGCACTTTGCAGGTAGCCTAACTCATGGTAAGCGCCCCGTTCCTGTTTCTGGTTATGAACAAAAATGCCTTTCAGACCCAATGGGAAGGGGGACAATATCTTTGCTTTATTCTATTATAAACCCACCCCATGATATGAAGAAGTTGGGTTTCATGAGACGGTGGGAGGAGGAATTGGGTGTCGAGCTGACGTTGGAGAACTGGAGGAGGTGTTGTGACACGCTAACTAAGGGTAGTCACCAGTCATCTTTAGTGGAAACCTCGATCAAGGTCCTTCATAGGACTTATCTAGTGCCAACTAAACTTCATAGCATATTCCCCAATGTCTCGAAGTTATGCTTTCGGGGATGTAATCTACCTGGGGACATGAAACATATATGGTGGACTTGCCCAGTGGTGTCCAACTTATGGCAAAAGATAAACCTCCTAGTTGACCAACTGGCGGGGAAAAAAACCAATCTGGACGCCTCTATTTTCCTGCTGGGGGCGAGACACCCAGCTCTCCCTAAAAATCTATTTAAGTTGGTTTCTTTTCTCTTTATGGCTACTAAAATTCACATTGCTTCGAAATGGAGGAACCCCACGTTGTCGCTACGTATGGTTAAGGAAAGGATGAATAACATTATGTTCTATGAACGCATTGAGGCCACTAGAAATGATATATGGGATCAGTTCTTTAAGATATGGGGCCCTTGGATGGATCTACAACCTAATTTACACTTGAGTCAGACTCTTCATCTGTCCCCCTAGCAATTTGATCCTGTGGGGATAGCGATTGTTGTAAATTAAAAAGTAAATGCAATTTTCCCTCTCCTTCATGTTCTTCCCTTGTGTTGTTTTTGTCTTGTCCACCCTTGTATCTACAAGGAATATGTGTTCTTATATTACTCAGTTATAGACTCCCCTGCGAGGGAGCTCATTCACATTGCAATTTCACGTTATGAATGTTGATGTTGAAATTTCAATAAAACCTTTTTGAAACTAAAAATAATATGGTCACTGTACTCCCTGCCTAATAATTCTGAACAGATCAAAGAGCGTGAAAAGATCAAATGAATTAGGTTAAACAGAACTTTGACGAATCTGGAATAATCTGCCACGTTGTCTCTTCTAATTCTCTATTTTGTACTTATGTCTGCCATCTTGTGGTGAGTTTTAGATAATGCTAGTGAATAAATTACATGCATTACATGACTTGTATACAAGATCCCTATAGAGCATTAAAGATAAGGAATTCTCATATTATCATTTTATTGTGGTCACATGATGCATAATTTCCAGCTGTGACGCACAAGGTAATGAAACATATAACTTTAGTGGAAAAATTAGCTTAATCACTAATATTATAATAGTCGAAGGGCTTATTTTTGTCGGGGCAAATTCATGTTTTTATTGATACCATTTTGACGCAGATAAGATGTTTTGATCACTTTCTATTATAACTTTTGGCAACTTTTTGGGCAGAGTTAATGTTACTGAAAAACACTTTTTCTCTTAAAGGCTTCTATTTAATATCTGAATAGATTAGATTTTTACAGATTCAGTGATACATGAAACCAAATATGTCTAGTTAAAAAAAAAATTATATTATAGATACACATATTACCGGTATATATTATTCCTATCTTTATTGGGGGGGAGGGGCTGATTTAAATTATATATATATATCTTTAAAGGGAACCTGTCACCACGTTTTTGGAAGATGGGATAAAAATAGCGTTAAATAGGGGCAGAGGTGGGCGTTACATTAGTGTGTTTGTTATGCGTTTATTACCCACCTAAGTTGCCGAAATACCTTTGCAAAGTCTCCGTTTTCGCCTGTCAATCAGGCTGGTGTGGTCAAAAGGGCGTTGTCTTCCCCCAGATTTTGCGTAGTTTTCCGTTGGTGGCGTAGTGGTGTGCGCATGCCCAAGGTCCCGAATCCTCTGCCAGGGGATTTAAAAGAGCGCGCTGTTCGTTATTTCATTGGTGATCGGTGGGCGCGGCCATCTTCCTTTGGCCGCGCGTGCGCAGAAGCGGCGCTCTGCTGGCTGCGGCTTCAGGAAAATGGCCGCGGGATGCCGCGCGTGCGCAGATGGAGATCGCGGCGGCCATTTTCCTGAAGCCGCGGCCAGCAGAGCGCCGCTTCTGCGCACGCGCGGCCAAAGGAAGATGGCCGCGCCCACCGATCACCAATGAAATAACGAACAGCGCGCTCTTTTAAATCCCCTGGCAGAGGATTCGGGACCTTGGGCATGCGCACACCACTATGCCACCAACGGAAAACTACGCAAAATCTGGGGGAAGACAACGCCCTTTTGACCAGACCAGCCTGATTGACAGGCGAAAACGGAGACTTTGCAAAGGTATTTCGGCAACTTAGGTGGGTAATAAACGCATAACAAACACACTAATGTAACGCCCACCTCTGCCCCTATTTAACGCTATTTTTATCCCATCTTCCAAAAACGTGGTGACAGGTTCCCTTTAAAAACTTATTTTAAAACTTTATTAGGTTTTTTATTTATTTTTTTAAAACTTGCTCCTGTGATCGTCTGATCGTTTGTTCTATATGCTGTAATGCCACAGTCACAGGCTGGGCCTCACAGGAGGCTGGGCTTCATAGGCGTACTATCATGGCAGGCACAGTGGCCTTCACCAGACCCCCACACTACACTACCAGGGCAAGTTCCCCGATCGTGGACCATAAATGCCACTGTAAAAAAATCTACATTTCATGGGAAAACAGCAGAGATTGGTGCGCTGATCGCTGATGTTAGAGTCAGATGCTGGCTGTGTAATTCAGCATCTATTGGGGATGCAGGCTTAGATTCCGACAGGACTCGGCCTTGAATGTACCAGTAAATTCCATGTCTGGAAGGGGTTAATATCTACATATCTGTTTAATAATTCCGCTTGACCAAGGTCGTTGTCATCAAGGTTATACTCTTCACTCGTTTTATTGGTATGGCTGATCAATGAGTGCTGGAGAAACCACAGCAATATCATAATCTCTACATTATTGGATGCCAGAAATTAAAAATACTGTATACACTGTGTGCAGAATTATTAGGCAAGTTGTACTTTAGAGGATTATTTTTATTATTGATCAACAACTATGTTCTCAATCAACCCAAAAGATTCATAAATATCAAAGCTTAACTCCTTCATGACCTTGGGATTTTCCGTTTTTCCGTGTTCGTTTTTCGCTCCCCTCCTTCCCAGAGCCATAACTTTTTTTATTTTTCCATCAATATGGCCATGTGAGGGCTTATTTTTTGCGGGACGAGATGTACTTTTGAACTACATCATTGGTTTTACCATGTCATGTACTTGAAAACGGGAAAAAAATTCCAAGTGAGCAAAATTGCAAAAAAAGTGCAGTCCCACACTTGTTTTTTGTTTGGCTTTTTTGCTAGGTTCACTAAATGCTAAAACTCACCAGCCATTATGATTCTCCAGGTCAGTACGAGTTCATAGACACCTAACAGGACTAGGTTATTTTTTAACTAAGTGGTGAAAAAAAATTCCAAACTTTGCTAAAAAAAAATAAAAAATGCGCCATTTTCCGATACTCGTAGCGTCTCCATTTTTCATGATCTGGGGTCGGTTGAGGGCTTATTTTTTGCGTGCCGAGCTGGCATTTTTAATGATACCATTTTGGTGCAGATACGTTCTTTTGATCGCCCGTTATTGCATTTTAATGCAATGTCGCGGCGACCAAAAAAATGTAATTCTGGCGTTTCTAATTTTTTACTCGCTTCTCGCTACGCCGTCTAGCGATCGGGTTAATGCTTTTTTTATTGATAGATCGGGCGATTCTGAACGCGGCGATACCAAATATGTGTATGTTTGATTTTTTTTTTTATTGATTTATTTTGATTGGGGCGAAAGGGGGGGTGATTTAAACTTTTAAATTTTTATTTTTTTTTCACTTTTTTTTTTTTTTTACTTTTGCCATGCTTCTATAGCCTCCATGGGAGGCTAGAAGCAGGCACAACTCGATCGCCTCTGCTACATAGCAGCGATCTGATGTTCGCTGGTATGTAGCAGAAAATCAGGTGTGCTGTGAGCGCTGACCACAGGGTGGCGCTCACAGCTACCGGCGATCAGTAGCCATAGAGGTCTCAAGGACCTCTATGGTTACAATGTACAAGCATCGCCGACCTCCGATCATGTGACGGGGGTCGGCGATGCGCTCATTTCCGGCCGCCCGGCTGGAAGCGCAGGTTAAATGCCGCTGTCTGCGTTTGACAGCGGCATTTAACTAGTTAATAGGCGCGGGCAGATCGCGATTCTGCCCGCGCCTATTACAGGCACATGTCAGCTGTTCAAAACAGCTGACATGTCCCGGCTTTGATGCGGGCTCACCGCCAGTGCCCGCGTCAAAGCGGGGCTTCTGACCTCGGACGTACTATCCCGTCCGAGGTCAGAAAGGGGTTAATATTTTTGGAAGTTGGAGTGGTTTTTTTTTAGATTTACCTATCTTAGGAGGATATCTGTTTGTGCAGGTAACTATTACTGTGCAGAATTATTAGGCAACTTACTTAAAAACCAAATATATTCCCATCTCACTTGTTTATTTTCACCAGGTAAACCAATATAACTGCACAAAATTTAGAAATAAACATTTATGACATGCAAAAACAAAACCCAAAAAAATTAGTGACCAACATAGCCACCTTTCTTTATGATGACACTCAACAGCCTTCCATCCATAGATTCTGTCAGTTGCTTGATCTGTTTACGATCAGCATTGCGTGCAGCAGCCACCACAGCCTCCCAGACACTGTTCTGAGAGGTGTACTGTTTTCCCTCCCTGTAGATCTCACATTTTATGAGGGACCACAGGTTCTCTATGGGGTTCAGATCAGGTGAACAAGGGGGCCATGTCATTATTTTTTCTTCTTTGAGACCTTTACTGGCCAGCCACGCTGTGGAGTAGTTGGAGGCATGTGATGGAGCATTGTCCTGCATGAAAATCATGTTTTTCTTGAACGATACCGACTTCTTCCTGTACCACTGCTTGAAGAAGTTGTCTTCCAGAAACTGGCAGTAGGTCTGGGAGTTGAGCTTCACTCCATCCTCAACCTGAAAAGGTCCCACTAGTTCATCTTTGATGATACCAGCCCATATCAGTACCCCACCTCCACCTCACTGGCATCTGAGTCGGAGTGGAGCTCTCTGCCCTTTACTGATCCAGCCTCTGGCCCATCAAGAGTCACTCTCATTTCATCAGTCCATAAAACCTTTGAAAAGTCAGTCTTAAGATATTTCTTGGCCCAGTCTTGACGTTTTATCTTATGTTTCTTGTTCAAAGGTGGTCGTTTTTCAGCCTTCCTTACCTTGGCCATGTCCCTGAGTATCGCATACCTTGTGCTTTTTGTTACTCCAGTAACGTTGCAGCTCTGAAATATGGCAAAACTGGTGGCAAATGGCATCTTGGCAGCTTCACGCTTGATTTTCCTCAATTCATGGGCAGTTATTTTGCGCCTTTTTTTGCCCAACACGCTTCTTGTGACCCTGTTGGCTATTTGCCATGAAACGCTTTATTGTCCGGTGATCAAGCTCCAAAAGTTTGGCAATTTCAAGACTGCTGCATCCCTCTGCAAGACATCTCACAATTTTGGACTTTTCAGAGCCCGTCAAATCTCTCTTCTGACCCATTTTGCCAAAGGAAAGGAAGTTGCCTAATAATTAAGCACACCTTATATAGGGTGTTGATGTCATTAGACAACACCCCTCCTCATTACAGAGATGCACATCACCTGATTTACTTAATTGGTAGTTTGCTCTCAAACCTGAACAGCTTGAAGTAGGACAGCATGTATAAAAGTATCATGTGATCAAAATACAACTTGTTTAACAATTCTGCACACAGTGTAGAAACATTGTGCATATACTACTTTGGGTCAAATAAACCACTAGGAAGATGTATATAATGAATAATATTTATTTTTATGTAATCACACAATATTGAGAAATGCAGGAAAAGCAAAACATATGACCCCTCCCTTTTGGATTAATCTGTATTATCAGCCTTGTCTATATATGTAGTACAATACAGCTGGAAAAGATCAGAGTTACAAAACAATGAGTGCAGACACTTTACATTCCCCGTATTCTGTCTGCAGCAGCCTGTATTCTGTATGTAGAATTCACATACATATCAATAGAGGGCGCTGCAATAGTCTCTATGTGCACGTTATTCACAGAATGCAGACTACTGCAAGTACTGTACACCTGTGAGCAGGAATTCTGACGCCTTTCCCAACACTGTTCTCGATGAGAAGAACTGCTTCTGCTTGTAAAGTAGAATTTATTTCACCAAAACAACATGTTAAGTGCCGCCTGGACTACGTATAGGAAAAGCTAAAAGATGAGTACATGACTATATGTACCATAGTTTATTACATATGCAGCTTTAGGGTGCAGTCAGACGGCCATATTGGACTGTGATCGGAACGCAGTGTACGGACTGGCCGGCAGCTCTCCTGACCCAAGCGTGACAGCGTCATATATTTCTATGCAGCTGTTATGTTCAGGTCCGCTGCTGGCCAGTCCTTCTTGCACCTTTAGGTCACAGTTCACACTTCAATACAATTCAATGGGGTCAGAGTCAGTCTATGGCTAATTATATGGATGCGGTTGCTGAAAAGAACAGGAAATGGGAGTCTAATATTCGGTCTACCAGTGTGAAGAGGAAACGTAACCCCTCCATCTACTGTGCCCTAGGCACTAAACAGGTATCACCCCTTTAAATAAGAAGTCACAATCCAAGCTGCAAATATTAAGTAATAATAAAACAGAATTTCCTGTGACTCGCATTTTTTTTTTCGACATCAAATATATTTTCTTGGTAAAACTGGGCCAAAATGGAATTACCTGAGCTAGTACATTAGTCATTCTGTACAAATAACTACTGCAAAGAATACTATTAAAGTTGTAATAAATTAAAGCTTTAAGATGAATATTGTATCTAAAATCCCCAGAAGAGAGACCCGAGCGCCATCCCTGTAGCGGCTCCAGCCAGCATGCCCATCGCCATGTCCCCGTCATGGTCGTAGTATCTCTCTCTGATGATGATGTGATTAGTGGTTCCTGGTCCTGGATGGGAATCAATGAAAAAGTGGGTGAAAGAAACGGCTTATTGAACAGCAGAAATATAGAAGTCCAACGCCTGTCTTCCATCTTTGCGCTTTTTATCTTTGGTGGCTCCAGATGGAGCATTGGATGCCATTTGTCCAGGGTTAATGACACTGGATGTCAGAAGAGAATGGAAGGAAAGGATCGGCATTCTCTACTTATCTTCTGGTCCAGGGTGTGCTAGAGACTAAGGCTGTGTTCACATGTTGCGTTTTTGCAGCGTTTTTTTTCTTGGCAGTTCCAAAAATCAGGTTTTGCTGCGTTTTTTTTGTTGTCTCATATGCATGCTCATAAAGTTTAGTGCCCCCCAAAAAGATCATGATGGAACTACCTGTGTTTTTCGCACTTACTCATTGCTTTCTATGGGTGAAAAATACTCTACAAAAACGCTGAAAGAAGTGACATGCTGCAATTTGCAAAAACGCAGCAGATTTCCAAATCAGTCAAAAAAAAATAAAAAATGCGTGCATAAGATTTCTGAAATCTCATAGTTTTTGCTGGCATAAAAAACACAACTTGAGAACATTGCCTTAGAGCTTGTTTTTGTCAGTGCGTTTTTCAAGGCTAAAAAAACAAAAAAAATTATGTTACAAAATCAACAAAGTGAATGAGATTTCCAAAATTTCATACACTGCTTCATTTTTCTTTGCTGATTTTAACCATCAAAGTGTTTTTTCAAATCTACAGCATGCCAATTCATTCAGCATTTTTCACCCATTCAAATGAATGAGAAAAAAATGCTATTAAAAACACATCAGAAATGCACATTAAAATACTCTGCTTTATGGTGCAGAAAAAGCTGCTGCTTGGTCTTTTTCCTTGCCTGTTTGCAAAGTAATGAATGGGAAAAAATGCAAGTAAAAACACACACACAAAAAAAATGCATGTATTTTATGCAGAGTTTTTCCCGTTAACACTTTTTTGTTGTAGAAAAAGAGCTGCAAAACACCACATTTGAATATTCCCTGAATATACGTACTCACATTGAGTATTTGCATAACATTTTTCTGGGCAGGTCTCTACTTGGTTTCTCTGGCTTAGAGCAGGAAGATCAGACTCTGCCTACAGTCCGGCCCTGGAGCACGGGCATATCATTAGTTGCAAACTTCCAACACTGAGTACACAAGAACCACAAGACGGATTTCTTCATCCCAGGCATTGTTTTAATCAGTGTAACAGCGGCAACCTGACAGTGTCTGTAGGTTACTTAGCAAAATCCTGCTGATAGGTTCCCTTAAGGCTGGGGTCACACTTGCGAGTTCAGTGCTAGAAACTCGCATCAATTACCAGCACTGCCGCTGGCACTCGGGATCGGAGTTTGTGGCTGCATGTATTTCTATGCAGCCGCACATTCTGGTCCCGGAGGCAGTGCCAGGAATTGATGTGAGAGACTCACGCGAGTTTCTGACATTGAACTCGCAAATGTGACCCCCGGCCTAAATCTTAAAGAAGCACTCCATCTCCCCCCATCAAAGTTTTTATCCTCTTAATAAATTGCAATCATCATATTACATAGCATTGTGTACTTACAATTGCTCATTTTGCCTTTCTACCTATCTAATTCTTCTCTTTTCCATTAGGTCTATGACATCATGTGATTAAAAACTGACTAGCTGAATCCTTCTAAACTCTATGTAGAAACAGGAGGTCAATTTTCTCTGAACAAGTCATAAGTCCCTGGCAGGTAGAGAGCAGCTGGGTCAGGAGTTGAAGAGGGGGATGATTCATGCAGGGACAAGACACTTCCTGTTTCTACATAGAGCAGAGAAAAGAGAAGAATTATGTGTGTAGAAAGGTAAAATGAGCAATTGTAAGTACACATGGCTGTATAATATGATGATTGCAATATATTAAGAGGATAAAAACTTTGATTGGAGTGCTTCTTTATAACTCTGAAAAGAATCAGACCTTGACTTAATGGGCAGCTACCATGAAGGGGAGGCACAAAAGGGACCAGCTATTTTCCTCTTAGAGCTGAGTTAATTTGCACTACTTTTCAGCTTTTTACTCACCTTGTGGGGGATATGGGTAAGAGGCGTATGCCTGCCCATCACTGGTATAGAGGACTTGGGATCCCTGGACTGGATAGCCCCCAGAATAATGGTCATATCCATATGGCTGGTAATGACAAAACAGTATCAGGCTCACTGATTGTCAAGGAGAAGGCAGATATTTTTATAAATGACATTATTAATAGATTGTAGACAAGTGATTTATACAACTTATCATATGCAGTATTAGGTCATTGCTATTTCATACATTAATGTTAAGGCCTCCATACACTTTCGGGCAATGACGAGCAGGATCAGGAGGAGCTGACTGACATGTAAGATTCGGTATAACTTGTATTTATAGAGCCTGCTCAGATCACATGTCAGTGACTAGATGAATGGCGTGAGCCCCCTCTGTCACCCTGTAGACCCTAAGCCCCTGTGCAGCATGATCCCAGAGTGTTGATGTGTTGTCATGGCAACTGGGAGGCCTAATGAAGGTGTAGATAATGAGAAGCAGAGCAGAATTATATATAGATTTTTTTGGAAAAGATTCAGTAGGACTTGTATTTTATTCATTGAAACCCGTGGTGTTTTTATATACGAGTCCAGTGGGCGGTCCTACTAGTGATTGACCGCTATCTCTGCACACACAATCATACAGGAAAGACGGCCCACACCCCAGGACCATATAACCAAGGAGATACCATTAGGCTAAGTGCACACGTTGCAGAATTGCTGCAGAAATTTCTGCGGCAATTCCGCAACTCATGCCGCGGGTATGTCGCATGCGGAATTGGCATGCGTACTTCCGCTAAACACTAGCGTTTTCCAAGCGTAATTAGCTTGCAGAATGTTTTCCAAGCGATCTGTAGCATCGCTTGGAAAACTGATTGAAAGGTTGGTCACACTTGCCAAACATAGTGTTTGACAAGTGTGACCAACTTTTTACTATTAATGCTGCCTATGCAGCATCAATAGTAAAAAGATCTAATGTTAAAAATAATAAAAAAAATTAAAAAATGGTTATTCTCACCTTCCGACGTCCACCGATCTCAGCGGTGCACGCGGCGGCTGGGATGCGGTGTGCGAAGGACCTGGGATGACGTCATGGTCATGTGACCGCGACGTCATCCCAGGTCCTTCGCACAAAGCATCCCTGGGAACGGAAGCCGCCGCATGCACCGCTGAGAGGCGGGAGGATTCCGGGGGCCATCAGAAGGTGAGTATATCCCTATTTTTTATTTTAATTTTTTATTTTTTTTTTTTAACAGCGATATGGTGCCCAGTCCGTGGAGAAGAGTCTCCTCTCCTCCACCCTGGGTACCATCCGCACATGATCTGCTTACTTCCCGCATGGTGGGCATAGCATCAATGCATTTTTATGTGTGCGGAATCCCAGCGATTCCGCAAATTAATGAACATGCTGCGTTTTTTTCCAGAATGCGTTTCCGCTCAGGAAAAAAATGCAGCATGTGCACACAAAATGCGGATTGCATTCTTTTAATAGGATGCTTAATGTGAGTGTTTTTTTCGTGGTTTTATTGCAATTTTATAGCCTTATACTTTACCCCACCAGGGACCACCAGCACTTTTATGGACAAGCTCAGCACATGAAAAACGACTGTGAACAAGCCCAGTTAAAACTCTATGTTGCATCTGTAATTTGCACGTTATGCTTACCCCGAGCTCACATCTACATGCACTTGAATTCGGAAATAAAAAGTAATTGCATTCATCTCAAGCGCATGCGGTGAATTTTCCTAACTAGATGTCCCAGGGGCTCATCACCTCCTTCCACCTGCACCTCACCCATACTACTGTGTGCACGCCAATCTTCCTCTAATACAGGGAAGACTGTCAATCACTGGATAGGACCGCCCACTGGACTCCTATACATAGACACCAAGGATTTCAATGAATTAAATGCAAGTTTTACTGAAACTTTTCCCACAAAATGTAAACGAGTCTGATCATCTCCTCCTGCTCTAACATCCTGCCTGCAGTTCAGACACTTTTCAACATAACTAGAGCAAATTTACTATCAATATTACCCTTTGCCGGGCGGTGAGGTGTCGAACGCAGGATCTACAGGGCTTTATAAGGACAGCATATTGTATGTACTATAGTCACAGAGTACGGATAAAGACCTGATGGCCTTGGACTATGGGTGAGATGGACCTCCCTAACACACAACTCCTTCCACGCACATCAGTTGTGTTCCATCATATTACTGATGTCCTTGCGTTTCCAATCTCAGTGAAATTAGTTTTTCATCAGCTGTAGGTTGGGGACAATAACCAGGTGACATGTTTCCTTCAGTCATCGACAGACAATTAGAAGCTGTTGATTTGATAGCAGTATCGCTATGTACCACTCCTGCCCTTCTGAGGCCTTATGTCAGGTTATAGAGTACAACCCGCTCAGAACAGGACACTTTTCTCTCTGTATAATGTTTGAAGTGTTGTCGACTTACTGGAGGTGCATCAAACTGACTGTACGGTGGGACAGGACCAAGCACGGCGTCATCGTAGAGCAGAGGCTGGGGCAGAATGTGCTATGAGAGAAGAAAACATCATACGATTAGTATGTAGGTGACTGTTTTATTACTACAGAAGTTCTAGGATCTGTGTCATCAGCCCTATAACTTGGTTCCCTATTACAATTCTTCCTAGACAAAGACTCCACATATTAGACTCATTATTAAAACGAATCTCTCAGAAGTTTTTTTCATAGACCTAATAGAAAAGAGAATAATTAGCTGGGTAGAAAGGCAAAAAGCAATTGTAAGTACACAGTGCCATATAACATGAGGATTGCAATAGGTTAAGAGGATAAAAATTTTAATGGGAGGAGGAGTGCTTTTTTAATCTGGGCAACTGTCATTGTGCAGGGACGGTGAGGAGGTGAGCTGTACACTGCTCAAAAAAATAAAGGGAACACTTAAACAACAGAATATAACTCCAAGTAAATCAAACTTCTGTGAAATCAAACTGTCCACTTAGGAAGCAACACTGTTTGACAATTACTTTCACATGCTGTTGTGCAAATGGAATAGACAACAGATGGAAATTATTGGCAATTACCAAGACACTCAATAAAGAAGTGGTTCTGCAGGTGGGGACCACAGACCACATCTCAGTACCAATGCTTTCTGGATGATGTTTTGGTCACTTATGAATGTTGGTTGTGCTTTCACACTCGTGGTAGCATAAGACGGACTCTACAACCCACACAAGTGGCTCAGTTAGTGCAGCTCATCCAGGATGGCACATCAATGCGAGCTGTGGCAAGGTTTGCTGTGTCTGTCAGTGTTGTGTCCAGAGGCTGGAGGCGCTACCAGGAGACAGGCCAGTACACCAGGAGATGTGGAGGGGGCCGTAGAAGGGCAACAACACAGCAGTAGGACCGCTACCTCAGCCTTTGTGCAACGAGGAACAGGAGGAGCACTGCCAGAGCCCTGCAAAATGACCTACAGCAGGCCACAAATGTGCATGTGTCTGCACAAACGGTTAGAAACCGACTCCATGAGGATGGTCTGAGTGCCCGATGTCCCCAGATTGAGGTTGTGCTCACAGCCCAACACCGTGCAGGAAGCTTGGCATTTGCCACAGAACACCAGGATTGGCAAATTCACCACTGGCGCCCTGTGCTCTTCACAGATGAAAGCAGGCTCATACTGAGCACATGTGACAGAGTCTGGAGACGCCGTGTAGAAAGATCTGCTGCCTGCAACATCCTTCAGCATGACCGGTTTGGCAGTGGGTCAGTAATGGTGTGGGGTGGCATTTCTTTGGAGGGCCGCACAGCCCTCCATGTGCTTGCCAGAGGTAGCCTGACTGCCATTAGGTACCGAGATGAGTTCCTCAGACCTCTAGTGAGACTATATGCTGGTGCGGTTGGCCCTGGGCTCCTCCTAATATAGGACAATGCCAGACCTCATGTGGCTGGAGTGTGTCAGAAGTTCCTGCAAGATGAAGGCATAGAAGCTATGGACTGGCCCGCCCATTCCCCAGACCTGAATCTGATTCTGAGACATCATGTCTGGCACCATCCACCAACGTCACGTTGCACCACAGACTGTCCAGGAGTTGGCAGATGCTTTAGTCCAGGTCTGGGAGGAGATCCCTCAGGAGACCATCCGCCGCCTCATCAGGACCATGCTCAGGCATTGTAGGGAGATCATACAGGCACGTGGAGGCCACACACACTACTGAGCATCATTTCCTTGTCTTGAGGTATTTCAACTGAAGTTGGATCAGCCTGTAATTTGATTTTCCACTTTGATTTTGAGCATCATTCCAACTCCAGACCTCCGTGGGATATTAGTTGTGATTTACGTTGATCATTTTTAGGTTTTATTGTTCTCAATACATTCCATTATGTAATGAATAACGATTTACAAATGGAATATTTCATTCAGTGATATCTAGGATGTGGGATTTTAGTGTTCCCTTTATTTTTTGAGCAGTGTATTATCTGTTGTAGAAAGAGGAGATAACCCTTCATTGTAATCATGTCTGTATTGTGAGAGATGTGAAAAGTCTATTGTACAGAACAAGAAGTATGATTCTAACGGCTCGCTCACACAAGCGATGATTCTATATTCCAGAGAGAATCAGATCAACTATAGTAATGACACTCAGCTCAAACTCTGATTAGAGCTGGTGCCAAGTGTCAGTATACTGTGATCTGATTCTCTCCCATGAGAGAATTGTATCACAGGTGCGGAGAAGACAGACGTCGAATACGAATCAACGTGAGGAAAAAAAGAAATATCGCAGATCAGCACTGCCCCATAGTATAACATTGGTCCGGGTGCTATCTGAAAAAACATTGGATATCCCTGTTCCAAGTTGCACACTTGTGTGAGCGAACACTAGTATTAATTCTAGTTTAATACAGAAAATTCTAATTTAATACAGAAACTGAAAAAATACATTATTTTCACGGATTCCAGATCAGGAAGGAATCACACAGGAACTGCCTTTCACTGTTTGTGACAATATCTAACCCTTCCATTCATTAAAAAAAAAATAATTATTGTAGCATCAAATCACACCAGTATAACAACACATACCGTTTTAGTCTTGGCATCCCGGAGAGCGGTTTCCCAGGCTCTGGAAAAAACACAAAAATGTACCATTTCTTCTGTTAAATCTTGATGTAGAGGATTTGTGCTGGTAAAATCTACAGAGGATCACAAATCTCATCTACATTCTGAGGGCACTTTGCTTGAGAAAAGACGAGTAACCTGCAGATATTTAATTCTGAGATGGATACTTACAACAGATTTCATCACTTTGACAGTAACGAGAGTCAATTGTATGGACATTCCTTGCAAAATCCGCAATTTCATGTTCAGATTTTACTACAGATTCACTGCAAGGTCCATTAGTGGTAAGTGGTCGACCCTTAAGGGGAAACTGTCAGGTTTTTGCTATGTAATCTGAGTGCAGCATGATGTTGGGGCTGAGACACTGATTTTAGGGATGTGTCACTTATTAGGCTGTGTGCTGTTTCTATACAATGAGTGGTTATCAGCAGGAGTTTATCACTGCCAGGACTGGTGAGACCTGGTCAATCTCCACTCCCAGCACCGATTCGTAGTTTACTGTTGATAAACAATGTACATAGTAAGATGTATATGTAGAGTCAGCTTTCTGAACTCTGCTTCCTGCTACATCTAAAACTCATGTCACATTGTGTCATAACTGCTGCACCCAGTAAACCAAGTGAAACATCCCTGGTATCAGGGTCGCACTTTCTACATGATGCTGCTCTCAGATGAGGTAGCAAAAATCTGGTAACAAAGTCCCTTTAAAGCTAATGGAGGAGCTAGAATTTTTCATACTTTAAAGGTGTGACCACCATACAAAATATTTCATCCACGAGTGCAAATGATTGAGCAGCACATTAGGATTCGGGTGGTCTTTTCTGCATGGCACAAATTATATGAATAAGGAGATACCTACAAGCAGTCATCCACACTTTCTGCGATAAGGTTTATGACTTTTCCTTCATGGCAAATAATCTGCAGGCAGCAGTCTTGTGATTTCCCCTCCGGTAAATGCACATCTGGAGTATATAACAAAGGGTAAGTGTTAGAAATAGGAAATTGGAGCAGCACAAAAAAGAAAAAAAAACAGGGGGGGGGGGGGGGTAGGGGGGAAGGCAAATTGTTCATACAAAATCCCAAAAATGGTTCCGACAAAATAGTTGGCACCTTTCCCAAAAATTGTGGGTAAACAACTTTATTTCAAGCATATGATGTTCATTCAAACTCACCTGTGGCAAGTGACAGGTGTGGGCAATATGAAAATACTACCA